>NC_084952.1:10856852-11456852 GCF_949316205.1 Platichthys flesus
TCAGAATATCAGAGAAGACGAGGAAAACCTGCAGTTTCACGATAGGCCGGCTACAGATAGGAGCAGATTTGCATGCTACAGAGAGTATCAATGAGAATATGAAAGTGATGTACAGATAACGTGTGTATTTCTGTGGAGCTGAAAAGTTTTCTACAGTGTGTGCACGCTCAGATCTTTCACCTCGGTGCTGCCACAATCAATGTTCTCACAGTTGCGATGGAGGGAATCACAGTGGTAATGATGATGCCACTGATATTATCACAAACTATACAGTTTCCCTCAGTTCTGCTGTTCTCTACATCTTTTAGCTTGTTGTTTGGAAACCTGGCTCAAATGTTTTCACGTTGCTCTGAATCTAAAAGCTAAATGCTTAAGCAGCCAGCAGCCACTGATCATTGAATCATTATATAAATAGTCTATACATGTTGATAATATGTCAGTTATGACACAAAATATTAAGACAGGTTGAATTCTGCATTTCCCCTCTATATGTCTGCTGCGTATCTTACATCAGCCATGCAGAGGAAACCTGTGGTCACTGAGGTGCAGACGCCCACAGACACCTGGAGTGGCCTCGGCTTCTCCAAGTCGATGCCAGCCGAGGCCATCAAGGAGCTCCGCAACATCGGCCGCCGCTGCTACAAGCCCTACCTGAGCACCAGCACCAGCACCGCCCAGCAACAGGTACACACGACTATAATGTCGAATTCTGCAACAAAAATAAATGGACCTTTGGCTCTCTGTGATTGTTGATTTTATCTAAAGCTGGCTTGGCGTACATATATTTGCTGAACTTGCCAAATCCTTTTGAGCCGCCAAAGCTGTCTTTTGTTGCAATCGAGTGAAACCAGGACCCCTGTTGTGGCCGACTAACACGGCCTCATTTATTGGTGTTGCCCTCCGACAGCGTGAAGCATTTATCTCACTGTGTGGTAAGCACAGCCAATTTGTACGCTCAATTTCCCGGGGTCTGATACCATCGCCTCGGTCAACACAACCACTCCACTGCAACCGGTTTACCTCTTTAAAATCCTCCTGAACGGGCGCTCTCTCACCGCTCGCTATCGAGTGATGGAGAAGCTGACTCACTTAGGTTAATAAGAAGAAGAGGTATCCCTGGCTGGCAGACCGGGGGAGCTCTGAGGTAGCACTCGCCATGCCACCAGCATTGATAATTTGAAAGAGTGCTACGATCACAGGTCAGCCACCAGAGGGAAAATGAACTGGATTACAGACATGATTAATAGCTTCTCTGATTGAGTCTTTGGACCAATTGATATTATGTCCACTCAAACATTCGGCACACCAGAGAATGTGTAATTGCTTGAAGATATTTGTCCGGTGACCTCGAGCACGGATGATGGATGAAAGACTGAGGTAGCGACAGAAGAACAAAGTGCTGCGAAATGGTTGAGGATGAAAGTAACAGTGATGAATGTGCTGTATGCTGTAAAAAAAAAAAAAAGCTGTCACAATTTCGCTCTCTTTGTAGCCATGGGCTGCACCGACAGGGAAGATGTTCAACGGGAGCAACTCGGAGAACTGGAGGGACAGACGGGCATCTGCATCTTCATTCCTGCCTGTCTCTTCCTCTTCTTCCTCCTCCTCTCCTTCCTCCTCCCCCTCCTCGCCTGCCTCCACTCTCTCCTCGTCTACCTCCTCCTTCCCGGATTTCGTGTCGTCAATGAAAAGAGGCAGAATTGAGAAACCTTGTAAGTTTTATTCTTGTGCTTTGGGTTTGTAGGCTTAAGAGCCAAATGCTTATTTCAAATTTTGGCCCCTCACCTCTGAACTTTGACCTTTGAACACTAGCGGAGAGCTTCCTGAGCAGCAGCGGCAGCTACTTTGAAGGCATGTGTTCATCGAGGAGGGCGTCGACCTGCAGTCAGCGGAGCCCCTCCCCCCAAATCACAGACGACCTACCTGAGCTGCTCCATCAACTCGGCCTGATCAAGTACATCGATGTGTTTGAACAACAAGAGGTAAACAAATACAGAGAGTAGACTGCACATAAAGGTAAACAGCATGACAGCTCCCTAAAGTGGATCCAAATCATCTTGATTGCCCCCCTGGTGGCTGGTTGAAGTATAGGTCACAAACACTGTCTCCTACATGTTAGTGGATGGGACATGAACCAAACTAAAAAGTCAAAGTTTAATAACTTTTTCTCAAAGATTGTTTCCGTCACTTGAGTTAGTTTCTATCACACTAATGCTTCTTCAAGTGTTCATTCATCTGGTAAGTTTGGTTTGAATTAGATATTTGATACCGTAAAACTGTGGCGAAACATCATGATTGACAGCCGTGTCTGACACGTGATTGGTTTAGAATGTGAACAGATGAGACCACAATGCGGTGGCTCCAAACCCCGATCAGTCCTGCACAGACTCTGGCTTTAAGTGATGTCAAAAGCTCAAGATTCAGGATATTTCAACTTCAGTGTGAAAATACACAAAATACACAAATATTCTTGTCAGTTACACACTATGAACAGGCATCATGAGACCATTTGCTCTCTCTACTCATCCAGATTGACTACCAGACCTTCCTCACTCTGTCTGATGAGGATCTGAAGGAAGTGGGCGTCTCCACCTTTGGCGCCAGACGCAAGATGTTATTGGCCATCTCAGGTGAGAATCTGATGTCCTACAGTTCTTGATTCAGACGTACTTCTCCATGTTTATTTTTTTTTTTTTCAGTGTCACTTTCCTCATCTTGTGAAAGTAATTCAATCGTTTATCCATCAATCCAGACCTCACCAAGAGCAAGAGGAGGCTCTCGGACACACCTGCTGTGAAACCTGGATACCTGGAGGGCGGTGCGAGCGGGCGACTGCCACGAATCATGGATGTGGAAGTTGCTGCTCAGAGTAACCACTGGTGAGCGGAGACTCGGCTCTGAGCTCTATCTGACCAGCGGGGAGCTGTTTAACATCTGAAAGTGTGCAGGGACGCTGCTGCCAGAGGAAAAGTCTCATCTGCTTTTCTATGAATGATTAAATGAGCAATCATTATGTAAACATTTAAATCCAGTGCCTTTCCCCTACAGCCATACCCCAAAGCTTTTTTTTATACAAAATCAAGACAAGGAGGTCTTTCCTTTCAGTCCTCTGACTCTGCAAGAAACAAACTTATGACGATGAAGATTATCTTTTCTTTTGTGGCATCTTTATTTTGTGCCTATATTATGCAAACGTATCACGGTAGCCACTACATTTATGCAAGTGTACATAGATATTTACCAAAAATCACTCGTTATAATGTAATGTATTGTGTTATGATAGTGATGAAAAATAAAGTTTTGCTTTTAAGATTTATTCAAGAAAATTGTGGTTTGGGAATGGGTTTTTTTTGTTATCGGGGCTAAATAAAGGCAAATTGCAAAATCACGTTAAACGTCTGAAACCCCAGGGGAGTGGTTGTAGTTTCATCAACTCAGGGCTGGTATCACACCACCAGAGGGCACTGGTGTCACGCACTGTGTTTACAAATTCAGTTGTGTTGCATGAAGAATAATGGCTTTGTCCACGGGGGAGACAATAGCATTACAGAATTAAAATATACAATCACAACAATCAGTTAATAACAAAAAGACATTCAAAGACCTAAATATGTAAATACATTTGTTAGAGTTAAAGGTAATGTGACACTCCTTCTAATGAGGTTGGTCTCGCCTGACTGCTCACCTGAAAGTTCCAATTTATTTTATCGCTGTCGCCGGGAGTGAGTCCACTGGAACTGCTCATGAATTGTTTCCTGTTTCGTTTACGTAGCAGAGGGCTACACCCAGCAATTGTCAGCTATTGGACAGACTATCCTGGCGGAGTTGAAGAAGACAGTTTGATCTCGCTCTAAATTTGTTTGTTACCACGTCGAGTGTGATTGATCCGTAAAACCTCAACCTGGGGGCACGCGGGGTTCTGATCTGCTCAGACGCTCCAGAAGCTGCTGGCGGGTACAGCGGCTGCCACGCATGAACGGGAGCTCGAGTGGAAGTGCTGGGCTGTGACAGATTAGGCAGAGATGATCCCTATTTATTACAATGTCTCTGCTAATTACAAAGGCTGGCTTTAGACCCATGATCCTCAAAATCTGTTCCTCGGGCCTCGGTGCAGCGCTGGATTCTTTATTCTGTCAGGTAGTTAATTGCACTGCCTCGCGGTGGCAGGTCTAAGTCGATCCTTGATCGCACAGCTAGAATGAAAACTACCTGAAAGTTCCAGCAGTGCTCTAGAACCCCGAGGACTATGGAGAGCCACTTGGACTTTTCACCTGCTAAAGTGGCAATCATGGCACATGGCCCAGATACATGGTGGGTGTGCAGAATGAGGCTGTGAGACGACTCCATCTGCAGCCTGTCCTGTGGTCCAAACTTGATATCAAGATGATGCAGTGCAAGTTAACCCTTTACTGTATAGGATGTGAAAGCATGGCGGCTTTGTGATTCATCAGCTGGATGGTGGTGGTGTCTCCAATGTTTCTTGTTTGTTTATTGATCAGTCATGTGATTGACAATCACCATAGATACAAGGTATAGTTACAGAATAGCTTGACAGAATTACATGAGAAGGTCCACATACACACTTTAATGTTTATATGGTTAACAGGCAGCTGGTGCCCTGTGATACTTTTGCGTCATGCCTGCCCCAGCCCTCTATAAAATGTCATGGAAATGGGAAAAGTAGTTTTTGCATTATCCTAAAAACTAACAAACAAAGTCAGGTGTACATCTATACAACCTCTCGCTGAGGCTGCCCAAGATCTGGAAGATATCCTGCATCGTCCCTGTGCCCAAGATGGAGCGTCCCAGTGCTGCAAACTACTTTGGACCGGTGTTTTTAATGTCACCCCTAAGAGGATCGTCCCACCACACCTCGGGCCCAAAGAATGGAAAAATTGCACATGAACACAACTCTGATCCCATCTCTATATTGCCTCTTTTTTTTTAAATAGCCTTTTTGTCTTCCTATATTTCTTGAGCTGATGCTTTCTTTATTGACATAGACCTGCAGAGAAGGAGGAGCCCCTGTTCTCCACCATTTAAGACCTACGCATGCAAGAGTTCCAAACCCACTAAGAGAAGTAAACTGAACATCCTGTATCCATTCTAACATCATCAAGGCAGAACATTAATGCCAGCACTCTATCACAGACAAATTAATATACAGGTGGCATAGTGAACAGCTTTAAGTAGCACTCTATATCGCCACTCGGATTTCCATGGCTGTGCCTAAACAAAGGTTTAGAAAAATTCTTCACGTTTATGTTTCCTTGAAAAACAGATATCAGTGTCTGTATATTTGTATTTGCGTGTGTGCAGGCATACACCTGATTAATGTCTGTAAAAAATCTATATCCACAAACATTTTATAGAAGAAAATAAAATGTGATATATATATATATATAGTGTCTGACATATGCATACCTGGAAAACCACGAGAGCCAAACTGGTGGGGGCATGCACAGGCCTAAACTGTGGTTCCATGACTCTTGCATGTGTACATCTGGAACCTTTCTCCAGCTCTGCACTTTCTTGTGCTGCTGTGTCATTTTTGAATTTCCTCTACAGAGGATAAATTAAGGTACATTTTATCTTACCTTATCTTAAATACGTCAACATGTGCCAGACATTTTATTTTTTATCGTTTTATTTGGTGCGATCATTGTCAATCAATCAATCAGATTTTATTTGTATAGCCCATATTCACAAATCACAATTCGTCTCATAGGGCTTTAACATTGGTGTGACATCCTCTGTCCTTAACCCTCAACAAGAGTAAGGAAAAACTATTAAAAATCCTTTTAACAGGGTAAAAATATGTAGAAACCTCAGAGAGAGCCACATCCCTAACCCTAAACCAATACTATTTATCAAGCAGTCCTGCTGCAATAATAGTCTATGGTCAGCAGCCAGCAAGATCATGATCCTCCATCCAGATCGGATGACACTATAGTCCACAGTCATTGTCCACTGCCACTTATTGTGAGGACATTATTCTTTTTTATGATGTTGCTGGGGGATGTTGGCGCCGCTGACTTCTTACGCCTCCTTCACAACCCCACAATGTTGCGGACTCTACCACAATGAAGCATTCTTTGGTTTCTCTGTCTTCTCAGGCAGCCCTGTCTCCTTGGGTTTGGGATCAGGGAGGACATTGGAGAGAACCTCTTCCTCAGTGAGCTCAGTTATGGAAACATAAGGTTTATGTCTTTGGAAGACCTCATCAGCAGTAACCCTGAACTTCTCCAGATATTCTAGGAGAACATTCTTCTTCCTCTTCTCCTCCTGGAGCTCGGTGTTGAACTTCTCCTGGTTGGTTGCAACACTTTGGCAGACCTCGTGATGAGAAGCTTTGAGATTTGTCAGCTCTTCTTGGAGAACATTTTTCTTCCTCTTCTCCTCCTGGAGCTCTGTGTTTAACTCCTCCTGTTTGGTTGCAACACATTGGCTGACCTCGTAATAAGAAGCTATGATATTTTTCTGTTCTTCTTGGAGAATGTTGTTCTTCCTCTTCTCCTCCTGGAGCTCAGTGTTTAACTCCTCCTGTTTGGTTGCAACACATTGGCTGACCTCGTAATAAGAAGCTATTATATTTTTCTGTTCTTCTTGGAGAATGTTGTTCTTCCTCTTCTCCTCCTGGAGCTCTGTGTTTAACTCCTCCTGTTTGGTTGCAACACATTGGCTGACCTCGTAATAAGAAGCTATGATATTTTTCTGTTCTTCTTGGAGAATGTTGTTCTTCCTCTTCTCCTCCTGGAGCTCTGTGTTTAACTCCTCCTGTTTGGTTGCAACACATTGGCTGACCTCGTAATAAGAAGCTATGATATTTTTCTGTTCTTCTTGGAGAATGTTGTTCTTCCTCTTTTCCTCCTGGAGCTCTGTGTTTAACTCCTCCTGTTTGGTTGCAACACATTGGCTGACCTCGTAATAAGAAGCTATGATATTTTTCTGTTCTTCTTGGAGAATGTTGTTCTTCCTCTTCTCCTCCTGGAGCTCTGTGTTTAACTCCTCCTGTTTGGTTGCAACACATTGGCTGACCTCGTAATAAGAAGCAATGATATTTTTCAGTTCTTCTTGGAGAATGTTGTTTTTCCTCTTCTCCTCCTGGAGCTCTGTGTTTAACTCCTCCTGTTTGGTTGCAACACATTGGCTGACCTCGTAATAAGAAGCTATGATATTTTTCTGTTCTTCTTGGAGAATGTTGTTCTTCCTCTTCTCCTCCTGGAGCTCAGTGTTTAACTCCTCCTGTTTGGTTGCAACACATTGGCTGACCTCGTAATAAGAAGCTATGATATTTTTCTGTTCTTCTTGGAGAATGTTGTTCTTCCTCTTCTCCTCCTGGAGCTCAGTGTTTAACTCCTCCTGTTTGGTTGCAACACATTGGCTGACCTCGTAATAAGAAGCTATGATATTTTTCTGTTCTTCTTGGAGAATGTTGTTCTTCCTCTTCTCCTCCTGGAGCTCTGTGTTTAACTCCTCCTGTTTGGTTGCAACACATTGGCTGACCTCGTAATAAGAAGCTATGATATTTTTCTGTTCTTCTTGGAGAATGTTGTTCTTCCTCTTCTCCTCCTGGAGCTCTGTGTTTAACTCCTCCTGTTTGGTTGCAACACATTGGCTGACCTCGTAATAAGAAGCTATGATATTTTTCTGTTCTTCTTGGAGAATGTTGTTCTTCCTCTTCTCCTCCTGGAGCTCAGTGTTTAACTCCTCCTGTTTGGTTGCAACACTTTGGCAGACCTCTTGATGAGAAGCTTTGATATTCTCCAGCTCTTCTTGGAGAGAGTTCTTCATCCTCTTCTCCTCCTGGAGCTCGGTGTGGAACGTCTCCTGGTTTGCACTGCTGTACCTTTTTAACTGCTCCAGCTCTTGCTCTGTTTTCCTTTCTCTGTTAATGATCATTTCTTTCATCTTTTTCTGTCGAAACAGCTCTCGTTTGTGCTCCTCCAACTCTTGGCTCAGTTGGATCCGCCAGTGGTACTCGGTTCTATGGTAAGCATTCTCCTTGGCCAGCAGGTCTATGAGGTAGCTTATTTGTTGGGTCAAACCAATAGAGTTCTGCAGAATCATTGCTGGGTTTCGAATAGTCCCCACGTTTTGTTGAAAAAATCCTTCCATCACTGGTTTGATCTATTAGTCTTAAATAGAAAGTTAGAAGTATTCTTGACAGATTTCTGATTAAGTAGGAGTTTATCCCCTTTATCTTATTTTGCTATAAAGGACCTATCAATGGAACCTCTTAGATCAAAGAGCATGATCCTTCGATATATAGAACATTGAACGTATCTTTAATCTTTAAAATTAAAGATGTTTTTTGATCTTAATCAGGAGTCCTTTTCCTTTCATGTATTTGTGGGTCTCTTTATAACCTTTTTTTTATAGGACATAGGCTTAGTTGTGAAAGGGGAACAGAGAGAGTAGGGGAGTCTAACAGGCGTCTGCGGGTTGAAGAATTCCTTTCTTATTTCATCACAAAATGCAAAAAAACAAATTAATAATCTTGGATTCCTGCAGTCCCCTAATGTAGTATGACTCTCATCAAGATCCATGAATTATTCTCTGTGAAATCAGTGAAAATGTCAAATAAATCTTTTGTCTCATATTGTTTAAGACAATGAAACAAAACTGTGAATCCACAATTACTGCTGGTTGGAAATGATTTAAAAATGCAGAAAAATATTACATATAAAGTCTTAATTATGTTTAGCTATCTCTGAATTATTTTAATCTTCATATATATTTGCCAATTTATTGGTATATTGGACTTTTTGGCATCTGCACCACAAGTCCACATAGGACGGGCTCTCAGGTTTTAGTCTCTTCCTCCCTCAAAACTCATCTTTTTAAATCTGCTTAATCTGTGATTTATTCATGTAACATTTTTGTTTTTAATGTAAAATAACTCTTTTAATTGCTATGTTACCTTGTTGTTATTGTTTTTACCGTCACTGTATTGACCATGTTAAGTGCCTTTGAGTACCTATTAAAAGCGCAGTACAAATAGCATGTATTATTATTATTATTATATGTACTGTATCAATATATATTGTATTTGTAGATAACTGAGATACTTTTATGTGCAGAACTGAATTTCACCATGCCACTATTTAAGTGGGAAACAAAGACAGGAAAATGACTGTTTGTTTGGTGAGGTCTACAGAAACTCAATTAAAAATTAGGGGTACGTTGCAGCACTGACGGGCCCGAGCACCCTCACGTTGAAGCCTGTTGCGGTCGGTGACCAAGCGCACGTCTCCATGTTGCATGCGTTTTGCGCACAGCGGCAAGAATAAACTCTTCACTTCCTGCATCCGTCACGCGACGTCGATTCTTGCCTGATAATTGCTCATTAACGGTCCACGCTATCAATTGCACATCACACCGTGAACATGTTATGTAAATCGAATTATAGTTATAAAACAAAGCTTACTTCCTGTTGCCAGTAGTTGGCATCATCACTATTATTATGACAGACATATAGATCTGTTCAAGTAGGCTTTCTGATGTAACGTGAGCAATTTTGTGTCAATTGGACAATGTACCCACAACTTAATTTTCACACTGATCAGCAGGTGGCGCTATGACCCTGAACTAATATTCATATATGGAGCCGTTCAGATCAGGATTGTGATCATAGGTCAGTAGTTCGGAGCCGGTTAGATAATGCAGAGTGGATTGACAAAGTACTTCCTGTTTCATGGCGAATCAGTAGGTGGCGGTATGACACTGAGGAAATATTGACACATAGAGCTGTTCAGGCTTGGACTCTAATCAGGAGACAGAAGTTTGGTAGTGATAGGACAATGCAGGGTGGAGTTATGACAACATCGTGTCATAACTCCGTGTTCGTGTTGGTGAAGGACTACCCTTCGTCGCCCCTCAATGTTTACATGGTTTGAGGAAATGTCACAATTCTGCCCTTGATCCAATGACTGAGCTCTTTTGAGCTGCATATTGTAAAGCAGCCGGGCAGTTCTTCAAAGTATAAAACAAGTCACTTGCTGTAGCCACCAGGGAGCGCTGTGTTTTCAAGTCATAATTTAACAAGCCGGGACTCTTGTCTTACATGTCTAGTTTGGACTTGATTGGACCATGAAGCTCCGAGATACAGCACCTCTTGTTTTGATGGCGTTTAATCAAACTTTGACGCCTTGCCACGGTCGCACGGTGTGAAGACAAATAGATCTTTAAATCAGTTTGTATCTCCATCTTGTTCTGATGACACTCATCTCAATTTGAAGTTGATCTGATGAAAGTCCTGGGACAAGTATGTCAAAGTAAAAATGGTGAATATGGTCAAAATGGGCACTATTTGTAAAATGGCCGGCTTCCTGTGGTGTTTTTCATAATGCCCCCTGAGAATTTTTTTTATGACTGGTTGCGATACACCTGTGTTCAGATTTTGGTGAAGATCGGTCAGAGGGAAAACTAGGGTCTGGTTTCAGGGGGCGCTGTTGAACCATTTTGTCACGCCCAATTCAAATTACTCAAATATCTGTAGACCTTGAATTTCCTGAAAAGTTTCAAGCATTCATTCTTTAAATTTCAATAGGGACTCACACAGTTCGCAGCTCAGGCCCTAATCATAATATTTCAGTGTATCATCCTCTGTTCTTTTTACGGTGAGAATTTGTGTAGAAAGCGCGAGTCTTGATTTCCGTGCTGGCCATTTTTGCGTCGAATCTGCTATCGGAGTTAGTAGGCAAGTTAGGAGGCAAGGATCACAAGCAGCAAGGATGGTGAGAAAATATGAGGATAGAGATAAGATGGAGATACAAGTCCTGTAGTCCTTTAGTCGTCATGGGGTGTGACTCAACAACAAGAGGGAGAAACAATATCTGAAGTTCTCAGCCGCAATCGTAGTTACTGTCACCTCCCACAGTCTGTCCCCCACCACGCTCCAAACTACCCCGAAGCTCAAGACCAGCCAGGTGAGATGACAGCTCACCAAAACTGGGGATGAAAAAGACTGGAGAACCGGACAACATGGACCCCAAGGTCTTCAAGGTGTGTGTGGAGCAGCTGTCACTAAACACGTATGAAAACACTGACCTCCTTGGTGGAGTTAATTAGACGACCAACAACTTAGACCTAAAACTACATAATAACTTAAACATCATCTTCATCATGATGGCAATAGAAAAACTACATAACCCCCACCCCGCCCAATCACCAACTGCTTGAAGACCCCCTCTCAGAGCTGTGGAGGGATTTACTTGACTCCATCTGAAGACAGTGGAAATGCAGCCAATAAAGACATGAAAGAGAGGAATAAAGTGCCCTGACACAACCACGCTACTTCCTTACTGAGATAAAGATAGAACTCACTCCAGGATTAACAATAATGAGACTGTGTGTGTGTGTGTGTGTGAAGCCAGCGAGGGTTGAAAGTTAGCGTGGTGTGCGCTAGATGTGTTTTGTGGTTAGGAGACAAACTGCCATGTGAATATTGTAGGCTTGTGATTATTTGAATATGTTCTCATATCTTGCTCATGATACCTTTGCGACTAAAATGAACGTGACTTCTGTTTATTGAGTTCTTTTGCGACATTTGGGAGCATTCTAAGTAAGAAAGAAAGAAAAGAGATTTGGGGGTATTATGGCATCACTTTTCTCCAATTAGAGGAAGTGTAGATCCATTGACCGTCTTTATGAACAGTCCACGTGAAGCCTTGAAAAGCTTGGGAGATGATAAAGTATAAAGTCAAGTGTTTTTTTCAAAGGAGCTGAAACAAAACCTTGTTTACCTCAAAGCAAAGACAGCCAAGTCAGAGCCTCAGGCCCTGTCTACACGACTGGTGATATTTGTTTGAACTGATATTTTCCCCCATGCTCCCCACTTTTGTTTTACTAATTATCTGTTTATCTGGACGAGGAACAAAAAACACTACAAATGCTCAAAAAGCAGGCCGGGCCATTAGGTGGCGATAAAGTCTACACCTGTGAGCTTATTCTCCTGTCAACCGGTATATGCATATCCACTTCCTTCTATTGTTCAAAAATTAAGCCAACATAGCCCAGATTTGGGTGTGGCTCTTTTTGGCACTTTTGAAGTCATTTGTTCTGCATTAGTGTGGAAAACAAGAGGAAATGGTTTAATGGTAAAAGGGACAGCACCTGTACGATTATGCTAAACCTTGGAGATGCAGTGGAATAAGCAGAACTCACGTCCATAATTCACACAAGCCATTATGGGACTTAGAATAATGTAGATACGATGCAGGAAAAAGCAGCAGAATTGAGACATCTTCTTCACAGGGTTTGTCCTGTAGCCTTAGGACAGCAGCAGACTTTGCAGAATCGGGTGATTTTACACCTCCCTCCACATTTTGGCCTAATTTCGATGCACATAGTTAAACCCCTCGTCTATTGTGTCTGACAGAGTATGTTGTGTACTGCTTATTAGGCTGCTTCCAACCAGAGGACTCAGTTGTCCTCACAGCTTCTGGTTGTTGTTACAGTGTGTTTTCATAGTGCTGAGCGTGCCGTTTCAAGCCAATGGGGTCAGCTGTCCCATTAGCCAGCGATTTTACAAAAACACTCATTAAGCTTTTCATGTTCTTTTGCTTGCACTGCTGGCTTTGTGGGTCTACACTCTCAAAGGCAAATGATAAGGGTAGTTTCTGCGGCAACCATTTAAATCTGCTTCTAACGGGGGAGGCTGCGTTCCCAAGGTTGGAGAAAGGTCAGAATTGATGGATGGGCTTTGACTGCTCTATTTCAGAGAAATCTTGGCTTCAGAAAAACATAAAACCCAAAGCCCTGGAAACTCATATAAATGTGTTTGTGGCTTCAGTGAGGAAAAGACACTTTGATCAATCACGGTTTGGCGAAATAATATGAAATTTGAGAGGTGTTGTAAACGGTAGAACAGCAGACACACGGACACAGAGCTGTAAGGTTCAAAAGACACCCAAAGTGCCACTTTACTTAAATTTTCAAAGTTACAAATAAAAGTTCACTTAGTTGACATGGTGGAGATTTCAATTTCAAATTACTGAACATATCCGATGTTGGGAGGCAGAACAGAGCCTCTCCCCTGCTCGCCCGACTTCATGTGTCCTCCCAGCTCAGGAGCAGCTTTTTTTTTTTCCCTCTAGTGTCCATGCACAGTCAAACATCCTCAGCAGCGCCGACTGACCACTCAGTAAAAGTATAGATGGCTGAGATGCTGCAGATTTTGGACTGTAGGCCTTGCAGTTCGCCTTTCTACACCGCTATCCCTCTGCAATGCAACTTCCTACCTCCTGAGATTGGGAGAAGAACCAAAGAGACACTAGACAGCATCGACATAGCAACAAAGTATTGTAGCAGCCAAAGAGGCATCACCTTCTGTTTGAGATGCATAGAGCTAGACCTGGCCAGGGAATCTCTCTTTTACAGAAACACGATGAGGAACATGCAACAACAACGACAATACATCATTAATCTCATTGCTTCCCGGGCTTTCTTGGACATTCAGGATCAACGATTAAATAATTTACAATCCTCCATGAAATAACAGAGAGGGAGAGACAGAGAGAGAGAGAGAGAGAGAGAGAGAGAGAGGGGGGCGTGGGGTGTGTGTGTGTGGGGGGGGCATCTCAGAGCCTGGGAGTGGGGGCGTTGAATTGCGGAAACGTTAATGGACACATGAAGGAGCCCAACAGTGGGACACAGAACATAAATGAGTGAAGAATGAACTGCTGATGGAGGAACAGGGAAAGAAATCCCCGTTCTGGCCTTTCCTGGAGGAAACATATTTACATCCAATACATCAGCTAATATATGTGGGCTCACAGACTGACCAGAGGCCCCGACATGGACACACAGCGATAGAAGAAGGAGGGATAGAAGCGGTTAAAGGAGATAGAGGGAGTTACAGAGAGAACAGAGAAGAGTCCTTGTTAGAGGAGGTTAAAGATGGCGGGTTTGGGGAAACAGAACGTGGACAGAATCTAACAGGGGGCTTGACAGTTGTTGATGAAATCGAATAGGCTCTCTGTTTGCTGTCGGAGGAAACACTTGAAAAGGAAGAGGTCGGTTGAGTTTCACCGAAGAGAGAGATTTGAATAAGGGATGAGCATTACAGGAGCAAGTTCAGGAGCCAAACGACGGACTGCTGCCAAGGTAACAGGAGGAAGAGGAGGAGACATTGGAATGGCTTCAGATCTGTGCTGAGTTAACGGAGTTTCCTGGTCGGGCTGATGGCAGAGTATAATGAAGCGGAGCTACCAAACGTAGCCAACCTCGTCATCCTTGTCGTCTTCCTCGTCCTCGTCGTCCCAGATGGCGCCTCTGGGGTGGATCCGGCCCCGTCTCTTCTTCTGCCGGCTCCGGACACTCGGTGATGGCTCCTCCTCCTGGTCATCGAGGAGGATGACTGCTCCGCCGCTGCCAAAATCCCCCGATGTCTCCTGGTCCTCGTCTGTGGGGAAGTTCACAAAATCATAGACAAACAGGAAGAACTCTGAGTAACAGAAATTGTGCAGTGTGTGATTCCTCCCTTCATACGGCAGCTTGTGGTTGCTTTCTATGTCACCAGTGGCTTTCTTATTTGGTAGAGCCTGAGATATTCTTTGTGTCTGAATTTAAAGCTAAATACCGGACAAACCTATCAACTAATTCCAGAAATCTTTGTCTGTATGTGGCTTGCACATCTTGAGAACTGTTCATTTTATCAGCTTCACATTTGACATTTTACTATTAAGGGCACAAACGTTTGGACATACAGTAAGAGCGGAGGGCTGATGAAAATGTCAAACCTCAATTTTAAATAATTTGCATGACAAATGGAATGGCAGCAATTATTTCTTGTATATTTAAGGCAAATTCTATTTTAGTTTACTTTGCTAATAAACACATGCAAGTTCTCAGCCAAAATGCCCACGTCATGAGTAAATCCATATTTTATTGTAATGACCTGTCTACTGTTTGGTGCTGTGTGCATTTTGTTGTGTTTGCATGCTCCCGCCCTGCTTTCTGCAGTGTGTGGAATGTTGAACCTCATGAGTTCGTCAGGAGACCCGGGTTAAGGGCTGCACTGAAAACACATCTCTCTTACAGCTTCAGAAACAAAGCTACGACCAGCATCACCACAGTCCAAACAAACGTTTCAAACAGGCAGGTTTAGGATGGGCACTGTACTAGTCCATTGAATTGATATTGATAAGAGCCCTGTGTGACTGACCAGAGTATAAAATCTGTTTGTTGGCAGCACAAAAAACAAACACAAAGCTCCTGTCTATCAAGCCTCAACACAACGTAACACACAGTCAAGTTATTGATTAAGTAGCTCTCTCAGCGCTGCCTGGCTCGGCCCAGATTCATCAAGTTATACCTGGTAATCCGGTGGGATCTGGTGCAGCTGCAGACCAAACAGGAGCCGCTGACTCTACTGCTGCCTCCTTCTGTTCAAAATAACCTGTTTACACCTGGGTGTCAGTGTGTTCGGGTTGAGGGGCACTCGCAGTGTTAAAATCGGTCTGATGTCTTTTTGGACAAGTCAGTGGAGAGCCCCTGCTCTGCTACCAGTTGGCTCTGTGCAGGGCCGATTGGGACACGTCCATCCTGCTGCAGCCTGAGGCCACTCAGAGTTAGACTTGAGCTTGTTAGACTGGACACAAAGAGCTACTGCTGTGTGTGTGTGTGTGTGTGTGTGTACGTGTGTGTGTGTGTGTGTGTGTGTGTGAGTGTGTGTGTGTGTCTGATGGCCAGAGAGACACTTCATCAATACTGGAAGCTGCAATTACAGGCTTTGGACTAGACTGGCATTCGAGCAGGGCGTAATCTATGACTTTGAGTCGGCCGTTTGATTGGTAATCAGTATGTCTCCCAGGATTCATTCTTGCTAATTATTGCTCTTTTTTTCCCCACTATTAAATCCTGAGTCATTGATTTGTGAGTCCATTGACTTTTTGACCATTTCCTTTGAATGTCCACTGTTTGCTGGTGAACTGTAACTTTATCGTGACATCTTTTTGCCCTGTCCACGCTAATGCAGACTTTTTGTTTAATTCACTAAAACAGATATTTTTTTCAAATGCTTTCTGTGTCTGTGCGAAACCATGTCAAAATTAAGCTTTAGGGGAAAAAGGATGTCCCCCTCCCCAGTTTTTGATTTGTGTAATGAGCATGCGCCAGAAAACAACAGCAACCATGGTGTTAATATGACAGTTGACAGGAGAATAAGCTCACTGAGCATTGTCATGTTCCACTGTGGCATTTGACAGATCTTGGATGGAGGTTTTGTCGCCACCTACTGGCCAGGCGTGCTTATCAAAGTGTTTGTATTAGTTTTCATGTTCTCCTCTGGACACAGATATTTTGTAAAATGAAGGTCGTGTAGAGGAAGATAATTTTTTTAAAGCAGGGGAAATTATCTGTTCAAAAAGAACATCTGCAGTAGTGTTGACAAGGGCTTAGTCTGAATGCAACATCTACAGCAGTGAAGTATTTATCCTTTTCTACAAGGCGCAACTCCGACACTGGTCCAAATTCATATTTATTACAAATCGTCTGACACTGCTCTCTGCTCACAAGCATGACAGATTCTCCTACTTGACTTGCAAGACGCTGGCCTTTTTTCAAAGCTACACATGCTAAATATCAGGGAGATAGAATAAGACATACGGCTGATGGTAAACCGGCCCGACTCTCTCCAGAGGCATGCCTAATGTTATCTATTTCTTAAATGATCACTGTTTATCAGACGCCAGCTCGGATAAAGACGAGGAGAGATACCGAGCGAAGAAATAGAGCAGACTTGATTCTCGTCTTCAACAGATAACAAAGGGGAGAGAAAAGAATCAAAGCTCTGCCTGTGAAAGGCCGTTATTTGGAGCCAATTTGGACAAACACAACACAGCCAAACCTCACTGTTGTTCAACTGAATTATCTGTGGGTGTTTGCGCATATTGTTGTGCTTCCTTTTATGTGTGTGTGTGTGTGTTTTGTGGTTTGTGGTTTTATACCGCAGTTGGGGTTGCCCTGTTTTCTGGAGCCAGCGATCTCGTTGCCATATTTGTCCACACACCAACACTGGCCGGTGCTGCCGTGGCACTGGGTTGGTTTGAAGTAGCCTTCCTCGCTGCAGCGAGGAATATAAGAGCCTAGAATCAAAGGGAGGAAGGGAATGAAACATAAGCAGCGATAACAAGAGACAGGAAGCTCTGGGAAGACCAAACCGACAAAAGTAAAGGGGAAAAATCTGATGCCAGGTCAGGTGACATGCACTGCACGAGTCCTGTGGCTGCAACCGAAGTTGTGTGTTCACGGAGGGAGATCCACAATCAATTACTGCTTCGAAGGTTGAAAGGCAACAACAATACATCGTGTTTAAGGGGAAGCAATCACTTTCAATAGAATACAGGCACACACACACACACACACACACACACACACACACACACACACACACACACACACACACACACACACACACACACACACACACACACACACACACACACACACACACACACACACACACACACACACACACACACACACACACACACACACACGTGTTCTGTTACCTTCATTTGACCCAGTCTCAGCTCATTTTTCAAGCTTTTTTTTTTCCTGCTGTTGTTGTGAGCTGGATCAGTGAATGTTCTGCCCGTAGGGGACAAACGACACGTGTACAAAATGTCAGGATGTTTTTTATTGTACGTGTGTGTTTCTGCCTGTGTGAGTCAAGTGAAAAGGGACACACTTTGTTGCTTGTGTGTGTGCTTGTTAGCATCAAAGGCCATTAATCATTCAGACTGACCTATGAGGCTCTTCCTTCGACTCTGATTCTGGATCCTGCTCTTTTCAGTTTGGCAAGGCAGTCCTGCAACCAACGAACATACACAATATATTATTTATGCTTCCTTTAGTTTCCTATTCAAATGGTCAAAAACACACACAAACATCTTGCTTTTGTCTCCACTGGGAATGGAAATTCCCATTCACTCCTTGGTCAAATCACTCTCCAGTGGACACTTTTGTATCGGCTCCGGTTTCGAATCAGCAGCAGAAACAGGAAAACTGGGTGATCGTGCCTATTTCTTTTTTCTTCTTTATTTTATCAGTCTAGACCTCGGCGCTGCACCTTTTCAATTGTGCTGTTGTGACACGCACTGGACTCGGGGAAAATGTGAAACAGTAATTTTTTCTTTTCAGGCACGTCGGTTTCCAGCACGTCTCTTCCTCTCTTATCATCTACATCTACCATCTGCTCTGATAACTCCAGTTTCATACCGTCCTATAACTAATTTAAGCCGTTCTTCAGACTATGGAGGATGTCCACAGATTTAGCTCTGGACTTCCTCCAGTGTTTACCTTTTACACATGAACAACCCTAACCCTAACCCTTTTCTTGAAGTAAAACATCCAATTCTTCCGTTATCAGTTGTTTCCAGTCACTTCATCAATGACTGACAACCTTAATTTCTTACCTTTTTAGTGAGATATAACATTCAGGTTAAAACCACAGTAAAGTAACAAAAACAGATGTTAACCCCTTATCCCCTGCTGCCCGTCCCTCACCCTCAGGTTTCTGGAAGCAGTAACACCACTCGTTGTTTGACAGCTTGCCGTCCTTGAAGGAGTCGCACGAGTTGAAGAGGGGCTTCATGCACAGCTCATACTTGTCCAGGTAGATGGCGCTCAGCTCCGATTGGTCCAGCAGGAGGTCAAAGTTCATGTCCAGCTTGTTGAACATCCAGCCCAGTGAGTCCTTACAGATGGGCAAGATGCTGGTGTCGAAGTCTAGATAAGGAAAGAAAGAAAAGAATAACCGAGAAAGAGTAACCATCATTGATGTGAACATTTTTTGAAACCAGGGAACACGTCCGTGTCACACTGAGATGTGTTCAGGCATGTTGACATTACAGAGAACAGAGCAGGGTCGCTGTCAACATCACTGCCAGCCGACATGACAGCTGAGAAGCATGACTGTTCAACGGGAGAGGGCTGAAGACACACACCACACACACACACACCACACACACCACACTCACACACAGAGACATTGCGGGGGGATGTACTCACGTCCAGTGGCAGAATCGAAGCTGTCAGACGATTTGAGATCTCTGTTGGCGTCGAGGTGGAGAACTCCGAACCAGTCCTTCAGTCTGGCAGCCAGACTGTGAAGCTCTGTGTCAGTGCACGCTACACACACACAAACACACACACACGCACAACAACACAAAATAATGAGGAGAGGGAAAAGCAGTCAATCCGCTGCTGTCATCAAAGAAAAAAACTAATTTCTTGCTCCTTATCAAACTTCCATTTCATTTCTGCTGTTTACTTTTTCTCTCCGCGTTCTCTCTTTCGTTTTCTCATCCAACTCTTCTTCTTGACTAAACACAGAGGAGCGATAACACATACTGAACCGCTGCTATCTCTTGTCAGTAACCATAGGAACCCAATCTGAGACACACACACACACACACACACAAAAATACAGTAGACGCCGTTTAGTTTGAGTTTCCTCGTCTGCTGTCATCTCACTGTTTACATTTAATGTTCCAGTTCAAGTGAAGGATTTTATGCTATTACACATTCTATAACAGACACACACACAGACACACACACAAAACGAAGGTCTGCTGGAAATCCTGAATGTCTTCTTGCCTGGAAACATTCCTGAACGCTTCGCAGCGACAGACCACTTGATCGTTGCATTTAATTTGTGGTGGTGGTGGAGTTGTCTCTGTGTTTGTGATTTAATGCAGAATCACACTGTTAACCAACAACAACAGCTGATCCAACACTGTCGAGCCGTCAAGCGACTGAACGCTGCTGTCCACGCAGCTACCCAGAGGGAGCGCAAACCCAAAACAATATATTTAATGACGTCCCTAATTGAAAGTATAAACCCGTCTGTGGTGCTGCTCAAACAAATTCCTGCAGATCTGACAGGGTCTGTCTGCAATTCAAGCCGACTCCTGCCTCCGCCTGCCTCTCTGTCTGTCAATCTCCATCTTTCTTTCTATTCCTTTCCGCTGCATGTGATTGACATATTTCCGTTCCATTCATTTTCTCCTGAGAGCTTGACGATGCGCCTGAAGGACATGTGCACGGAGCCTGCCAGTGCGAACGCTCCAGCTTGCCTGGCCGTGGAGGACGGATCACGCAGGGAGGAGGCCATTAGCATTCCTGTGGAGTCCCCTTCGCAAAATTGAGGCAGTCTGCTGAGAAAACGTGGCGGAGGTTCGAACAAAGAGGCGCATTTAAAAACGAATCACATTTTGCCTGTTCTTAACGTCAAATTCGTGGCTATACAAACTTCCTTTATTCTAAAAGAGAACAGAGCAAGTTGGTAGTCTTTGAAAGTCTGGATCACAGTTTGCTGTCGGTGGTTAAAGACGTCTGTAGCGTCTCTCCTGTCGGAGGAGTTTTGTTGTTTAGTGAGTCACTCTGTCAGGCGATTGTTATATTATTATCAGAGTTGTTAATCAGCAGTGGACGCCCCAGGTAAATAGACCGGATCTGAGAAGAAGACAAAATAACTTTAATGTGGCCGGGCATCCTTGTGATATTAGCTGCAATCCCAAGGTGTGCATGTATGTGTGTGTGTGTGTGTGTGTGTGTGTGTGTGTGTGTGTGTGTGTGTGTGTGTGTGTGTGTGTGTGTGTGTGTATGTGTGTGTGCTTGTGGCTGGGTTTGTGTGTGTGTTTGTGTGTGATACAGCCCTCCAGGACCAGACAGATAACAATTCAGCCCACTCTTCATTCCCACTGTGTGGAGAGAAGAAAAGAGGAAGCGAAATATCAACAGCTGAACATTATCTGTCTTCACCTCCTAAATAAAACTCCCACAGGCAGAAGTGGATCAGCGGCGTGTTACACTTTCCTGAACACAAACTCCTGAAGGTTTATCCCTCTGTTCATTCATTGGGCAGTCCTTCACTCCACCATGCTTCCCCCCCATCGTCTTCCTCTCTCTTCTCCCACATTGCCCTTTCAATCACTCCCTGCATTAATGATTCTTTCTCTTCTTGCTCATGCGCTGTTATCACCTCTTCATTTCCTTTCTCTCTGCTCTAACTCTGTCAGTTTTTTGGACTTTCAGCCGAGGCGACTCATCACACCTGACTCTACCTAACTCACTTTCTCTCTTAGATGGAGAAGCCCACTTTGAAATGGCCCACTCTCCTATTTCTTTCTCTTTACTCAAATTGCTTTGAGTGCTTCATTTCCCATTTCTCTCCTGTAACATCCCAGTACAGCAGGCCTGCGGGGGAACCTTTTTCCTATCAAGGGCCAGTTAAATTTTTATAACATCCTTTGCGAGCCATACTAAATTATTGAACACATACATTATACCATATTTGGGGCTACTTTTGTGTCTCTGTCCTTCTTCGTTTTGTGTGGTGATTTTAACCTTTGATACTTTCAAGGTTGTTTTTTCCTGGTTCAAATCCGGGTTCGGTTGGAGTCTTAATGTGCAGATTGGGGTAGAGTTGATTGGAGACTGTAAATTGACTCTTACGCGTGAATATGAGAATGAATGATTGATTGTATCTCTTGCACTCTTTCACAGATTCTCCTTCTCAATGAGGTTTCAGCTGTAGATGGAAAACTTCATCTGAGTGCGTTTGTTCTCGTAATTGATCCTGAACATCTGCTTCTTTTCAGCTGTAATGATGCTTAAGATTAGCCTTTTTCATCAGTGTGTCCCGTGAACCAAAGACATACGTGCATGTCTAATTTGTTTCCCTTTTCTCTCGGAAACCAAGACCTTCCAAAACGACTTCTCTTCACAATCATCATGCTGCATGTCAGGGATGTGTGTTGTGTTCATTCTGAACATGGTCTGACAGGCATATAGGACCAACCTGAGGAACATATGAGTCCACTGATTTAAGGTATTTTCCTTCATTACAGAGAAAGAAAGCTTTTTTCTTGAACGCTTTTTGAAATGTCTAGCGGGAGCCTGGCAGTTTCCCACACCTGCAGGATCTCCTTCTGTCCCTTTAACCCTTCTTCTGACTTCACTGCCCCCATTTTTTTATCGGCAGTCTCTTGTGGACACTCTGACCCACAACGAGTCTCAGAGGACCCTTCTTATCACTTCTTCACAGTGTGACCCAAATTGTTCTGGACAGCCCCGACACTGCTGCCTCTGTTAGGAGCCCTTTTGTTGGGCAATGAGTCAGAAAGCTGGGACTGAAAATATTCACGCACAGTAGGACACAGTGCGCAGATCAAATGGCCTTTCCTTTCTTTCCGAGCCACATCGTGGTCAGGCGTGCACACAACCATCATCAATGGTTTTCCACAGGAGTTGCAGAGATGACCCGGTGATGACAGAACAAGACATCATGTGGGAGCCGATGTTGCAGCTGTCAGTTGAAAAGCTGTCTCATGGTCACTTCATAGAAAAAAAGTTTAACTCAGAGAGTGAGTTCTCTAAGAGCTGGACCCGAGGATTCCTTTACTCACCTAAAAACAGAGGAGTGAATTTGTTCACTAATTTTTAAAAGTAGTTTAGACAGAGTTCTTTCTGTGAAATCTTCTGAGCAGTAATGTACTGAAAAAAAAGTCCTAGGAGTAGTAGTACAGATATTTTGGATTGGCCTGATTTCCTTGATAAAAATAAACTTTCTTCCCTCTTCCTTCCAAACATTAATGTGACCACATTAATAAATCGACTCATAAATGAATGATCTCCAGAGAAAGATCAGCGGGAAAATGCTGATCTTGCAGCCGAACCCGAGTCGGTCCCTGATCTATAAAGTGTGTAGAACTCATACACTGTGACTCGCTGTTGGTGCATATGCAGTGTGTGCAGATAGAGAAGGAACCAACATTCCTTCTCCAAATAAATACAAAATATGACTCTTGCATTAAACCTGTCGGGTCAATTTTCCCCCGGCCCCGATGCTAAAACCATTAAATTTGCAAGACGAGCTCGTCAACATTTAGTCATAAGGATTCGTTCTCGTACTCCAGTGCAGTTTCCAACTCCTCAAGTTGTGAGTCAGCGTTTTTTTGTAAACTGTAGAGAAACTATGTTCTTTCCTTCCTCCCACAGCTTTTTTAAAAAGCGTTATTTGACTTAATCAGGCCTAAAAAACTATGCCTTGTTACAAGGTGTCATGTGACAAAGAGCTGGATACCACAGCACTAAATTAACCATTTGTCTCGGCCGATCGCACAAAGGGTCTCTCACTATTCATTTCACAAAATGTGTTTCCAATGTCAGGCAACTTTTTGTTATATATATATCTACATATATATATGCACCCTTGAAACTCTGTACATAAACACATAAACTACTGAATCGATTTCAATAACATTTTGTAGAGGGGATGTGCATCAGCTATTTGAAAGGACCCACAACATGTTGGCGTGGATCTAGATTTGTTTTTCCACTTTCATTAACATAGCAAGTTATGGTGTTGGCCTCAAGTGTTGTATGTGATAGCCGACTGTCCAAATGATGTGTCAAAAGTCCCTGTGAAGTCATGACAGGTGCAACTGCTGTGTGAAACCAAGTCTGCATACAGAACAATTTGCCATGGCAATCACCTGTAACTCAACAGAAAAAGGGATCAACAGAGTTTGGTTTTCTCAGGTTATCACTCATCAAATTAAAGGAGTGGGAGTAATTGTCTTAGAAAAAGTGATCTATGTAACATGTATAACAATAGATGGTGACAGAAACTTGGCAGCAGCAAGAATAGCTGAATGACTTTGGCAAAGAAGTTTCCACGTCCGATCTGCAGAGAAATCTTCTCCATCAGAATGCTTCTAAATAGTTAATCCACACAGTAACTTCCTAATAGTTACAGAGGAGGCACTTGTGTTCACAGAGACAGAGACAAACTGTAGGCCGGGGTTTGCCAAAGATGACACCACTTCCAACCCACCGCAGACTGGATGACAGTGGACTTTTATCCAGGATGAAGAGGGAGTAGACAGCCCACCAGACACACAGGCGGCTTTTAGTAGAAGCTATCGATCAGAGCGGCAGGTCAAATATCAAACTGATTCATGACTGGGGGGGATACCTTCTTATCAGTCTTCCTTCCTACACCTCTCCCTCTGAGCCAGTACTTCCTCGTCTCTGCTGTCTCACATGTCTGTGAATTCTAATGAGTTTTTCAGACTAACTTGGACATCTGTTGTTATGCGGTTAAACTTTTTTATAAAGCTAATGTCGGAGAGAGACTTCCTATTTGCTGAACTTCTTCTAAAAGAAAAATCACAAAACCGAGATCAATAAAAACTATGCCATGAAGAAGAAGTTATTATTGGACTGCAGGTTAGAGAATCGCCAGAATGATCCTTAAAATAAGATAAAGAATGAGGCACAATGTTGCCATCGATTTAATCGGTTATGCTGTCTGTGTTTTTAATTTTTTTTTTAATTTTGTAAATGGTAACCTTTCATATAATGCTGAATAAACTACTTACATTTAATATGTGAAGCAAGAGATGTGGAGACAAGTGGATAACTGATTTATGAAACTGATAAAAGCTCAAGCATGTGACGATTGTCAAGCAGGTTTTAAGTAGCTTCATTTTGTATGACTTCTCGCTGAATTTATGGACCTGCTTTGTGACGAACATTGGAGATAATAATATCCTCAGACTCTAAAAATATGAGCAGCTATAACATCAGCGTGTTCCGATTCGACTGAGTTATGACTTGGCGATAAGTGCCAAGGGTTTAAATTAACTTTATTACCTTCCTGAGTGGTGACACTCACACACACACACTGCTGCTATAGTTGTTGTCAGTGTCGGTAAGCAGCTCAAGTCAGTGGGAAAAAGTACAATAACCAGCTCTGTGTCACCTCACGCTCCTCCTCTGCCTCAAGGCCCTGTCCGCCACACCTCATCACTGTTTCGGTTAATTCTGGAGAACGAATGGATCTAATGGATATTAAGTGGATTTAGACTGTGATCAGATGATATTTGTTCAGTCAGCCACACTGATTCAATGACTACATAAATACACATGCATGAACGAAAGAAAGACCTTAAACATTCACATCAACAATTTCTCCAGTCAGACCACATCTACACTGAAGCATTGTACTTATCCGATCCATTTTGTATCCCACCGGTACATTAAATGTCTATTATGTCACGAAAATATCCCATTTGAAAACATCTGCCACACACAGCCACACACCCATCATTTATCCCATTAAATGTTTATCAGATGTGTCAGTTTAATTATCATGCTTTTTGCGTACTTGAGATTTATCTCCTTTGTTCCCTATTAGCTTCACACAAACATAATGTAACACTCTTCTGCCATAGATGCTGTGGTGGCCACATTAGTAGGTGATCGACTTGTCCTTTCCCAAATTAAACATGGTGTCGATTCATCCCGGCTGGTTTAGGTCAATAGATAAATGTGTCCTCCAGACTTCTTAATATACAACTGCGACTATCACATTAGGCTTTGAATCCTCCCATAGGTCTCCTTTATCTTTCTTAAATAATTAACCGATTTTGTCATATACAAGAGAAGGCGTTGACATTAGATCCAGAGAGAGGAGCGGCGGGTGGCGATCACCTTGAGACAACAGGAGTGTGATGAGATTGGATCAAGATGAAAGACGGCTCGGAACAGAGAGGGAGAAGAAATGGGAGGCAGCGGAGTGAGTTGACACTTCTTAACAAGGTAACCGAAGGAGCAAGAAATGGACTGAGACAGTCGTAGAGGAGATATGAGGAAGATAGAAGGTCAGATTCATTAAAAAGATACAAGGGCCTGTTTGATTTTCTTTGCCCGGAGCTATCGGCTCTCCAGAACAATCGCAGTGGCAGTGAGTTAAGGTTAGACCAGATAATGATCAGTAATACACTGTCTGCACGGACAGGAAGACAATTACAGATAGAAGAGAGACAGGTAGAAAGACGAAGTCGGAGAGAGAGGACCACAAGTTTTTACCTGAAGAGTGAGATTATTTTTACATTAACCATGGAGATTTACACCCCTGTCCATTCGTTTGTGTCTCAGGAGGATTTCGCAAAAACGATTGAATGGATTTAAAAAATGTTGGTGCAGGTCCAGATCATATCCAGAGTCTTGGACCGTGGCAGATGTTTGCACTCTACAATGCCATTCTATGAATTTTGTATGTTTTCACCCTTGTCTGTTGGTTGCAGGATTAAACAAAAACTACTCAAGAGATTTGTATGAATGTTGGTGGAAGGATGGGTCAAGACTGTTTTGGGTTATCATCATTTTGAGTAATTCATCAATCTTGACAGAAATAAAACACATTTAGGGGGCCTATATCAACGAGCGTGTGCAATTTGTTGCAGATCCCCCCCTAAAAACTATGTCCAAACAAACATGGTGGATTTGGTGCTGAATTAAGGGAGACTGTTTGTCCTTGGTGGAGATCAGCATTTACTAAATCATTTGCTTCAGGTTTGACCTACTCCTGCAGTCCTCAGAGGACAGCGAATCCTACCACATAAATAACGTGATCTACTTCGACTGTTTGCCAAAAAATTTATACAAACAAACAGCTTATTACAGCCTCTGCTTTGCCTGCTGCCATCTGACCGCTTCCGGGCCCGCACCACCAGGCTCAGAGACAGTTTCATCCCCCAGGCATAAGACGATTAAGATGTATATATAATATATATCCGATATTCTATGTGATATTTATATTATTCTATATTTACTTTTGCTTGTAAAATCCTGAGCATCGCTAGAAGAGAGCCTGTGACCCAAGCATTTCATTGCCAGTGACTGCTAAATGTAACCATTAAAAAATAAACTCTAAAATGTAGAGAATTGGTCCTGGATTTTATTAAGCTTCTAGTAATATTGTTAGTGTAACATTTCTTGCCATTTTTATGTAATTATTAAAGTCCTTGATCAATGTCTTGATCCAGGAAAGAAAACAATTTTCTTATGAAATTAACATGTTTTCAAGTTGGCTGATCTGTTTTTACACAGGGCCGTTTATAGCGGCCCTTTGTAAGATTTAAGGTTATTCTCTAGACTTTAATAGCTTGACTGTGAATAAAAGCAGGAAAAACCGTTCTCCCAAGAGGCTTTGCTTCACCACCACACGATCCTAGTCACACGAGTAGCTTGTCAGGAAACCGTAAACATAATTTGTCTTCAGTGTTGGAACAAATGGCCGATGCAGCTTGTTTTTCCTGGTGAGGACAGTGTAAATAGGATCTACTATAAAACGCTCTGCAGGCACCGTACACGCTGGTCAGCACTCTGGGTTTAAAATCCCCACACTACTGGCATGTGTTTGGAGAGGATAGGAAGTGTGGAGGCAGAAGAGAGAGAACGCAATCTGTCCTCCTGCATGCTCTCTGTGAAGCTGTGAGACAAAATCGCCAGGAAAATTTCAATAAGGCTCCAGGGTTTACACCACTCATTCACTAAAGGCTCTTTTTGTTTTGTCAATGTCTTTGTTCAGCAGCAGCAGCGAGAAATGTAACCATCATTTAAAAAAATGACCATAACCAGTCAAATGATTTATGCCTTCATCACGAGCAGGATCATTTTATGTCAGCTCGAAACACTTACAACGTTTACATGGACACTAATTTTGATATATAAACCCATTTCAGCCAATGTTCTGTATTAGATACTGCCATGTCAAGAGCATTTTTCCCGATGACCTTAACCTGAACAAGTTCATTTTCTGTATAATCAATATATGATAATAAGACATGGAGTATTCCGACCTTAGTCGCAATATGTAGATGCATGGCCCTGGTGTAAACAAGGAGCTTTTGCTAAATCAAACACCTACACATTGTATCACACAATTCAGGTTGGGGTTTTCCAACTGGCTGAATAATGTCAGGCGTAGTGCCGTGTTGGACTCTGTCATGTGTATGAGCCATTTGTGCCAACAGACACCAACTCGACCAAATGTCAAAAGATAAGTAAAAAGGTCCAAATGTCTTTGTTATATTCAAAGATGTCTCATTTTCTTAGTCCTTTGTACGATGAATGAAATGAAAGGAAGGTGATCAAAGGTGGAGGCGAATGTTTTACTCTGCAGTATGTTGAATCGGACTCCAGACAAAAATAAATGAGCAGCAGACAGATGGGAGTTTCACTGTGGAAGAAGAAATGTGACTGACACACACACGCACGCATACACGCAAGCACATACACACGCACGCAACACGCACACACACACACACCACTCAGAGAATAATAAAGGTTATTGGTGTGGTGGAGGCAAAGGTACTCAAAAAATGTATTTGAAGCCTTCCACTCTGCCTCGTCAGATAAAGAAACAATATTCGCTCTGCACTCCTTCACTGCAGCACACACACACTCCTCATCCGCAGTTATCAATCAAAATCAAGGAAGTGAGTCAAAGAGAAATGGCTGCGCTATATGGTGCTTGATACCTTTCCAACTATTCTGTCTTTTATTCTTCTTCCTAAATTCTTTTTCAAGCTCTTTTCAACGTCAAATTGTTTTCGAGTGACTGTTCAGACTATAGACTTTGTAGACATATATATGTACTGACTTAGACTCCGGCTTTCCATGACACAGCAGTGGACCATACTAACTAATGAACTAACCAACTAACCAATTAACCAACCAACAGACCAACCAACAAACCAACCAACCAACCAACCAACCAACCAACCAACCATGAGTCTATTTGGTAGAATCGCAAGCAAAGCACTATGTCTATGCTAAAAGCTCATTTGACAAAGCAGGAAAAAAACAACATCTATGGACACCTGCTCTTCATTGACAGAAAGAGAGGCAGATGCTCAGAGCTTCAAATCCTATCTTCAATCACCTTTACTTCAGTGGAGTTCCATCAGCTATTTTAATTGGCTGGAATTCAATTTATCGGAAAGAGAGAAAAAGTTAAATTGCAGGTAAAGCAGGTAAAAAGTGTATTTCTCAAACTGATCCTAGAGTTATCTCGGGGTATTTCCTATGAGTACATAAGTGTAGGAGGTAAATAGTTTGTTTGTGGTGAAAGGTGGGATAAATCAATCCTATCGCAGTATGCTAATTGGCTATTTGGATTACACTGTGTTTAATTGGTGGAGATAAAGTGAACCTAACTTAATATTAGTGGTGGGTGTCACAGTTCACAGGAGTTCATACAGGAAAAAAGATACAGGCCAACATTGCTTTAATTATTCTTTATCATAAAAGTTAACTTTATATAGGAAGTTAACTTGCTTGAAGAGCTCAGGGCCCTCACCTGATTAACATAGGAATAGGTGGGTTACATTTATTAAAATATCAAAGCAGAGTGAGCTCAGTTGCCTCAGCAAAGTCATTAACATTGCTGCGAGTATATGGCAGTGTGGTACTGTATATACGGATGTCTCGCAAAACCTCATGTATATGATTACCAACGCTTGATTTAAAAAGTTGAGCTCATTAGCACTTTAATTAGTTCCGTTTTGCGCCTGTCGAGCTTCTCCTGATCACCATGACACTTACCTGCTCAGCACAGATGGAACACAAACAAAGACACACAACATTTCACTGGATATTCACTTCATCTGGCTTCTGTTATTAATATCCACCTCTACATCCAGATGCATTCGCATGTGCATATAGAAATTTCCACACCAGACGTCTCTTCCTCTCCAAAGTCTGAGGCTGTGACGTGAGAGCACCACCACCTCAAACCCCGACCGAGGTGTGGAAACACAACACAGGGAAGGTGGTGCTGATGACACAGTCTGAGACGCAGGTGTTGTGTGAGCAGGGATATTTATATCGGTACAAATGTTCGAACCCAGCTTGAACCAGTGGCTCCCGGCAAACACGCAGGAGTGATTGCACGCGCTGAACTGCTGCAAATCTTTGGACTGTCAGCATAGGAGCACGATCTGACACACATGGTGTTTCCCTCAACCTGCTGCCACATTCATCTGTTTACCATTATGTGTTGCTGATCCAACAAGAGCAAATGCTAACTTCACTAATCCCTGCAACCTCTGATCAAACCGCTACCTCGGTGATGATCTGAGGACAAGATGTACGGAGGAGCTGGGACGAAAAAGTTGAAGAGAAGAAGAGGTGAAATGCAAAGATTCTAAGTAGAGAGCCAGACCGGGTAAAGGCTCATTTATGTTTTCTTAACGTACAAAATCAGAAGCATCCATTACAAATGATGTAACCCTCACTGCCCACGTACTTCTGTATCCTTTACGCTGGTTTGGTTGTTAATCAATACATTCACTGGAGGGCAGTGAGTTTCTGACACAAACATGGTGAAGGTGGACGAGGTTGTGATATGTACTTCTTGAGAAGGTCCTTATCCCTGTGTCTCAGTGAAGTAACATCATATAGTTTCTTACCAACTCGCAAAGCTTGTCTCATTTTTTCCTAGTCTCCTATTGTTGTCTCACTTGGCTACACTGGCCCCTCACAGGTCTTCTGGTGGTACTGCTCAGTTATGTCCATATCCATAAGCCATCATAAGATGTACACTGCTTGTTTTGACAACGTCCAAGATCTTGTAAAAGATTTCCCTCCTCTTCACACACTCTCATTCAATGCTTACACTCGCAAAGGCAAGCTCTGCAGACCAAACATATAATTATAGTTTCTACTGAGAAGAGATGCAGGGGGATCAGTTAGACAGTAGTCAAGCTGGTAAATACTTCTCCATTACGACATCACTCTCCGTTTTCTCCATCATTCGGCTTTAAACTAATAAAGGCGAGTGTGAGCTAAAGAGAGAGCCATCATTAATTAGTGCATTTCTATCGCATTAAATATGCGTGATGAACCGTGGCATCCTTATAAATACTGTCTAATCAGAGAGTGCGAGGGCAGAGTGTGCATGTTTGTGTGTGTTGTGCGAACGTATTGAGGGTGTAAGCATATCTGAATATTCAATATTACAACTAGACCGATTGATATGGGAACACAAAGCACAACCGTCTCACTACTCCCCTTATTTGGGACAGAGGAAGCCTGTACCGATAACAATCCATCCTTCTCTGTGCTGCTTTCCTTTTAGATTGCATTTCTCCTCCAGAATCTCTCCATCCATCTGCTGAAATCCTATTTCCATGACAAACAATGAGACACACACAGTCACTCCATCACCGCTGCCTGTAGCTGTCAGAGAATAGTTTGGGGGCTGGTTGTGGGAAGGGGGGGTTAGGGGAGAAAACAACATGAGTAAGGGGAGAGGTGACAGGAGAGGAATGGAAACGCAGTGAATCACCAATGAATTTGAGGGACTACCGGAGAAAATATTTTTGCCTGTGTTTGTGTGTGTGTGTGTGTGTGTGTGTGTGTGTGTGTGTGTGTATGTGTGTTTGTGTGTGTGTGTTTGTGTTTGTGTGGAGGGTCCTGGTCCGATTCCAAGGCATCCAACAGAACTTTAGGTTGGATAAAGCTAAAACGACTTCTCTCTGTCTGCACATTCTTCTCTTTGTCGATGCACTCGTCCCTCCATCTGTCTATCCATCCAAGCAACTACATGCAAATATCCATCCATACAGTAGACAAATATTAAGCATATATATATTAAAGTCACACTCTAGTATCTTATTACATTCACTAAAACATGGTTTGTCATGAAAACATTCCCCATGGCCTTAAAATGTCTTTTTTTTATACTTTATTTTTCGTTTTATATATGAGCATAAAACAACAGACAAGTGAACAAAAGAGGGCTAGGACACGACAGTGCACACATTTGGAAGCAGGTAAAGAAAAGTTAAGCATAGGTGCAGTACAAAATACAAATATTTCTCGCTTTTGATTGGAATGGAGTGAGATAGAATCAGGAGTCTTTATGTTTGTAGCGATCCCATTTTTTCCAGTATTCCTCTCCTTTATCCTTTTGAAGCCGCAGCACAAAAGTCAAGTTCTCCATCGCCTGGATGGAGTTTATAATGTTTGTTAAGAGTCTCATGGTAGGAGGATTCTTCTGGAGCCAGCATTTAGTAATTGCTTTTTTACTTGCAACCATGAAAATCTTCATGAGGTATGTGTCTCCTTTACTGAGACCTTCAGGGAGTTCTCCAAGATATAAACAGCTAAAAGAAAAGTCAAATATTATGTCCAGAGTTTCCACAATTAACTCTCTCACTTCCCTCCAAAAAGGTAGAATACAAGTAACGATAAAAATCTTCTTTACCCAACTCATAAGATTTACGCAAATCCTCAAAAGATTTTAGGTTTCCATTCTTTATTATCCTACAGAAGGAGGTGATTCCTCGCTTAGTCCATTGTTTGTACCTATGGTCCTGTAAAGCTGGAGGGAAGTGTGGATGGAATGCAGGCCAGCTCAACACTCCAATCTCTCTACAGAGCTGATATTTCTTTACTACATCTGACCACATTTTCAGAGAGAAACTAGTACAATGATTATGTAGATGGTGAACATCATTAAACCTGCCAGGGCAACCCAGAACTGACTGGATAGGTATTTCAATTAAAGATAGCTCAATATCTTTCCACCTAGCTTCATAAGATGGGTTACACCAACATACAAGATACCTCAGCTGAGCTGACAGATAGTAATCTTTAAGACAAGGCAGGGCCATGCCACCCCTCTCCCCCGGCTGTTGTAAAGTTGAGTATCTCACCCTTGGTCGTTTGTTGTTCCAAATAAATCTTGAAAAATGTTTATCCCACTCTCTGAACTGTTTTGCAGGAACCTCTATTGGAAGTGCTGAAAATAAGTATAATAATCTTGGGAGAATATTCATTTTGATTGTCCGAATTTTACTGCCGAGGTCGAGGGGGAGCAAGCTCCACCTGCCCAGATCATCATATATTTTCTTATTTATCTGTTTATAATTAACATCATATAGTTGTGAAAGGTCTTTTGTCAATGAGACACCAAGATATTTAAGTTGTGATTGGTGCCAATTAAATTGGTGCCTGCCCATCAATTGGCCACCTATTTTTCAAATGCACTCTGAATTTCCTCTAATTTAGTAGTTACCTTATTTGTGATAGGATCCCTAATTTTGTGAATTGAGTTTTCTGCTTGCTGTTTTCTAATTCTCCATGCAAGTATTTTAGACGCTTTAGGCCCTGCCTCATAATATCGCTGTCTTAGGAATTTCATTTTTTTTTCAATTTCCTCACTAAGAATTTTGTCTATCTGCTGCTTAACAGGCCTCATTTGCTCACGTAAAGAGGGGTCGTTGTTAGTAGTATGAAGTAGCTCAAGATTTTTTAATTGCTTCTGCAAGTCTGACAGCTTTTTATCGCTGATCTTTTTTAGCCAAGCACACTTAGCTATGATTTTTCCTCTAAGAAATGCTTTTGCTGCATCCCATAGAATTGCAGGACTGACTTCTCCATTATCATTATGTTCTAAATAAGTTTCTACTTCCTTGGCCATTTCAGTTTTGAATGAATTACTATTTAATAAACCAGTATTCAGCCTCCATAAAGTAGTTTTAGGATTTCTATCTAAAGTAAATTTCAAAGTTATCCCTGAGTGATCAGAAATATCTCTCTGTCCAATTGTGCAATATTTCACCTTATGGAAATCTCTGCTAAACATGAAGATATAATCGATTCTAGAGTATATATTATGCCTTGCAGAGTAAAAGGTAAAATCACTAATGTGTTTGTGTAAATATCTCCAAATATCAATTAGTCCAAGGTCTTGAAGAATTTTATTTATTTGTTTTTCTAAGAGATTCTTTCTTCTCACTCGATTTGTTGTGTCTAATTTAGGATTAAGAAGTAAATTAAAGTCCCCTGCACATAGACATGTGCCACATGTTTCTGCAGCAATGAGGTTAAATACCTCCCTGAAGAAAGAGATGTTGCTACCAGGGGGTGCATACACGTTACACAAAGTAACTTCTTCCTGCTCTATTTTTCCCTTGACTAGGACAAATCTACCCTCTTTGTCTTTATGTTCTGCGATCAATTCAAAACAAACAGAATTTGGAATAAGAATGGCTACTCCCCTTTTCTTTCCTGTCCTGTGTGAGGAGAAAAAGGTATTTCTATATCCAATTTTCTTAAATTTCTCATGTTCTATAGCAGAGAGATGCGTTTCCTGCAGAAAAACTATATTCATTTTTTCTCGTTTCAACTTTGCAACTATTTTGCTCCTTTTGATGGGATTGTTTATGCCATTCACATTCCAAGACTGTATATTATAATACTGCATTCACATTAGTCACCATAAATATGTTTTCTTGTACCTTTAAGAATTCAGTCAAAGCCCTCACAACACAAACAACACAAGATATAACATTCACTGAACATGTGATAAACTTACAGAACAGGTCTTCCAGTTCGGAGGTTCTCTTGAAACCTCTTTAGGTTGAGGGGGGAATGCCACTAAGTGGGGCCCCTCAGCAGTACTTAGGAAATAAAATATGAGAAAATAGAAACACTGAAAAAAAGTGGTGGCCTATTTTGAAGGTCAGCTGCATCGAACCATTGCTATACTAACTTATATTTAAGGGAGGTCACAGGTTCCACATGAGTCTTTACTGTGGCTTCATGTTTATAGCTTCTTTAGCTTATTGTAACATTAAATTAAGGTATCGATTGCTTAAGAACCATTAACTTACAGGTGGAGATAGATTAACATATCTCTATGAGGGAGGGGCGGAGAAAATTACTCATCCATTATTATGGCATCCTGGCTGGCTGGCCTCTGAAACAACTTCAACTTCTCGCGTGCGCTCTCCTGACAGTTATGCGCGTTCCCTGCTCGCTGAGTCCCTGCTGTACTCCACGGTAGAAGTTTGTTGATGGACTCCACGGTGATGTCTTTGGATCTTCTTAACGATAGCGGACCCACTGTGAATCCACGTCTCTTTAAATCCTACGCGGCATCCTCGGCGTTGCTGTACGTCACCGTGCCTGAATCGAAGTGCACGCAAATCCTCGTCAGCGGAGTTTGGAAGCGGATCCTTTTTTCTTTGACCGCTTTTTTGATGGGAGTGTACTCTTTCCTCCTCTGCTGTACATTCTTGGCGTAATCGTGGTCAAAGTAAACTCGCTTTTCTTGAACACAGATGGGTTTCTTCCACGCAGCATGGAGGATTTTCTCCTTAATATTAAACTGTAGGAACCGTAGCACTGTAGAGGGACCTCCCGTAGCGGAAGTCCCGTAGCGCCCGCAGGTGGCTGTGGGCCGAGCGACCTGTGTGCTCTCTCGATTCCCAGACTCCCCTCTCCGCGGAGGCCCACGTTGTCCCCCAGTTCAGTCAGAATCATATGTTCCACATACCGTAGCATAGAAGAGCCCTCTGCGTTTTCGGGGATGCCATAAATCCTTATGTTGCTACGCCGTGAGCGCCCTTCCAAGTCCGTTATCTTCTCCTGGAGAAACTTTTGATTGTCAAGCAGTTGGATAAGAGTGTCTTTAACACCAATGTCCCATTTCTCCTTCCCTGTCAAGTTCTTCTCAATTTCTCCCAGTCGTTCCGCCACCTCCTCTATTTTGCCAGTAGCGGCACTCACTTGTTTGTTGATTTCGGAAGTCAGCTCGTCCAGTTGCATTTTCATGTCTTCGTAAGACTTGTTCTTACTTGCGACAGTTCTTTTTTCATTTCTGATTTAAGATCCCGCATTCCGGCGGCTACCACCTCACTCAACACTCTCCTCAAGGAGCTGAGTGTGGCAGGTGCAGTCTCATCCTCCGTGTCGTCGCCATTTTCACTGCGAGTTTCGCTACTGCTAGCATTGACGTTGTTTCGGGTTTCTCGGTCGGTTTGACTCTGATACCTGGCTCCCTCCTTTTTCTTTTTACCCCCACCCATCATTCTTTGAGTTTAACTCACTTTAGCCGTGTTAAGAATTTGAATTACGGGGTATTGTTTATGTCGATGCAGGAACTCCTTTCTATGCTGCCATTCTAGTTGCCGGGCCACCGGAAGTCCCGGCCTTAAAATGTCTTAAATGAAACTTGCCACCTTCCTACGTCATTTTGTAATAATGCTTAAATGACCCCGTCCCTGCTCTTCCTTTCTCCAGCCTCACAGCTGACCTGCAGTGAGAAAAGGAGCCTTCTCCACCTACTGAGTCCCAGCCACAGGTTGACTGGATTGGCTAATTAGCTTTGTGATGTCACAGACCCGTTCATTTTTTTTAAAACTTGCATTTCTTTATTTGCAGTGTTCATATGGAAATACTCAGCCATGGTGGGGATTTTCCTCAGAATGTCTTAGCATACAGAATGCACAAATGGGAAACTTGATTTCACCAGAGGGGCACTTCATGTGACGGAAATTGTCAATCACAACAACAAATGCCATTCCCAAGTAAGTAACAGTCTAAACAAGCTATTCGACCTGAATCCAAAAAATGCAGATATTAAGGCCATCTAAACAAAAAACTTTAGTATCGTACTCACCAGTCTTCTCACTCCTGTGTTTTGGATTTATGAGCTCCTGACCCGGCAAGCATGGACACAGCCCATCACATTTGGCTGAGATTGTCTTCCCAGCGAGGCAGCTCTGGAACTCCAACTTACACTGAAAAATAGGACAAAAAACATGGGTAATGTAGGTCCTCTTTGAGTTTTACTGAAGCAGACAAAAACGACATTGATACCCCATCAGGTAGATTCTTCATCTCCTCCACCAAGGAGGTTATGTTCGCGCCCCTGTTCATTTGTTTGATGGTCGGTTTGTTTGTGAGCAAGATCAAGCAAAAACTACAGGATGGATTACCCCAAAACTTGGTGGGGGGGATGTATGTATGGGTCAGGGAAGAATCCATTAAAGTCTATTATTTGGGATGTGTCCTAACTAGAATATGTGAACACCAAGATGACCTGCAGACTACCAACATGCAGATTCGTCCCTTTCCATGTAGACACACAATTAGACACAGAGATGCCCCGCAGGGTTCAGCTGTAGCTTACAAACCTAATGCAATGCAAAAAACAAGATGGGCTACTTGAGAAAGTAATTTAACAGTATAAATCTCTTTCCAGGTAAGTGAGGGGTAAGGAATCATTCGGACTAGTTGGGGGGGGGAAAAATCCAATTACAAGATCGTTCCAAGAGGAATAATGGAACCCGAGATGAGTTATGTAAATTCCGTTTGCGAGCCGATGACGTTTTGTCAAGGTGAGACCAAGAAAGTGCATTTGCGGATCTACACACACATCATATCACACACAGGCCCAGCCTTATCCTGCCAGCACTTTCATTTCCCACGTTATAATTCAAAATCTATCGTTTGAATCCTCCCCGTCACCTCTTTGATAACGCTGCTAATGTTGCTTAATGAAATTTGTTGACAAAGGGATAGCGCTCCGTCTGCTTCACAGCATATTGAATTAGTTGTCTGGGGAGGGAGAGAAAGGGAGAGAGATAAAGTGAGGGAAAGAGATATAGCGAGGGAGACACACAGATGGAGGGAGCGAAAAAGAAGAGAAAGCACAGAAAATGGATGACCTCCCCCAGTCACTGTCAGCACCGTGAGAGGCCCCATGAATCTTTATGTTTGTCTCTCTGCAGGGGTTAATGTGGTTTTGATGAAATAGCGTTTTAACACCTGACTTTAAGTAGGGGAGGGGGGGTTGAGGAGAGGAGAGGAGAGGAGAGGAGAGGAGAGGAGAGGAGAGGAGAGGAGAGGAGAGGAGAGGAGAAGAGAGGAGAGGAGAGGAGAGGAGAGGAGAGGATGATTTAAGGGAAGGGAAGTTATGGACTTAATTAATAATAATAATAATAATAACTTTATTTGTATAGCACTTTTCAATACAAGTAACAAAGTGCTTTACAACTGTATGAAAGTCGTAACAGATCAATAAATAATAAATATAAAGATAAAGATAATAAAAGTCCTAGACATCATGTGATAAAAGCTTTTCTATAGAGACGTGTCTTAGGAAGAGAGATACAGCAGATAACCTGTTGCTAGTCTAATCTCTTCTGGCAGATTGTTTCCAAAGGTTTTCAGCCTAGATTTTAGAAAAACTAGCAACGTCTTACCAGAGGATGTCGGACTGGGTCCTGGCTCATAGGGAGATAAAAGGCCTGAATTATAGCTGGCTTTAAAAGTAATAAATTAACAGGCAGCCAGTGCAAGGATGCTAAAACACTGGAGAACTTTGGATTGTGTGATTTATTTCTCAGTAAAACCACTATAAAGGTAGTTACAGTAGTGGAGGAGAGAGGATTTAAGGGAGTGAAGGATTTTTCCGAGGTCTGTATGTGAGAGATTGAACCTTGGCTATATGTTTCTTAAATGGTAAAAACACGATCGAACAAACTCCTTAGTGTGGGGTCTGAAGCTCAGGTTCAGTTCTAAGGCCACAGCCAGGTTCATGCTGAGGACTCAGTAAATGGTGCTGGTTCACCAGGGTATGCTGTGCTATCACCCGTGCTGGAGGTGGGACCGAAGACAATTACATTGGCTTTGGAGAGGTTTAGTTGGAGGAAGTTGTTTGCCATCCAGTATTTTAACTCAGTGGGCTGAAACCTCTAAGGAGATAAGAGCACAGTCCTCTTAATAGGATATTGAGTGTGTGTGTATGTGTGAGTTAGTGTGTGTGCGGTTGGGATGAGGGAGGCATGTAATGTAATAATAAAACATGAATAATCTTGAGACCAGCAGCTCACTGGTGAGCAGAATTTAAGTTGGGCCACAGGGACCCATCACTCCACCAGCTAACTGAACCCCTCCAACTAAAGTACCTCAGGGACCAGAGGTACTCCCCCAGCTCTCCTCCTCCTTCTGTTCCTCCTCTTCAATACCTCTCCTACTCAGCACAGCTTAGTTCACAGGGGCAGGTTATTAAGAAATATTATTCTACAGACTTCCTCATACACAATGAGGAGAAACCCAATCTCAGCTTGTGGCAAACGATGGAATAATTATCTCTATTAAATGTATACAAACAACTAGACCTAGATGTCATACATTGTTTTGCCTTGTCTACCTACTTTGGTCAAAATGTCTCCAACAATGTTCAAAGTTTAAGGGACGTTTCATTTTCATCACATTGCATCATATCCACTTTACCTGTGGCTTTGCTCATCTCTTCTATAACATCTGGGATATGACGAAGGAAAAACTCACTGACAGCCAGTCAAATGTTTTGTCCTCCCACTTGTTGCATTGGTCACTCAAAACAGATCACGATTATTCACTGACATTTGCTGCGTGACACAAATAAAACCTTAACACATTCCCAGATCCGTGAATATGATTTGCGCCCTCAGTTGCGCCGGGAGAATTTTCATCTGCAATGATGGTGAAAACAACGACCATGATCCCGAGCTGCTTCAGGACCTCGTCAAACTAGGTCTTGTGTGACCCCCAGCCTCTAAAGTATTGCATGTTTAATTTCCTGCAGTTAAGAAACATGGCTGGTATGTGGATGAATACCAAGCTTTTCAGCAGTAGCAGTCTAAAACAACCTGTCCTTTGACGAGCCCTTCTCTCAATACACTGTTGAAGGAATGTCGCTTGCTTAAACGCTGGTATTAATAAACAATTCAGAGCAAGTGACAACAGGCTGCTCCACTTTGCCAATATCCCTGTCACCAACACATCGATTCACTCCTGCGAGACACTCGAGAGACGCCTTCTATTGTCTATTTGTATGAGGTTCCTGTGTATTGGCTTTTTCTTCACCCCTGGAAACCAAAAGGTTGAACACAGCAACAATGAGATAATATGAATGTGGGTGTCAATAAGACGCCATGGTCTGCTTTATCAAGGACGGAGGCAGAGCCTCCTTCTTTCTTTTCCACCTGGTTTAACTCTTCAGCCTCACAGTCTGTTCCCTTCTTCCTTGCCTAATCACTAAAGGTTAAACCTCGTCTTTCTTTCCTCCACAAACCTGCCACTGTGAGCATCTGGGTGATTTTATGGTGATGGGAGCATAGTTGGAACTGGGGCTTTGGAGTCAGAGGAGATGGTAATGATGGTTTTACAATGGTGAGTTTAAGCTGCTGATTGGGTGGCTTACGGTTGACCCTGTTCTCGGTCATTTGTCCAACATACTAAGAGAAAATTCTGAGATGAATACGTGGGGGAGGGTAACATTCATGTTCAATATTTACATGGTCGATATTAAACCAAAAATTAAATTATTGATGAGCCTCACCTTGGAGGAGTAGGTGTGTCCATCAGATCCACACACAGGAGTTGAGTGCAGGGCCGAGCAGAGCCGACATTTCCCAGGAGCACCAGCTTCGAGCCTGCGCTTGTGACCTGCGCTGCCTTTTCTTGGTTTCACACTGATGAAGAGAACAATGACAAACAATTCATTTCATTAAGTCACGAATTGGGATTTTGACATAAACAAACCATATCATCCATTGTACGTGAAGCAAAACCCTTCCCAGGGGACAGTATGTAGAATATTTAAACATTACTCTCATCAATCAATGTTTGGGGGTAAATTGAAGCACAGCAATAACTTTCCTGTCAGGAATCTTATCGAAACTGTTTTTTCGTGTCTGTTTCACACTGAGCAGAAAGTTTGAGAAGCACTTCTGGTTTTCAGGGTCAGCTGAGCGTATCCTGATTGGTCCACGGAGGCCTTTTCAATAATCAGTGTAATTGCGTTTGATCCAAATCTCGCAGCAATTTTCTATCCAAGTGCTTTCATTGAACAGCCCACAGCCCACATCCATTGAGCAGAGGCGGAATTAGAGGCAGAGAAGGTCGTCGCAGAGAAACGATAGTGACGACGACAAATTGGTGCAGAGTGAACATCAACTAAAGTGAACAGGTGGAGAATCGGAGGTTAATGCAAATTCTGTCATGGGCAGAAAATTACCTGTGAATATGTAACAGGAGCGTCAGAGAAAAGCAAACCGTGAACAGAAATAATAGATTCTGAGCAAATTCTGTCATGTTTTCTGCTGTAATATTTATGCAACATTTACAGTAAGTCTGGTGAACACTCATCAGGTATAAGGTCGGGCATCACAACAGTTGTAGGTATACATATATGCTGGCTGAAATTATCCAATCATAGGAGCAGGTAGCATATGCAAGGGACAGAAAATTATGAAAGGTAAATATGCATTAAATATAAATAGCTGCATATATTTTTCCATCCCTTAGCGAAAATTTTTACATATGATAATACATTTAATAATGTCACTACGAGAAACTTTCTGTGTGCAAACAAATAAGTCTGATTTGCTTCAGACTAATTTAAGCCCAAACCTCAGTCTGGACTAATAGTATTGTCAGGTTGAAGCTTCCCCACCCCAAAGCATAAAGCTTACATAGTAATCCGTCAAAAAGCTTGAAATCACATTAAGCAACAGCTCATCATTTAATCTCTCCAGAGATGTCAACATTCTGCAAAACTACAACACTCAAATCCCAGGAAGAGAATCAACCACTTTCTTGCCTCTTTAGAAGTGTCCCACTCAGCGACGGAGCCACAATGATTGCCACAGCAGACAAGTCATGCACACTGCACCGATAAACAAAAACTGTGCTGGCAGATAAGGCAAGACAGAGGTAAGTTGGAAATTTGTAGGTTGATAAACATCGTCTGAGATGCTTCCACTCATCTTCCTCGCAGTCCAATCCAGTGCTCATCATCCTCTGCCATCAAGCGCTCTGCATAAATGCTGTGTAGCACGAGAGCGTGCAAAAGTTAATAGTGTGATTTGAAAGGCGGGATTAGCTTGGCGAGGGGAATTATGGTATATGCATGATGAATATTCAATGTTCAGGACATTGGCAGAGAGCAGAGAGGAAAGACAACCTCAAGCAGACACTATACAGCAATCTCTCTCTCTCTCCCTGTTATAGTACTGTACTTCAGCCGCCTGCTGAGACTCCATGTGGCTCTGATTTGACGTTGCTACAGCCTCCGCACAGCAGGAAGGAGGCGCTCGCAGATTAACACTGCGAGCCTCCATAATTTAAAAACTTAATGTTTTTCTTGCTGCTAATGTAGACGTCCAGTCAAACATTATTTTCCACTTTTAAGGGAAGTCTGTGAAGAACTAAATCAATTTCAAGAAGAAGAGGAAACTTTGGTTTGCACGTTCCCTTTGATGACGGCTTCGTGGAGAGCAAGACTAATTTGCTTGTGGAAACAACAGCAGCGATACCAAAGAGTGTTCAGGGTATTTTTAAGAAAGTATTTTGTTAGCAGTAGTGAATAATGATCTTGACTCATCTCCCTGATAAACTATGCATGCTGCACCACAGTGTACATTAATTGCATTGCACAATATGGTTTCAAATAGCTTGTGAGCAACAAAGTTTGAATTTGTCCTCTGAGAGGTCACTGAATCTGCGTTATGAGAAGTACTGCAGCTACTTCAACTCACGTAGATAAACAATATCATGGTCCAAAGAGCCGATGAGCGATGCAGTCGGGGAAACGTGGATTCCAGGTGAATCCTTTGACATATTAAGCAGCAAATACTTAATTAATGCAACACAAGGAAAGGCATTAAAGCAGAGTATCTCAGGAGCTAATGACTTGAGGAAATCAATTAAACCTCAAGACGGAGAACGCACAACATGTCTTTTGGGGGAAATGATTCTTGAACTGCAAAATTGAAAAACCTTAAAACTGGCAACGCGACAAGGTTGGAAACACAAACTAATTGGGTCCTGACAGACTCCAAAGGGCAAACAGATTTGATCACGATTCATTTGTGTTCAGAGTGTAGTTGCGTGTCACTATAATACAGATTCTCGCACGTTGCTGACACACAAAATGCTACTTCAATTCATGCTTCTGCTGCACTGGTATAATTTGTCTAACCTTCCCTGAGGGTCTTTAGCGTATTGAAGTTCAACTTTGCATAGTAATTGTGAATAACAGGCATTTATCCCAACTTAATATAAATTTCATATTAGAGGGAGAGAGAACTTCTTGCCTCAAAACAGCGACAACTTGACAGCTTTGTTGTTTTCTTTTTGTAGATAAGTGGCTGAGGAATAAATGTGATATTACTGGTTCTTACCTGTGAGCTGGCGGCTTGTGATTGGTGCAGATGGCCGTCTGGAAGTCACGGCTGACACACACCTTGTGAGGAGGACAGCGCACCTTCAGACAGGGGTCCTTGGTGGCGTCTGGGCCTACGGGGAGAGGACAAGGAAAAACCTTCATCTCCCGAAGTGCAAAAATAAATAACACGCAGAGCGAGAGCATCAGTGCTGACAGAGAGCTGCATTTGAAAGTTGATGCGGCAAAACATCAAGCTGTTCTTTTTGTTTTCCAGCTGATAAATTCTTACATTCAACTAAATGAAGCAGGCAGAGAAATAATGAGTTGGGGAAAAACAGGGAGACAAAGAAATGGAGAAAGGCACGAGGTAAACATTGAGTTTTCCGCAGTGTGAGCTGCTCTTAATGAGGACTATTCTCTCTGAGCGTCGACCCCATCTTCTCCCAAATCAATCTCCAAAGTGACATTATCGCCGTGGCCGCCAGGCACAGCTGGCAGGTGTCCAAGGTGACAAAAGATCACAGCAGCTCATTGACTCCGAGCTTTGTGTCGTGTCGCACTAGGCTAACAGCACACAGAAAGTCTCCTTTGACAGACAGAAGAAAGTAGAAAAATAGAGGATGGAGGAGGTAAAAGAGAGAGAGAGGGGAGAGCCTTGAGTACAAATGAAGTGAGAGAAGAGCCCGCATCAGGCAGCAGGCTCTGGGCTGGAGACCCTCTCCGTCACACAGGCTGTGCTGGGTGTGGGCTGAAGAAAGATAAAACGTTTGTTGTTTTTAAATAATGACCAAAACCCACTGAAAAAACAAAGACAATAAAACAAGATCAAAGGCATATTGTTAGGGTTTAAACCACATGTGGAGACCACATGGCATCACCACGGTAAAGGGACTAAAAATGATTTCAAATCCCAAGTTAATTAAGACTGAGTGCAGAGTGTGCAGATCAAAGCCCTGTGTTATGTACAAGTCATTAGCATGTGCCTGCTAACATCATAAAACAAGAGTGGCCATGTCTCCATTAGGGACCCTAACGGGTTATGCTTGAGCCACAGCTGGTGTCTGATGTGAACATCAACTAGTTTCTGACCCGATTGTACATTGTGCTGCAGTTAACATGCTGGTTTATCAGCGTTAAATCAGCCAGTGACTCAGACAACACAGCAGTTTGTCACTCCTCTGCCTGCGGTAACGCTATAATCTCCACAACCATCTTCAGGAATGAATGAACAGCGACCCATATCAACTGTAAGCATACCTAGCTCTGTCAGAAGATATTAAAGAGCTCTCTTTATCTTTGAGGTGTAAGAACAAACACACTCAATAATGACGGAGAAGCTGAGATAATCTCAGGGGAGGAGATTCATAGTACGCTTCACACATCTGTCATTAATGAGCAAGGCTCTAATCACGCACGCACGCACGCACACACACACAGCTACGTCATGTTCCAAATAATCTAAGACAACCACAAAACAAGTAGTTTCCACAGGACCTGCACGCATACCTGTATATATATATATATATATATATATGTGTGTGTGTATACAGACGTTCACACACTGTTACAATGTTTTTATTTTAAACAATTCAAACAAGTTGCTGTTTTATGTTTTTAAATGATGTATATGTTTGTTTTGTCCACCGGGGACCAATAAAGTTTATTCGAATTTGATTTACAAAAGAAAAACCTGTTGTCACATGTTGTGAGGTCCTTTGATGTCAAAGGACATCAGGTCTTTAGGTCCTTTGAGAGGCAGGTATTTTAATGGAAAGGAGAGTTTTGATGGAAAGGACTCAGTTCACCTTTGGTGGTTGGAGGGATACCCACAAGCAAGTAGTCTCTGGATTACAAATGCATTCTCAGCTACTCGTTACTGAACTGCAAATACTGGACATCATGTCATCGTGGAGAACTCTAGAAGATTCTTCTGCTGCCTCAGGTAAGACTCTGAAAACAGAGCAGCCATGCTAGCAGAAGAAGCTTTTGTACAACAGCAGCTTGTGTGTCACTTTCTGCACTGACTTCATGTCCAAGAAAGATCAACTCATTGTTTGTGACCTGAGGCCAATGAGGTTTTATCAACATTATCTTGTCTGATCTGTTTACTGAAAACATAAATAACTTAAGTCATCAGGAAGAAAACGCAATGTCGGTCAAATTTTTACACTTCACATGGTCTTAAAATGACAACCAGAGAAATGCATGTACAAATGCAAAGACATGTGACTCCTGTTGTGCGTTATTTCATATTGTGTTTTCTGAATGAATCTCTCACACTGTAAACACCAACGTCACATATTCTGTCTCCACCATCTCTCTCCACAGTTTCACTGACAGCCCCTGACGCTGAGGACTGCCTCACGATCAACAGCAGCTCTTCCTCCTATAAGGTCCTGGAATTTCTAGGGGAAGGCGGCTTCGGAACAATCGTCTCGTCCATGAACCTCAGGACCAGGAAGATGGTGGCTTTGAAAATCATGAAGAACACCGGGTCCGCCCGGGACGCTGAGCATGAGGCAGGAGACTGAAGTCTTTGTTTATATTCCTGTGCTCAGATGTTGTCTGCTCCATCAGAACATGTCGCTATTCACAAACTGTTGGTAGTGTTGTCTTATCACGTCTCCTATTCTCTCTTCAGGTAAACATGCTGAAAATCATCAGTGACCTGGATGCTGATCTCAACAACATGGTCAAGTTCCATGAAGTATTCCAGCACCTGGGCCAGACCTGTTTGGTGTTTGAGCGGCTGGACATAAGTCTCTATGACCTGCTAAAGCAGCGAGAGTGGGAGCACCAGCCTCTTCATGAGATCCGCCCAGTTGCCAAGCAGGTATGTAGCAGCGATCAATGCATCATGAAACCAGCACTCTTCTGTTAGAGAGATCCCTGAAACCTGACACCCAACAATAGCACATGGAAGAAATAATTCAAAATTTTGTGTATTCTTTGTGTCCCTGCAGCTCTTTGTAGCCTTAGATGCCCTGAAGGGTCTGGGGGTCCTGCACACGGACATAAAACCAGACAATATTATGTTCGTGAACATGAAGGATCAGCCACTGAGGGTGAAATTAATTGACTTTGGCTTAGCTATGATGGTGTCCAAAGTCCGGCTGGGGATGAAGATCCAGCCGTATGGGTACAGGTGAGTTCATCCTGCACAGCATCTGTTAAGCAACGTTATTTTCTCTGCCCTGAAATGTTCCAACAGATTTTTCATCTGTGGCTCATGTGTTTCCTTATCAGGGCTCCAGAGATCTCTCTGGGTCTTCCATTCTCCGAGGCCGTCGATGTGTGGGGGGTCGGGTGCGTACTGGCGTTCCTGTACCTGGCTCGAAACCCGTTCTCCTTTAAGAGCGAATATCAAATGGTATTTATCACATAACCAATTGGATTTTTTATTCATATTCATAGAGAATGCAAGTGGATGTAATTCTCATGATGTGTATTCTGTCTGCAGATGAAGGACATGGTGACAGTGCTGGGCCTGCCGCAGCACCACCTGCTTGATGCTGGCTGGTACAGCGAGCAGTTCTTCATCGAAGAGAAGGGTGAAGACAGTCCATCATGGAGACTGATGGTAGAGTAAACATGTTCTTGTATGTTTCAGAATTTGAAAGGAACATGTTTAAATCATACTTCCTTGTTCTCATCTTTATTTATTTTTGTTCCTTCAGACTGCAGACGAATACAATTCCGTTAATAACATGAAAACAGTGGAAAAGGAGAGCTTCATCCGGCGGCTGAACTCCCTCAAAGGCCTGATTCATGTGAGTACTCACTCATGTGTTGAACAAGTAAAGACTGGATCTGCACCAGTTATCTATCTGTCAATTGGGAGCTGGAAAATCTGACCTGAAATCGTATTCCAAATCCAGATCCATCCAAAATTGGGGGCGGCTGAGATGGAAGACCGCATGGCCTTTGTGTTTCTGCTGGAGGGGCTGCTGCATCTTGACGGGGATGAGAGGCTCTCTCCTCGTCAAGCTCTGAAGCTGCCCTTCATCTCCATGAGCCACCTGAGGGAGGACTTCCACAGCAGAGACTAGTAAGTGCCCACATGTCCTTTCACACTGGAACTAAACACCTGACGGTCCATCCGACATCAGGTTGGATGGACCGTCAGGTTGGATGGAAAAACATCAGGTTAGATGGACCGTTGGTTTGAATTGATTGACAGTGACTTATTTACTTATTGATTGTCTTCCTTCATCCAGTCGGACCACCTGCCAAAAAGCAATGAGGGTCTGGCCCACTGACGACAGCGTAAACTGTTCAACCTCAGACAGCGGCTACTCTGAGGAACTCTACAAAGGTTCTGACCTGCAGATCAACACCAGCGCTACCTGGGTCTGTTCGCCCATCAGATTTTACGACAGCAGTGAGAAACTCTCCAAAGAGTCTGACCTGCAGATCAACTCCAGCGCTACCGGGGTCTGCTCACCCATCAGATTTTATGACACAAGTGAGCAACTCTACAAAGGGTCTGACCTGCAGATCAACTCCAGCGCTACCTTGGTCCATTCGCCCATCAGATTTTATGACACCAGTGAGAAACTCTCCAAAGAGTCTGACCTGCAGATCAACTCCAGCGCTACCGGGGTCTGCTCACCCATCAGATTTTATGACACCAGTGAGGAACTCTCCAAAGAGTCTGACCTGCAGATCAACTCCAGCGCTACCGGGGTCTGGTCGCCCATCAGAGATGATGACACCACTGAGGAACTCTCCAAAGGGTCTGACCTGCAGAGCAACCCCAGAGATACCTCAGTCTGGTTGACCATCGGAGATGATGACACCAGAGAGGAAGTCTCCGTGAGTTCTGACGAGGCCTCAGACGTCACCGCTGCAGCAAAAGCTTCCTCGGGCGGAAAGAGAAAGCTGCTGAAAAGAATTAGGAAGAGAATTCGAAAATTCTTCTCATGCCTCACATGCTGCTTCCGTCCGAAAGTGGAGGATTGAATTATTTATTTATTTATTAGGGCCTGAGCACCGAATGGTGGAAGGCCCTATTGAAATTGTAAGGATTATTCCTCTTATTCTTATTAGTGCAATTAAACTGAATTGGCTTTTTGAGGGATTTAACATGCTGAACTTCTTACCAAACTTTGCAGAAAATTAGAAAGTGGTGAAAAATGCCTCAACAGCGCCCCCTATGACCAGCCCCTAGGTTTCCCCTTGACCGATCTTCACCAAAATCGGAATTAAGATGATTGTGACCAGTTATAAAAAAGTCACAAGGGGCACTATGAAAAAACGCTACAGGAAGCCCGCCATTTTCCATTTAGTGGCCATTTTGGCCACCTTCTACATTTTTACTTTGAAGTACTTGTCCGAGGGCTTTCATCAGATCAACTTTAAATTAAGTTAAGTGTCATCCCAACAAGATGGAGATAAAAACTGATTTTAAAAAATCGATAACACGCCATCAAAACACAAGCTTCTGTATCTCGAGACTACATGGTGCAATCTAAATTTCCCACAGGATTAATAAAGTATCCATCTATCTATCTATCCATCAAATGAGTCCAAACTAGACATGTAAGACAAGAGTCCCGGATTGATGACGTCTACACAGAAATGATGACTTAAAATCAAAGCGCCCCCTGGTGGCAACAGGAAATGTCTTGTTTTATGCATGTCTTACACTTGGATGTATTCATCCTCATCCACTGACTTCAACCATGTCAAACTGTATCAAATGGGTCTCAAGACATTGATAATGTAGGCATAAGATTACTGTGACTTGTCGTAAAACACCATATTAATGGCGTGGCATCAAAGTATTGATATGGTTTTAAGGAATGGAAATGGCCAAAAAACTGACTAGCGCCCCCTAAGGGGCAGCCCCGGCACTATGATTGGCCGACATGTACAAAAATCGATTTGGGCATTTCATAACAAACAAATAAGTCATTTGGATAGATATGCTAGACCAAACAGGAAGCCCGCCATTTTGGCTTTAGTGGTCATTTTGGCCATATTCCACATTTTTACTTTGATGTACTTGTCCGAGGGCTTTCATCAGATCAACTTAAAATTGAGATGCGTGTCATCAAAACAAGATGGAGATAAAAACTGATTAAAGATCGATTTTTCGGCACACCATGTGACCCTGGCGTGGCGTCAAAGTTTGATTAAATGCCATCAAAACACGAGGGTTCTTTATATCGGACACATATTGTCCAATCAAGACCAAACTAGACATGTAAGACAAGAGTCCCGGCCTGATGACATCTACACAGAAATTATGACTTGAAATCACAGCGTAAAGAGTTGTTTTACTACTCTTTACTACTTGTTTATACATTTAATGGTTTACATTTTTTTAATACTTTGTAATACATTTTACTGCATTTTAATAATTTTAATATATTATAATGAATTGTATGCCTTGAATAATTGTTGTCTGTTACAGTGTGCAAATAAAATGTATTGATTGTATTTCAGTCCAGTGTCTCATCATTATACAAACAAAGAGTCTCACATCTCAGGATGCATTTAGACACATTCAGATCTGTATTGTAGCATCGACCACTTTCGATTGGATAACTCAGGATGGATGTTGATCACCGGGTGTGAGCTGTGACTGAGTGATGCTAAAACTAACTTCATCCCCCACACAGTTATTCTCTGGTGTTCTCTCACTCTTACGCAGGTTTCACACCGGATGCTTAAGCGAAGCTGAAGCGTGGCGTAAGCGCTAATCCCTAGCGCGCCGTTGCTTGGCTGTTCAAACCGGACGCTGAAGCGCCGGGCAGAGCTAATAATATCTACCGTTGATCTAGTAGTATAAAAGCATATATTTACTTGTTGCTCCAACATTAATCAACAGCGTCCCAACATTTGTCTTTCTTGGTGTTGTCTTTATACAACATGGTCCGAGGATCATACAACTCACTGTACTTCTCCATTTCAATTATTAATTTAATGTCATCCATGTTGAAGAACTTCTCTGTTTTCTCCGTTAAATGTCGGGTGTCGAGGGTAAATTACGTATTCTCCACTCAAGCCTATGTGGCTGTGTGGCTGTAGTGGATGGGCAGAGGGGGACATTTAATAATGTGGTTGGTAAAAGTGGTAAAATTAAAACTCCTTGACAACAGGAGGTGAATACAAAGTAGGGGATCCATATTTGATCATTTACATCATATAAAATATGTCATCCATATTGTTTAAAATCATTTTTCAGTGTGTTTCCTGGCGCGATACGCTCGCGTCAAGCGAAAATAATAGACTTGACGCCAAAACGATCGATTCGCGGCACTAGGCAGCCTTGGCACGGCACTTCAGCGTCCGATGTGACCAGCAGAAAGGTTTAACATGGGAGTGGATGTGAGCCAGCTGTTTTTTAAGGCTTGGGCGCTGCGCTTCGGCGTCGCTTCCGCTTCCGTCGTGAACCCGGCCTTAGTCTCCAACAACTTATTGAATCTCAGCAGGTCGTCACAATGCAGCCATGAGCAGAAGCAGACCCAAACCGTGTTCCCCTGACAAGGAGGAGGCCTTTCTCACACACACACACACACACGCACAAACACGCACACACGCCAGTCAAAAGCACAAATACAAGACTATGTGCCCTCTCATAATAGACATCGCAGAGAGAGATAGACGTCTGTGCTAGAGCACGTTTCAATTACCTGCTTTTTGAGACCTCCATCTCGCAGTGCTGCAGGAAACCTGTTTTATTTCACTTTGCTACATAATGACTTTATCACAGTGAGGAAAAGAGAGATGAAGCGAGGAAGAAAAAGATGGGGGATTGTCTCTGCTTAACAGAGGATTGGAGTACAATTTAGGATTACAGTGTGACCTCCACTCGCGGACAAATTGGAAGTAATACACACACGTACAAATGCCACTTTATCCACCTACACACACCAATATGCAAAGCATCGCATGTCGACCATTACGCCGATAGAACGTTATCATCAACAATAAAACTGTTAATTTGCAGAGACAACGCTGCGCTGAAAGTGGAAATCGTTTTTCTCAGCTTATGTGATTTGAATTTTTATGCTATGTAAAGACAGGAGATGGGAGGATAACAGAGGAGACAAGGGGAGCAGAGACGAGAGGAGAAAAAAAAGAAGGGTTGAGGGGGGGGGCAAGAAAAGATGATAGGAGAAGAGAGGAAAGGAGGGGCACTGTAAACAGAGAGCAAAGGCAAAGACAGAAAAAAAGAGGGAGGTGGAAGTGGAAAGAAAAGGAGACAAAATAGAGGAGAAAAAGACAGAGCAAAGAGGAGGAGGATTGTTGGGTGAAAGAGAGTTTTATCCATCTATTAAAAGCTTGAGTGAGCAGCACTGGCAGTTAAACCAGCCAATCAATTGTAATGCAGGAGCACTGCAGCACACGCTTGCCACCTCTCCTTCACTTTCCTCGGTACGTGTCTCTCTTCTCCTTTCATACCTTTTTTCCTCTCTCTAATCTTAAATATGACTCTATTCTCGTCCTTGTGCGTGAATAAGTTAATTTGCATGAACAATAAAGCTAGAAATGCCTTATTACGTATCCATTCATGGACCAAATTTGTACCTTGAAAACGTTATTGATTTATGTAAATGAACAAGGTTGCCTGCTGCTGATAAGAATTTGCCAAATGAACAAGTGCAATGGATTGTGTGTAGTGTGCGGCGTGTGTGTGTGTGTATAATCATGCCGATTCTTCATCAGACACTGCTGAATGGAGAAACGGTGAGAACACATTGTTTTGAAATTGTATGCTGATAAGGAAGGAGGCAACACATGAAAAGTTTAGTCGTGTCAGTTATTCACTGTAATGTTCCAGATGTAGTTTCTGAGCAACAGCAACAGTTGCCCACACAGACACGGCTCCAAATTTGTCTAGCAATTGTCCTTGGCCATTTGTAAAGTTGACTGATGACCCCCGGGTGCCCAGTTACCAGACTGGAGGGGTGAGACAGATGGAGGGGTTGGCAGAGCTGTTGCGGAGGGTACTGAGGACACAAGACAACTGCAGATGATTCACATATGGCCCAAAAAACGTCCTCAGTTTGAATTAAAGTAACGCTGTTGGTCGGACACAGACATATTATACTTCCAAATAATTACTGGGACCAAATTGTGCTTTAAAAAATCTAAAATAATTTGTATTTCAGTCAGATATTCCTGAGGATTTTTGGCAAATGGCCACATTGTTACATTAGGTAGAAAAAAGCTTGTCTCAAAAAACTCTCAAATGATGCAAGAAGCTAAGTGCTAATAACCCTACAAATTAACTTAAATTAGCAATGGCGAAAACACTATCACATTAATCACTTTACGTACTAATTTCAAGTCACATGTGAATGCAACAATGGACCCACTTAACTTTATTTAATGTATCAGAGAGGAAACTGGGCAGCTGCACTGGAGGACCAGCCAATCAACTACACAGGCACCAGCCAAGCAAATCCCAATGTGAAAGAGGTTGCAGCGGCAGCTGGTGAACCTGGTGTATGCTCATCTGGTGGTTATTTCTCGTGTACGTCTCTTTAAGATTACATCGTTAGCTAGCATGGCAGGTAAGCACGATAGCTGGCTATGTTACGTGCTAAATGTAGGACCAATTGTTGTCGTTACGATGATGACGTGAAAAACCTCAGCGTCATTCCAGCGTGAAGCGCTAGCTAACGCAAAGATATGTGTTTTGTTACATGTTAATTGACAGATTCTAAAGATGGAGGTCTTAAAAATACAATGTGTGTAGAACCAAAATACGGGGTTATCCACCATTGTTCTCCAGTTTGAATACAGAAAACTCAATAAAACCCTTTTGTTCATAACAATGTCCCTTCTGCTCTGAAGAAGCAGTGTTGTCATTTCCTGTGGTATATTCATATCCGTGCTTATAAACAGGGGCAGCCACTTTCTGACACTGTCAGAAATTTGATTCCTCCTTTGGTACTTTTGTTGCAAAAGCACTAAATTGGCTGCTAGTGGTTTTGTCCCACAGCGTTTGATCTGCTGCAGAAACCACTGTTTTATAATTTATTTTTAGTGATGTCCAGTGGTTTCATCATGTTCCTCTCAGAGTCAACTCTGAGAGGAACAGAAATTGTACATTGTAAAGAGACCAAAGGGGAGAGCTAGGGTTGGTGAAGGAATCTGCTGCAGCCACCATTGTTCACTGTTGGTGGGGGCATGAATGTGATTGGATGTTACCAGTCAGCTGATCGCCAGGCAGCTGGTGAGGCATACATGAAGAAGCTGATGCTAATCAGGAGTGTGAATTCAGAGCATGATCCAACTGTATTATGCATCGTGAGCGAAATTCCCAGTTGAAATGAATCCATCTCTCAGAAAATTGGTATTGAATTGAAGGGATCACATATCTCTGTGTTTTATACATGTATATATTGTAATGAATACAAGTAAAATTGAGTTGTGGCTCCATGATATTCGTTGGAACCAGAATACTCCTGTACTAAACGCAGCAAAGTTTGTCGTACGTTTCACTTCTGTGTTTCTGTTTGCCTTGAACGCTCGGCTGTTGCTGCAACTCAGAATCATCCCAGCTACCATCTGGTTAGATCTGCTGTTGTAGGCCGAGGGGGTGGTGGGGAAGGGGGGGGGGGGGGGATCAATATAGTCCTTGGTTGGTAGCTTAGGCTCAGAGAACACAGCACGAACATAAAAGAAAATCCATCCCTGCTGGGGAAAAAAAGGTTGTGCTGCAGCAGACAGAAAAAAAATTTGGTTACAACAAAAAAATGCTTCACCTGACTGAACATGAAGATCAATGAAATGTTCATTAAGGTTGTGTGAAAAATAATATGCCTGTATCTTATCTATGAGCATGTAAAGAAATATGTGAAGCTATGACAGGCTCTGGTACATCCCTTTGTGTCTCTGGCCACAATGACATGCAAATGACACTTTGCCTGTCACTCCCTCTATCATCATTCTCTGCTTTGTACCTGTGTGTGACTGTGTGTGATCAGCATGACAACACATCTGCAGTAAAATCATCCGGTTTTACATTCTTGGAGCATGAGTTAACGGCTGGTACGTCTTTATGTCATGACATTTATATATGTGTGTGTATTTATATATATATATATATATATATATATTATAACAAATAGCTGCCCCCCCCCTCCCCGAAGAATGAGTTTTTGAATTTCCAGGGAGAGGCACTTCAGCCAAAAGTTAAACTTGAACTTTTTATTAAAAATATCAATTTTTCTCCACTAAAAGATGTATAGATTTAAAAAGTAGCTATTTGGAATATATAAAATATTTAACCACAACAAGTGGTTTCTAACACTTCCAAAGCATACACAACTTTGTTATACACATCCTCAAGCCTTTAAAGGGAAAAGTAGAATCATTGTTAACTGCATTAGCGCGACAGGGTTGCTGTTTCGTTGCACCGTTGTTCACGCAGGCACGGCACAAATATGGCAATTTATTGTCTACACTGTGCAAGAAGTCCTCCTTTAAAAGGCTCCTGGATGATTCAACCCTTAAAAATGTCTTCCAGCTATTTAATTGCTGCAACACTTCCAAGTGGGTTCCTGGCAGAAAAAGAACATTACACTTGAAGCAGTAACATTTTATTACAATTAAAATGTACAGTTAATTGCCCTACTTGTCCACTTTTTTGTCTCTGCAAGATTTTGTCCATCCCCTTTTCTTTCCCACCTAATGTTTCTTAGGAGACAGGAGAAGTGGCCATGGAGGAGAGGGGTGAGATAAAACCCTGTTCCTGTGTCCTCTAATACTGGACGGTAGCCAGAACACAACGCAGTGATTGGATAATAAAGATAGTCATAGTTCAATAGAAGAGGCCACATCGCCAACAAGCCCTGTCAGAGACTAGAGGGTGACCTTAAATGAATTGCTGCTGCGCTGTACATGGGTCAATGGGGTGTTTTGTAATCTGTGTGCACGGGTGTGCGCGCTACTCTCTCATCTGTGTGCTCTGTTGCTCTCATTGTTTGCTCTCCCCAGCTACTATTTCTAATAGCAAATAAACAAGTTTAAATTTAAATAAACAAGAGCTCCAACAACCATTCCCAAAGGACATGTTTCTGTTATTAGAAAAATGAGCATCACATTCAGGCCCTGATAAACTAATTAAAAAGGTGGTTCTTCTCTTTCACCTGGGGGTCTGCAAAGGAGAAGAGAGAAGAGAGGAGAGAGGAGAGAGGAGAGAGAAGAGAGAGAGAGAGAGAGAGACAGAGAGAGAGAGAGAGCGAGAGAGAGAGAGAGAGAGAGAGAGAGAGAGAGAGAGAGAGAGAGAGAGAGAGAGAGAGAGAGAGAAAACCGATCAGGAGGAGATGAAATCTCCGTCTGTCTCTGCTTCGTGAATGTTCCTCCGGGTCCCACTGTTTGGGCTGTGAGAGGCGTCGGAGCGAGGGATGACAGAGAGGAATGACGGAGGCATGAAAGCACAGAGAGGGCCTCTGGGAGAGGACGGAGATAGAATGGATTCACCATCCAGAAAATTAATTATTGAAAACATGGGTTAATCATATTATTGCGGATGTGGCTTTGGAATGGAGAAGATAAACAGGCCGCTTCAGTTTGAATGTCAGAGAAGAAACGGCAAAATACCAGGAGACTGAGGAAGGCTGTGGACTTTCATCTTCAAAATGAATATTCACCACGGGTGACCAATACATACAAATCTTCACAAACAAAATGCAATCTTACATATTGTAATGGAAAACACCTCTGATAAAAAAAAAAGCTACAATTTATTTTCCCATCTTGTTTTCATCCAGGCCATGCGTCCTCAAGCAGATGCTAACTGCTGTTTGTTGATGTAACAAAAAGCAGTGAAAACTCCAATAAGACGTTATAAGAAACTGCAGCCGAATGTTTCCTGCCCTGATTTACTGATGGTTATTAGAACTGAAGCTCGGTGAACCTGTTTATCTTTCCAACCTCAGTGTTTGAACCCAGTCACTCACTGCTGCCTCGATATAATATTTCACAATCGCTAGTTTTCCCGGGCGTATGATCCTGCACTGCAGAGTATAAATGGTCTAAAGGAACACCTCGATAATAGAGTCATTCTTTTCATTCCAAACACTAAAGAAATCATTCTGCTCAGTGTGTTCAGACACAGAGGATGTCACCGATGCAGCAGATTTTGTGAGCAGGTCGTCTCTTTACGACCTCAGCCAGCAAATAACAAAATGTTTTTCTCTCTGCAGAGAACACCGGAACAATATTTATCAACCTTTTTGTTAAAAAATCTGAGCAATCTGCTTTGAATGAATTTTGTTATATCTATTTTCTCTTTTTATCTGTTTTGTTGATTGTGGCAGGGTTAGAAGGGAAGGTTTTCCTATTATTCACTCACTTCTTTTAGATTTGTACAATGTCAGCTGGTCTTTTTTTTTGTTCGCTTTAGAAAAATAATCTCCTCGACTCTGAACTGGACACATGTTGCAGCCAGACTCAAAGTTTGTCTCAGTTTGACCTGTAGTCGATGTCAGGAGAGGTCACGATGAAGACCACGCTCCTGACTTGTGCCTGGTTTCTCATTGACCCACTGTGACTTTTTCCTCTGTCCTCACACACCATCACATGCACACACACACACTTGCACAGGTGGATGACAGGCATTTGGCCTGTTGCCTCACCTTTAGTGTCAGGGATAATTAAATGTTTTTGCTCTGTCCTAGACTGAGGCATTCATTAATCTGAATCTGAAAGGTGTGTGAGTGCTCGCGTGTGTGTATGTCTGAATCAGCCTTCTGTCTCCTCTACCTCCATCTAGTCTTCTCTCCTGTTATTATCCACTTATGTTCAGCATTTAACTCTAAACTACAAAATACTCCACTATGTTTGCATGCCTACTCTAACAGTGCAGTTTCAGCCTATGTACAGTTCTTTCCATACTCTCAAACTCGAATCAGTTCACCTGTGAGTCGAAGTGAAGGTTTCTACAAAATGTGAAAATATTTCCTCAAGACATTCTTTTGATATTGCGTTCACAAGGCTAGGACGAACAGATGCAGATATATAGACAACCCTGAAAACTGAGAATGCCTCCGGCCACATGGCTGCCAACAGCATGGAGGCCCAAAAATATGCAAAACACAAGCACCTCCACTGACATGCAAAAGTTCTGAGTGTCCATTAGATCGCAACGTTACACAAAGCATGTGTTGAATCTAAAACAACAGCAATAGACAGTTCAATTTGTCTGTGTTTGAAAACCCTCTTCAATCTCTCCTTTCTTTAAACTCCATCTAGAAGACAAAGCCCGTGCGCTGAACTGAACACATTGTGCCTGCAGCCAAATTACTACACCACACAGTAACTCCCAGCAAACACCAGACGGGAGAAAAATTGAGATTCAGATGAGACCACATGTGATTCAAATTTTGCTTAAATTATAGGCGAAACGACTACGGTTCGTTAGCCCGTATAGAACATGAAGGGTCCACATTAAGATTAAGATGCTTTTATTTGTCCCAAACACATGCACAGACATGCAAAGGCACACTCATGCAGGTAGGGAAATTTAATCTCTGCTTTTGACCCATCTGGTGCAGGACACGCAGAGCAGTGAGCGACCATGTACGGCACTCGGGGAGCAGATATTGGGGGAGTAAGGTGCCTTGCTCAGGGGCACTAGACAGGGTAGGGAGACTCTTGGATTTTTGGACAGATCAATCCAGGTTCGTCTTTTGTTGTCTCTCCGTGGAGTCGAACCAGAGACGAACCAGAGACCTTCTCTGTCCATAGTCCAAGTTTCTGTCACTTGACCATCACCACATCAGTGACACGACATCAAAAGAGAAGAACTGTTAAAAAATAAGCAGACACTTCACCACAGACCAAAACATCTGTATTTGAACGGACTCAAATACACAGAGATGTATTTATTCAAGCTCTCATATCAGCAGAAGAATGCGGCTGATGCTCTTTCTGTAGATTTATCTTGGGTTTTGAAACCGTGGATTACATATGTTACCGTGCAGCTTATCTCACGGGGAATTCAATCAAAACATGTGTAATTGTTTTTTTAATTACCTAACGAACAGAGCTCAATGTGTCGCAGCATCAGTGACATTTCTATTTGCATTTTGATTTGCTAATTGGTTCCCCATTTAGATTTCCATTCGCTAACTTTTATTCTCTGGAGCCTTTTCGTGGCAAAGCTAAACTGCAATGAAGTGGAGTGACCGACTTGCATGTACATGCTCTTGAACTGAACTACTCAGTCGAGCCACCTTTAAAGATTTGTGGGTTGGTCTCCAGCTTCAGGGGAGATGGACATGGGATATTTGATTACGTTTAGTCACCAACTGTTTATGAATGAGATCATACCTTGTGTTGTAAATAAGCAAGTTTGTTTTCAGTAACACACACATTGTGGTCTAACAAATTAAATGACGACAGTTCACCGCCATCAAATTCAAATGTTAAAAACTGTAATACCACATTATTCTTGTAATAAGTAATAATTAGGAAAAAAGGTCACAAGATAAAATTCTTTATTTTATGAGAATTAAGTCCTTTTTTATTGTGACTTTTCTCTCGTTAAATTATGACCTTATTCTTACAATATTACAACATGGTTCTCAAAATCTCAATTCTTTCTCCAATATGGCCTTTAAAGCTGTGTCACACTTTCTGGCTAGCAGGAATAAGCATATTCAAAATACTGGCTGTTACCCATGGAAATCTCAAACAGACACCATTATAAAGCATTTTGGCGCGCTACACCCACATGAGCTTGTTAAGCCACAAGCATAAACACCAGAGCAGCATGCCACTGGAATCTTTACCCCAGTACATTACCACCCACTTACAGAATTTTAAATTACGATGTTAGCCTGCACTGTATATGCTAGAACTGAAGCTAACCCTGGAAAAAGCTCCATGTGTCTAAAGGGGCCGACTTTGATCTTCCTGTGTGTGAAATGCTCAGTGTGAGCTCGGTTATCTCTCTCCTCCGTACCGACATCTCTACACACAAACCTGAGACAGGGAGGAGAACTAATTGTATTAAACTCTGTTGCATTATCTCCACTGTTTAACAGGAACTGTAACCGAGGCAGCGGAGCGGAACAATTTAGGCTGAACGCACCACAATGCCTCAGTTGGCATTTATTTCTCATTAAACCTGATAATCTGCAATGATCACACTTACTATACAGATCTCGCTTTTATAGGAGGAGTAATTCACATGCACTGTTTTAGCCAAATCGTCTGTAACGCCATAGTGGTTAGACTCTAACCACTATTTTAGAGTCTCTACCGACTTTCAGCTGCATGTTGGATGAAACTAGTTTTTCATCCAGTGGAATTTTATGTCAATTAAGGGTTCAAAAAACTCTCAACCCTGATGGAAATGATGATCCCATTGAACTCACCATCCCTCACTGTCTTCTTGGTCGAGCCAGGGTGGGCTTTACTGCCTGGGTCTCCACTTCTACCAGGTCGGGCCTCTCGCTCTACAGAAACCAAAAAGAAGCACAGGACATGTGAGAGTAGTTCGTATTTTTCAACATTGTGTGAAATATAATATACTTGTTTTATTGTGGGAAGAGAAGATCAATAGTACTTCAAATCAGTCAATGAGCTGAGAGGCAGAGAATAACAGGTGGTCTGTCTCCATCCAAGGTACAAAAATACACCTGCCAGCATTAATTAACAAGAAAGATGTCTTTTATTTGATATATTGACAGGAACTAATGAAACATCTACACCTTAACATCTCTGCTGGTAACACAGCACCACTGTGGTAACACAATAACACTCCACGGCCCCAATCACCTACAGGGACAGCAAAACTCTGCTATTGATGTCAAACTGTATAGATTTACCATACTAAGTTATACTGCAGGCTCCAGTCAAATGCTAGACTCTATAACTACTATTGTTATGTCACAGCAAGTGACTGATAAGCTTATATGGACTTTGGGTGACCGACAAAAACGTATCTAACTTGCCTTACGACAAACCTTTTTCTCCCTGAACCATAGTGTGTTTCACTGGGGTTTCTCACACGGGTTTAACAAATGAGAAAGGACATCTTAATTAATATGTCGCTATGGCGCTGCAAAGTGACACTAACTCCTAATTCTCTCAACATGATTTTCATCCCGATTTGCTGATGAGTTCTGCAAGTCACAGACAAAAGGCCCCAATCGGCGTTGAACGTGCAGTCGTTAATCGCTAAGCGTTAACTCTTAATAGAGGCTCTCCAATGCATCTCCTGGGGTACATAGACTCAGATTTCAAACCTGCTGGAAGCACAAAAGCATTACATCTTCATTACTGAGACATGAAATCATGTAAAAACGTCCCCTGGAAAAGCGAAACAAAGCATCTAAATCTCTTCATCTAGACTGTACGCGGATCCACCTCGTCTCACACACCAGCACTGCAGTACAGCGTCCCACGTGGAGGCAGGCCAGTGATGTAGGAGCCTCTGGGAGGCAGCGGAGCAGCCAAACACAGAGGTACAAGGAGTTTGTCATGTCTGCCTGTAGGCTGTGACATTAACACCCTGAGATGATTAACTCTCAGACTCATCCATCTCCTGTGTTTATCGGCGAGAGACGCCTTTGAAGGAGGGCTGAACATAATCACCACGAAAAAGGTAGTGACATCTGGCTACGTGAGACAAAACCCCAACTTTTTGGTCAATACACCCTGTACTCATTATTCCTCCACACGCCTTCTCCCCTCTTTCCCGGAGCCCTGTTCTCCTCATTACGAGATGCCTTTCTTATCTCTGACTTATCCTCACGGCAGGCAATCTCTCTCAAGTGCTCTCTGTGGGCCCCGTGTCTGTATATCTTTGTATCTCCCTCCGTCTGCCTCCCGGGAGACTCTCTCGATGCTACTGTCACTTTCGCACGCTGGCATTTAGCCTGAGGGCTGCCACTGTGATCGCTAGCAACAGCCGGCTCACATCCTCTGAAGTTTATTTATCCTAAGTTATGATGATCATTGGAGGCTCTATTGCCTACTGGGCACAAAGGGCAAAATGAAAAAACACACACGCACACACACACACCACACACAAACATACACACCTCGTCTTCTCTCTGTGTGATTTACTGCTGTGTGTATCTCCCCTTGAAAACAGCCTGTTCAGCAGTGCTCGAACACTGCAGCCCATTGATTCACAACTTCATTTTGCTTCGAGTCTGTTGTTGGTTTTGGCTCTGCCTTTGTTAACTGGAAGTGCAGGAGCAGTAACAATTCACCGGACTCACTGTGGCGGTGTCTGCCTTTCTTAATCACTATTCCTCTTCTTAGCCGCAAGCTCATCTGCACCTCTTCTTCCACACCATCCCTTCTTTTCCTTCCTTCACGTGTGGATTGAATTACCAAATACCCTTGGCGTGACTGTGTATATCGCCCTCCTCTGTGTGTCAGCGGGCTCCAGGTAGCATTGATTACCACCTCACAGTGTGTGTGCGTGGGTTTGTGTGTGTGTGACTGGTTAATTTACCGCACACGCCTGAAATCACTGTAGCATGTACGAGTGTGTCACAGCTGATAGTCCGTTTATGTGTTAAGACTCGACACTGCGAGTGCTCAGCCCGCTGAAAGGGCGAGATAAGAGCCGAGCCGAGGGTCGCGGATAGCGAGTCACTTTTTATGATGTGGCCAACAAGCCATTAAAATCTGAGCGGTAAACAATGTTTAAAGAACGCCTGGAGAGCGAGCTACAAACCCTTAGCACATTAAACTGAAATGAGATATTTGTTCTTTCTCCGGCTAACACTCCATTTAATGCCCAAACCTGCGGTGCCGCCCATTGTTTGTTGTCCATCCGTCTCTTCTCTTATCAGTTTCGCTCTTTCTAATTCTTTCAGCTCCCGCAGGCACAGATCAGAGATGGCTGTATGAGAATGTATTGAGACGCGGGTGACAGAGATTAAAGATGGACTGATGAGGAATGGGAGCAGACAGGAATCATATCTTCACAGAGACAGAGGCTTAGTGAGTTGAAGAAAGGGCTGATGAAATATATAACACCCTGCTGGGAAAACACAATGTCACGTCTAATCAGGCTGATTGGCAATTTGGATGTTCCAGATTTTTCGAGGCTTTGTTTGTGGCTGCTTCCGCCAAAACAGGGAGCAGCGCACATGACTCCTCCTTTTGCTGCCAAAACAGTTCCCATGGCAACCACTTATTCACTGTATAATCTAATTAAGCGCACAGGCAGGAGCATTGAACACCTGGAAATTCCGAACTTGTTTATTGTCTTATTCTCTGTCTTGGTGTGTGTTGTGTGTCCTGCTGCCAGTTTGACTCTCCTGTGCTCCTCTGCACTGGCTGTGATAAAGGAGCACCGCCTGCCATTTGTAAATCCTCCCTTTGACTCCCCATCTCGGGATAATGCATTGCAATCACAGCCTCGCAAATCTGCGGGGCCTGCCCACATACAAGAGCCCAGAGAGAGAAATAGGCTGAAATCTGCTTCTGCCATTGGTCTTGCTGTCAGTACAACAGCCGCCAAGGACTCTTCCTCTCCGTCTGCCTCTCTGTCTCTCTGCTACAAGCTTAAAGGTCTTTTTTCAGGGCAGATCTCCAATCATTTCAGATGGGACCGAGCAGAAAAATAATGCAGATGCAGAAAAGCAGTAATAAATAAAAATTCAGTTTGACTTTCAGAGGAAGGTTGAGCTGACCTGGAGGGGACATGATGGATTTTAGGTTGAGCCGAATGCTGGACAGGAGCTGTGCAGGGTGGCCATGAAAGAGGAGATGTTTTTGCATGTACAGTGTGTTACCATGGTTAAAGAAGCTGGAGGAGTCAGCTGCTATATCACAATTAAGTTAAAGAAAAACCATATCCACTATTGTATTTCTATCTTGGTAGAATTGATCCTATTAATTTAAGATATATACGTTTATTCAAAAATGTTGATACTTAGGTAATCAGGTCGTAAATGATTATCTTAATTATTATTATTCATTTCTTTTATATTCAATTTTCTCTATCACTTTGCATTTGATAACAGAGCTTTATAATTTAACAACAATTAATAAAGTAGAATTACTTCCCCACGGATATTTGCCTCAGAAAAAAAAAGTACCATTTAACTCAATGCACATTTTATTTCCCGGCTCTTACGAGGTCAACACGACCTTTGACCACTGGAATCTAATAAATTAATCTTTGTGTCCATCTGGTCAAACTGTGAAGAAATTCCCAATAGGCAGACTTGACATACAATGTTCAAGAGCCTTAAACCATGTTTGGTGAGGCCACTGTGATCCTGACCTTCGACCCTTTACAACCAATTCAAAGATTCCCTGTTGGTGTAGCTGATGTATCACGTTCACAACAACATGAGGTCAGAGTGACATTGACCTTCAAACTCTAATCATTTCATCCATGAGTCCAACTGAATGTTTGAATGTTCTTCAATTTTGAAAAGGTCAAGTCGCGGCCAAGTGAACATTGATACTAAACATTTAAGAAATCCTTGTGACAACGTGTTCACAAATATAGAAAAGAAGGACAGACCATCAAACATAAATCCTCAGGCCACTAAATCTAAATAAGAGTATGTGTCTTCCACTCACTGTTGTGGCTAAAGTTGAAAAGCTTTGTGTGTGTGTGACTATGAGATTGTATAACGGGAAGTAATTCAGTTTTTCTTCTGTAATTGAGAAAAGTTTTCAGACAAAACTGAAAACATGGCTGATATCTGAACGACAAGAGGAAGCCTCTACTGCTGCAGTCAGTCACGGGTGGGCGGAGAGTAAAAGCAACAAGCATTGAGCGTGCCTGTGCAGCTGAGTCTATAAGCCCATTGTGTATATTGTGTGAACAAAAGAGAACTATGTGGGTGTGTATACTCATATTCCTTGGACTTTTTATGATTGCGTAAAGTCACAAAATATTGGGTTTTGCCCAAACAATGGGACTAACTTTGGTAGTTACAAATTAATGGAAACATTTATTTTTATGTAAAATGTAAACATTTTCCAGAGGCTGTTCTCTGAGATATCACCAGGGAGACGCATCTCAAGTACGTTTCTCCCCCTCATGAGACGCAAATCCCTGACTGAAAAATGTGTCTATTGTTGAGTGTACAACTTCATTTTTGACAACAGAGATCATGGTCTGACAATGTTTGACAATTGTCTTCAACAAAAACAAAGAGGGTCCTGCACACTTTCTCCACTCCTGACAAAATCGTCTGCTAGGCTAGCTCTTTAGCTTCCAAATCGGTCAGACTATGATGCAATCAGTCTTCAATTGCAGCCGCTGAAGGATGCAAGGCATTAGTGTTAGGGATGTCACGAGAACCGATACTTACGATACCTTTTGATACTAAAATAACAAAAGCACCGTAAGAACCATGAGCGCCGATGCCAGCTGTTAGCATCGGTGCTGCGCCTCTTCTGGAGCTGTGGCGCTGATCTCTGAGCAGCTGAGACCAGAGAAACTCTGTGTTTTCACTGTTTCCACTGTTAAGAAGCAGCCGGTCAGTCAGTGAGCGACTGCTTCACGTGAACGAGCTGTGATCTGACTGTGTGCTCCGCTCCCCGCTCCGCTCACTCGCTCAGACTTTCACTCTTTCACTCACATTCAACATATGAAAACTGATTCGTTAAGTTCGCCGAAAAATATGCACAACACTGCACAGGGAGCCACTGCAGAGGGGCTGAAGAGCCGCATACGGCTCCGGAGCCGCAGGTTGCCGATCCCCTGCTCTGGAAGATGACGTGAAGCGTTTTCTTACCGTGGTATCGAAATTGGCATCGAGAATCGTGTTATTTTACTGGTATTGGCACTGACTACTGAATTTTTGTCATCATGACACCCCTAATTAGTGTCCTTACCTGCAAAATATTATTGATCATATATTTGATATGAATGTAATGAGCCTATCACTTGAATATTAATGAGTAATCTCCTAATCTAATGAAAGCTTTACTCAGTCTTCAAGATAAAAAAATCATGTTTTACCTTGTTTTGAAGGATTTGACACATTTTTATCAGCTGAGTAACCTCCTGGGAAATATTTTCATGTTGGATTTATATAATAAAACATCAATCTGACATCCTGTCAATCAAAGATTAATCGTAAATGAAGAGGAAAACTTGTTACATTGGTTTAAAAAAATCTGGAGGACCATGTATTTCTATTATTTTTATAGCTTCTATTGTATCAGTGACATCACCCTCAAGTGCTGCTTTTATCTTTTATTTTGTTGCAAACAATGTCCCCTTACAGTCTTACTGGCCCCCATGCACTCACTATGAAAGCATGAAGCTCTGATCTGAGGACAGCAGATGTCCGTGTAATCCACTCACAGGGGGAGCCGGGCTGTCAGGGATGCAGGCCAATGTCACCCACATACACAACCCAAGCCACACACCTGCACCCACTCACAGGGCTATAGAAATGTAAGCATTACATGTACAAAGCTGGAGCAGGTTAACCATCCATGACTGGAGAACAGAAAGGTAGGTGAGCTGTCACCAGGGAAACAAGTACATGCAGCACTTAAGAGGCGTCTCCTTGGTCCACATGCATGATGAACACAAGAAGGGTTCTGACGTTGGATTTCAAGAACTCTCTTAGCTCAATACCAGATATTTCTCTCAACTAATATCACAATGTACATTTTACCTAAATTAACATCTGGAATACAGATGAATATTTAACTGTCTCATTCCAAGAGCTGTGTTTAAGTTTGATTAGTACAGATTGATTCAATGAAACCTTAATTTCGCACAAACTTTCCATCGTGAATCAATCTGAATGAGGCTAGATATAGTTTTAAAGACGCAGCGATACCAACATGAAGAATTTGTATATATGTATTAATTTTTTCTGCAGGTCAAAACAAGCAAAGAGAGAAGAGAAGTATAAAAACACAATAGGAATGTGACAGTAATAACCGAACATCTTAAAATATTAATCAAATATGATTTGTAAACCTCCAACAACAAAATCTCACAGGCTTTCTCACTCTCTCTCTCTCTCTCTCTCTCTCTATGTGAGTGTGTGTATGTGTGTTTGTTTACTTCATTTTGGTATGTTGATTCACAGTCATCCATTGTTCTTAATTATGTAATTTCCATCCGATGAACTAAATACGTCAGAAACAAATAGAAAACAATGAGCAGAAACTGGTGTGTGAGGTGAAGGGGTGGTGAGAGTTAGATGACCGGAAAAAATGAAAAACAAATTAAAATGATGAGAGAGTTTAGTGAAAATTAGGGTAACATTAATAGAAAAGGGAGAGGGAGGAGCGGGAAGGTGGTGAACTGGGTTCCTGGCTGCATTGTATCAAAGCTTCAACAGACCACAACACTGTAAGCCCCCATAACTGTTTGTGTCTGACAGTTACTGGTCTACTTAAATATCCAGTAACCTATATACGGGGCAGGAAACCTTTTTTCTGGCATATACATTTTGTAACATCCTTGGAAACAAAACTAAATTATTGAATATCTATATCATCTTAACGTTAAATGTGTCTGATGTCAGATGGTAGTGATGATCATGAGAATACTGTAAAGACTACTGGTCTTAGCCCCAAAACGTTTACTCAAGTGAATCTTCAACTTTGTTAGTGCCATGCATGAATTCATTCCTACACCACACAGTAATCCCACACACAACAATATCTAGTTGGCCACTGTTTGTAATATTGTTAATGTCATGATGTTTTGTCCTGAAAACCCCCCAATTGCTGCCGTGAGATTTTTTCAAGAACTAAAAGAAAGAAAACAATAGTTAAATTGATTAATTAATAAAATCTGGATTTTGTGAAAGTTGTAATTATACGTTTTTTCCTGGCCTTCTGTTACCAAAACAGAAAACTGATTTCCACAGAAACCACTGTTACATACAAAACTATGGCAACAGTAAAATCCTATAATGTTTAAAACACACAGATGAGCTGGGTCATATGTTTGTTTCAATGAGACAACGCAGACAGGTGGATTAGTTTATGTGGCAGCTCCAAAACAATTGTCCTCATTAAGCAACAAGACGCGTGGAAAACAGCTTTACCACCGGGGGATTTGATCGTCCAACTTTCAGTTCTATCAACAGTCATTTGCGATCCAGCTGATTTCCTTCATTGGTGATGGAGACACATTAACCACAGAGTGATTCATCAGGGGACTGGAACCCCCCCCACCCCCATCAACCTTTCTGCTGCTGATTAGTCTCCAAGGGCGCACAGCGATTCATTAGTCAAAGTGAGATCAGCAGGTGCTGATTGATGACGCTCTCCTTTCGCTCGTTGTAACCACCAACCCAGTTTTTATGGTCACACTTATCATTTCAATACGATGAAGGACAATACACAAACCACAGTGTAATGTTAAACTGGTAAATTAAGGCTGATATCTTCCTGCCTACTTTACAGTAAACCAAGGCAGTATGTACTTTTTCCTTCTGGGTCTTCCAAGCAGCTGCTGATGGCCTCAGCATTGAGACACTATGTTTGACTCTGGCCTATAACTGAATGAAATATTAGTAAATTAAGGACTAATGGACAGTGAACTTTTCTATTCTTCTTGACCTTCCAAAGTCCTTTACATCACAGTTAACATTTATACACACATTCATAAACTCTTTTCTAGCTATGGCTAAAGCTGCTCCAGTGTCTGAGCCACAGCTGCCCTTAATAAACAACCACAGTATACAGTACATTCAAAATGGACACCAGAGTCAGATTGGTTTTAAAGTGTAATTTCTGTAGTTTTCAACCTGGGTCATATGTTTATAAATGTGGATGTGTAAATGAATGGTACTTAGAAAAACTTTTGGAATTGGAAGATCGCGGCCACCAGCTGTGGCCATATTGTAATCTTATGGGGCAACTGCATCAGTCCACAAAATGTCCACCAAAAGGTCACAACACTCTAAGGAACATGACAGGTTCCCAGAACTTCGAGACCGTGCATCGGCTAATTGTCCTCATCTTGTCTCTAGCTTATTCACTCTTCAGTTTGTAGGAGCCCTGTGGCGATATACCCATTCTCAAACAAGAGGGGGCGGCCATTCAAGTAAAAGCCTTTATAAACATTGTTCACAACAGAAAAAAGATTTAGCCCTCATAGTTTTCTTCAGTAAAATCCAAACTTCTCTCTTCATCTCACTCTCACGTTTTCCTCCATCTTCATTCAGAAACCAAGGCAAAGTTTAATGATACTTGAGAGTTAAACTGTTACCAGATTCTTAACAAAGACCCAGAATTATTGTTTAAACCTTGATTTTTGCAGTTGCACCATAAGATTACATTGCAGCCACTGCCACCGTTTGTCTCGTCTGCCTGCAGATGCGATGTACTGGACTGATTTCAATAGTTTTTGGAATTACCATTCATTTAGACAAAAAATACCAGAAATCCCCTTTGATGGGAATCAGAGTAGAGCCTCCATGTTTGGACAACAGAGCACTGATGTAGGACAGCACCCTGTTCCAGCATCTGAATCCGGCATGTACATGTACTTCCCCCGGATTTTGGCACAGAGGATTCCTCCATAACTTTTCATGTATTTAGTCTGTAGTTATAAGGAAATGAAGCTCTGTTTTCTTTATGTCTTTCAGTCGTCTCTGAGAAACCAGAGAGCAGCTCAAATTTGATGCGCTGAGGGGAGACTGTTTTTTTGTTAGGCTCAGTATCCACGAGGAGCTGGCCCAGATAAACCTGCTCAGCGATTCCTTCCCTGAAGAATTACTGTTCCTGCGCTAGATATGCAAAACCAAGGCAGAACAGAGCAGAACAAACTTGGCGGTAGAGAGATTTGCTGTTCAGAAAGCTGCAGACCAATCAAGCACCCCCAAGAGAGAGAGAGAGAGTGAGTGAGAGACTGTGCTCATGACGCCCGGCATCTGATCTCCTCCCGTGGGCTATGATAGGAAATGTGTTTGAGATGAACAGAGATCTTCCTCAAGACGGCTCCATAGACAATAAAGATTTTATGTGTAGTTTTTTTATTTATTTATTAAGATCTATATTTCTTAGCAAATGACAAACTTAACTAAGCAATGAATAATGACTCAAACAATCTAAATCTGCTGTGAAGAAGGCCTTCTATGGTTTTCTGTGTTCATTGGCTGAGCCTTAGACATTTAGTAAACATGGCATGCACACGTACAGGAGTGACTGAAGCTTTATCCACGGGCCCTACAGCCAATCCAATGATCAGGCAGGTCAAGTCGTAAAAATTAACTCTGATTGATAGTGGATGGGTCCTGAGAGGTGAAATAATACATTTTTAATCAGGCATATATTAATTACCTTCTCTAATATGTGAGCAGAGCTGCGGTCCGCTACTCCGACACAACTCAACGAACTTAACGGTGAAATATCAGGAGCAGAATTGAGCAGGAAGCACAGATCTAACCATCTAATCTAATCCAATTTAAAGTATGAATCTCCTGCTGTTGATCTATCTGTCTCTATGCATGGGTCCACAGCCTATCTCTAAAACCGTTCATCCAATCGACTTGACGCTTTGCAGATGTGTTGCTGCCTGTGGCCTCATGGAAAGCACAGTTGTTTGATAATTTTTGGACACGCAATATATGTAGTATTAATAAACTTTGAATAAACACGCAATCTGCTCAGCTCTGCAGCAACTGGGCGGAGCTGTATATCATGGGACTACTGGGAGAGCTTTACACTCAGAGAAATGTGGTGCACTGAAGAGAACATAAATATGAAACTGTTTTGCTAAGGCACAGTTCATCAAGGAAACGTTTACTGTGCAGCATCTCTAATCTTTACCGATGACGATACTGCTTTGTTTTAAAAGGATTTCTTTGAGCGGCGAGCACAATTTTAATTTACTATGAGGCAGTTTGTTTCTGCTAATGGTTCTGGGATGTTGGAGGATAGTTAATATGGAGCCCTCGTGTTAGACGGGGAGACTGAGTGTGACTGATTCTGAGTGATTGCAAACATCTATAAGCAGAGTGCTGTGAAAAGTAGCAGCATTTGGCCTTGGAAAAAAAACAAAACACATACACATGCACGCACGCACGCACACACACACACACACACACTCAAACACACACGCACACACACTGTGTCAAGAAAGCAAAATTAGTTCATTATGAGTACAACTGTACCATTAATGCCAGCTAAATAAATAACTATACGCATCAACACACACAGCATGTTTCATTAAATATTGTCTGAAATTCATTTTAGGTTTCTGTGTATTTTCTACAGTAACTTAATTAATACAGTAAATGGTTGAGCACTACTTCTACCATGAGATACATAACACTGATTAATTTAACACTGCCTGCATATGATTAACTCTCTTCAATGCAAGAGGGTGCAGTTTGAATGTAACTGTGAGAATCTTGCATTATTTTTTGTTTCATGATATGTGTTACATTCTTTTTTTTTTATTTTTTTTTTTTATTAAGATTTTCCAGGTCCAAACATTACAGTCAGAAACAATACATATATACTTCTCACTAAACCGTCCAAAGATGTAAAAAGTCCACATATAAGTATCACAGGTTCAGTTAACAGCATAAAAGTGAACAGGAACCCAATAGGACCTCATACATACTGTATTATATCCACATAAGCATTTTTTTTTTTTTTTTTTAAACATAGTAAAATAAGAACAAGAACTAAATAAACAAACAAGTTGGGGTAAACCTCAGTGACTCAAAAAGCCCTCTACCGAGGGAAAATAATAAAAAACAAAAAGGATACCACACTCTACTTTAGACAAATGATGGTCGTATTGGTGTGATATAAGTTTTCCATCTTTCCCATCTTTTCAAAAAAGTTCCCTGTTGCAGTCTCAAAGCAAAAGTAATCCTTTCCATCTTAAAAATATCATAGATAATGTCAATCCATTCCTCCACAGTAGGTTTTCCTGGTTTTAACCACCTTCTAGTAATAGCTTTTCTACTAGCAGCACTTAGGATCCGAAATAAATATTTGACATTTGAAGAAACATTTTCTGATGTTAAGGCACCCAAATATAAAGACTCAAATTTAAATTGAACGTCTGTCTGAAAAATGCTATGCATAACTTTATAAACCTCCCGCCAAAATGGAATCAATGATGCACAGGACCAAAATATGTGGAAATGATTTGCTACAAGGCACCCACACTGTCGCCAGCATGCCGAAGAATTTGTGTAGTGCCTCTTTTGAGCTGGAGTGATGAAGAACCTTATAAGGTTTTTCCAGTAAAACTCTCGCCATACAGTTGAGCTGGAAGTTTTCCACTGTATCTCACATAGGTTCTCCCAATCTTCGTCCTTTAGAACGAGGTTTCTTTCATGTTCCCATTTTTGTTTTACATAGAGTGAACTACATTTTGTTTGTTGTAACCCCTTGTAAAATCTTGAGATAAGTTTTTAGTTGTGTTACATTCTTGATTGAGTTTGTATTGGACTTTGGTTGTGTGGCTGAGACAACAGAGGATACAATTTTTATTACACATGGTTATAAATGTCAATATGATGAATATTAATAAATGTTTGCCTTTAGTTTTAACACATGTTTAAAGACTGTAAGAATTACTTAAAAAAGATGCAGAAAATCCTTTAGGGACTTGTGTATATAAATATATATTTTTGTTCTACTTTTTTGTATAATATCTATATTTTTATTCATACTGTTATTCTTACTATTTTCCCCCCTTGTGCTGCTGCTTTGTTGTGCTGCTGCGTTATTTGGTGAATTTCCTCTAAGGAGGATAAATAAAGGTACATACTGTATCTTATCTTACGGCCTGATTGGCCTCTGGTTTTCTAGCGCAAATTGCTCTTCCTGCTTAAGTTAGGATCAGTGCTGTAACAGATGGTTAAAATAGTTTTTGTAGATTCCTTGAGAGACTACAGATCAACCCACTCTGCATTTTGACTTCATAATCGTAGATTGTTTTCAGGTTGTTAAGGGATTTATTTATTTTCTGTACACATCTTTTGAATGCTCTAGACCTGTTTTGATTGTTACTCAAAAGTACCACCCAGCTTCAGATACTACAGTTAGCATGAATATAAACATTAGAGTCACACAAACAACAGGACTCACCTTGGTCGGCAGACTTGGCAGGAGCCCAGCTCTTGAAGTAGTCATCCTGAATGGAAACACAACACAAGAAACTGGGTTATAAAAAATCCATAACACACTGCCGAGGATATCTTTGAATTATTTTGTAGACCAGAGAGGAAACTAGATACTAAATACTAAACTAGAGCGAGTAAACTAGACCTATTTTTCTGTCCTTGTGTTCTTTCCTTAACTTTTGTAATGATTGTTGAAGATAGTTTAAAGACGAGAGGTAAACCATTGTTTGGGCATTTAAAAAAACAGGACAAATGTCTAGAGAAAACTAAAGGAGACACACAGGGGAGTTAAGTAAGCTGTAGGCTTGAGTAAAGATGAGCTGAACTTGGACAAAAATATTTGATGTCAGGGTCAAAATGGAATTTAACACCAAAAATAATTCAGAACACAGTGCACTGGTGGTTATTTGAGGGCAGGACTGGTGTAAAAGAGTATTACTACATCATTTCTATTAGGTCTTTAAGCTGTGAGGACGTTCATAATCATATTTAAATAAGTGCAAATTATTCCTAATGCTCAGATAGACTAAAATCCACAGTCAAGAAGAAAATCTCATCAAATGAAAGTATTTAAACTGAAAATGATTGGCTTTCCTCAGTTGAGAGAAGATTTAGATTTGTTGAATACACTTTGATTCAGTGGCTCCGTTCAGAGCAGATTCTAGAGACATCTTCTATTGTGTAAAGCAATTAAAAAAACTATTATGGAAAGAACCAAGGCTCAAACACAATTTAAATTAAGTATATAGGTGAGAATAAGGTTATTTATCCATAAATCACCCTGTCAAACTAAGATATCTAAGGAGGCAGGAGCGGTCCAGGTGAAGAGCTCTTGTTTTCTGGTGCAGCAGCAGCTACTGAAACACAGCTGTGCATTTCAATAGACCATTATTTATGCTCCGTTATTTTCCCTGGTTATATCAGCTCCAAGGTTTATAGCATCTAAAAGCAGTATACATGGTTTGTAACATACTATAATGTAGTTGTAAGCACATATTAGTACGTAGATTATTGCAGCGTTTTAATATACTGTCATCCATTACCTGAACATAAGTTCTAGAGCTATTGACAAATAAATAAATCAAGAATTTCTACTTATACAACCTCTTTAAGCTTGTTCTATACCCTTTAAAAATGTTTTTATAGTGCTTACAAATGTTAAACATTGGGAGGTAAAGTGTTACAAAACACACACACATGCACACACACACACAAACACACACACACTAACACCAATTCACGCACGCAAACACACAGTGGTGGATTCTGCATCTGAAGCAGAACCCAGAGCAAACCATATGTGTGCCAGCAGGGAGTGATCCTGTGTCAGTGACACTAAATGAACCAGGCAGAGAGAACCTGCTGCGTTAGAGAGCAGGATCTATACCTCGCTCATTATAAAGAGAGAGGGAGAAAGAGAGGGAGAAAGAAAGAAGGAGAGATAGATAGATAAAGAAGTTAAATCAGGCAGAAACAGTCCACAGGAAGTGGACAGTTGACCCACTCCTGGAGTCCTTGTTCTATTAATGAAAACTGCAAACACTTGAGCCGACACAAAGGTTTCAAATAAGGAGCTAAACCTAATTAGCTTCTCCCTCAGGTCTTTATTTCATTCATGTCCTCACTTCTTTTTCTCGTCTTTAATGTCCATCTCTCAAGCCCTGGCGCCATTAAAAAATTAACTTTATGGCTGTGAGAGTGAAACGTAGGATATCACTGTCACAGAAGTCATTTCTGTAGACTTCTACAGCCTGTAGAGAAATGACAAACCATAATGTTTCTGCTTTACGCACTCATATAAATTTATCCTTTTATCGGTACCAGAACTATATATGAGTTAATATAGGAGTTCTGATCAAATAATATTTTATATGTATTTCTATATAGTTATTCTTTGCAGCAAGTAAAATATGGTTTGCAATTGATCACATTGTACAGTTCAAATAGGAAATATAACATTACTTAAGTCGATTCTGTGTACTTTTGTTCTTGTCTGGTCTGAAGCCTTACTAGCATGGAATTCCATTACATTTTAGACATATTATATCAGGCTTCTTCCTGTATAAAGATGATGGTGATGCTCATTTTCCAGCTTGGAACAGAATAACTTGACTAGCTTGCACATAGCCCGGACCACAACACAATCAAATATGGGTGAAATGTTACCATGTCTATATAATTTCGGTCATGTCTAGTTAAAAGGGAGCTTCTATGAGATTCTCGTTACTGAAAGCTGCTGAGCACTGACTGATAAAACATGTGCAACCTGCATGAATTGCTTTAAAGTGAGGAAAGTACCAAACCACTGCCGCAGCGTTTTAATATGCTGAACTATACCACGTTATAGCTGACCAGCCACCCAGCCTGCTGTGCATTTAAATTAGCAGCACCTCTCCAGCTCTGCAACAATGCCTTGTAGCAAGTGTCAGACCAACACATACCATTTCTGCAGTATGCTTCTTCGCAGTATTATCAGGTTACGAGCACAATGGATTTACTCACCTCCACTTCCTTTAGATGTTTGCACAGGAGCCAGGCAGAGGAATAGAGGGGAGAGAAGAAGAGAGAAAGAAAGAAAGGTCAGTGATAATGGCACAGTATGCTGTGTCAATCAGATATATTACAGCTCAGTGTTACTCATTCAGAATACTGAGCTCTACCCAAGAGATTCATTTAAAAGGAATCTGAAGGAGGTGAAATACCAAGACACTCACACACATTCGCACCTGCGCTAACAGCATTACAAGCCTTATTTGATGTGGCATGTAATTTGAAACACAGCGAGGGCAAACCCTACAGGCTGGGGCAAAAGCACAGCACATAGGGAGGCGAGAGAGAGAGAGAGGGCAGGAAGAAAGGGGTGAGTGGTGCAAATGTAGAGGCAGGAGGAAATCAGGCTTATAATTTTAGTGCTTAAATAGGTTGGAAAAGAAGAGAGAGGGTGGAGGTGGAGGTTCTGATGATCTGAGTGTGTGGGTGCTGGTAAAGTGGATGATAATAATTGCATGTTCAGTCCAAAGTCAAACACAGAAATAGTTTGGACAAAATTGAGCTACTATGAGTTTTGGGGACTCTCCGAATATTTACTACGTAAATCCTATTCTAAAAAAAATAAAAATAATAATAAACTTGATTTAGATTTTTCAAAAACATTAATACAATAGCATTAGCTTAGGAGAGTAACTACCTTCATCTCAGCTTTTGACTGTATATATTCAAATTCATGCAATTTGGTGTTAATGTATTGATTTTGTAGATACATTTTCCAATGTTTGTTTATTGTATGGACTTTTCCCTTTCTTTCTCTATCGCTTGTGCTTAGATTTTTTGCTGCTCAATCTATCTGCTTACACTCAGATTGCTTGGACAGATTTCCGCTCCAGCTTCAGCTCTTCTGCTCACGCTGGTTCTGTGCGTGCGGGAAACGTCTGCTCCCCATTGTGGGTGTGTTTGCTTTACGACTTTGAGAATCCCGTATAGGATTTACTTACTTTAACCAGATTATTGCACTCCCTCCCTCCAAGTCTTTATTATAACACCAGCTTTCTGTTTTATAGGAAAAACAACACCTTTATGGAGCAGGAGTACAGCAGATAGTGGAAATTATAATATTGGATGAAAGACACAGAGCGAAACAAATATAAATCCTAAGGGAAATGTACTGTTGTCTGTAGTGAAACAGCTGATTTGAGTTCCTCTTTAGAATCAACTGTGAATAAAAAACTGTTATAAAATAAAAATAAAACCATTTGTTGTCTAGTTTGTACCATCTGGACAATTTACCACTTGGTTGCTGTTTTCTGCCGAGTTCAGTTTGACCTGCAGCTACAAACATGTTGTGTGCACAAGAGAAAGTGTTTCATCTGTTCTCATCAACATTTACTGTGTCCACCCGAGGACTGCGGCTGAGGATCTGCTGCCTGCGATAGTCTTCAGCTGTGGCTTTTTTTTTTTTTTTTGCTTTTACTGGTGTTGCTTAAGGTTTGCAGCAGTAACCACCAGCCCTCTTGTTATTCCGTCTCTGTCTCAGCGATGACCTTTCCTTGCCCAGGACCCCCATTAATATTTTAGTGGGCTCATCTCAAAAGCATTAACTGGCTGTTTAGCTCCCTGCGACACTGCCCCAATGTCATTCAAACCCTTCAAAGTGATTACAAGGAGATAAAAGTGTGTCGCTATTATCATATCATCTTTTTGTTGGAGGTGGTGCTGGGATTTGAGTCGACTAGTGACTCGCGGTGAATGAAATTTCTCAACCGTGTGTATTTTTGCATGGCATGAACTCGCTGGCGAAAATGTCAATGGATTAATTAAGTCTTTTTTTCAAGGTGTTTAATTAACATTTCTTTTAAAATTTAACTCCACAGCTGTCGGTGAAAATGGGATTCTTTTGTTTCTAAAACTGTACATGATGCAGTTTATTTAGCAGAGCATTCTTTAATTCAGGTTAAGTGACTGCATGCATGTGTAAATACTGTCGTGTGGCAGTGACTTGTCCCATTGGAAGTTGCTGTTTAGCAGCCAAATGGTAACAGGGCTGCAGTGTTCAGACAGTCACCCCGGATGGAAAAATGTTTGAATTACTATTACTCAGCAAAATCTGTAAACATTTAGCTGAAGTTAACAACAAAATCGAACATTAATGTGTTTTATGTCAAGCAAAGATCTTGTTTTTCTCAAAAGGGGAATTACTGAACTATCCACACATGCAAACGTACTATCCCAGTTTCAGAAAGCTGACATATTTGCTAGAGAACCTTATTAGAAAAACCAAGACACTATGGCTTGTAAACGCCATGTCGAATTATTCTCTGTCACACGAGCAGGTGCAGCCCCATCTCCAGTTCTGTGCTAAATGATGATAAATGATGGAGCGATGGTGCACATGCTGAGAAAAAAGTCTGATGGTGATAATTAGGGGTGCAGTGGTCTGATAGGCTGAATCGCAGTCGGTTATTGAGTCCGGTAATTGGACTGGGTAACCACCAGATGTGACGATCCACATTAAAAATTGAGTTACTTTGTCGTCTCCCTATAAAATTCAGTTACATTCATTCCATCATGGTGGGCCGCTGAACTGTTTTTAGTGCCAGTGGAATCCCGGTGCTCATGCAAACGATTCCATAAAGTGATGTTTATAGATTTTGAGAAAAGCTGGAATGGTTATTCTGTATCGCAAAACACCCTAATGCTAAATGTTATAGCTTTCATCTCCCATTACTGTTTATCTGATGGAGACAGATCCAGGGAGCTCTAGAATCTTTACATCGCATGGTAACCAGTTTATAAAAAGATTCATAACCTGCTTCCAGCTCTTACTCTCTTCATTAGTATAGCGGTGAGTATCCCCAGCCACCACAGGGGAGACGGGGAGGTAATCTATCATTTGAGTGGTTTACTGGGAACCGGCAAACTGGCAGCAGCAGCTCAACAGCCAACAGGAAGAGACTGAGCGGAATGATGAGAAGGAGCCAGCTGAGTCTAATGGATTTCTAATTTACGCAGGTGTAACATCTCTCCATTTGCAATCCTGTTGACTTGCTATTTGTTTGTTTGTTTACTTATTACTTTGTACTGGTGATTCTTGTTGTTACTGTCCCATTTGATGCTAAACCACCTTGTTGTAGGACTAATACAGGTTTATCTTATTGTATCTTATCTTACTGAGTTCAGACAGAATATCCAAAACAAGATTAAAACATAAAAAGATTCAAAAAAGGGATCCTATAGTAGCAAAAGGTCACTTCCTGAAAAAGTGTCCCCATTCTACGTGCAGAAGTTTCCTTGGGCAAGATACTAAACCCCAAATTGAGTCTGATGGCTGTGCCGCTACATTGATGGACGTGTTCAAGAAAGTACTGCAAATAGGTATACTGTATGAATATGTACTTTGAGGTCATTAAGACTGGAGAAGTTCTCTATAAATACAGAGCATTTATTTCACTGTGAGAACAGTCTCAGAAAGTATTCCATTTCTGCTGTGACCCGTGTTCACATTCTGTGCGAGGCACCAGCAGGTCAGCTTTTCACTTTAAAGTGATGGACCTGAGAGTTCATCTGATAGCGGATCCCTGTGTGACAGGACAAGGTAGAGAAGGAACGGAATAGATTCAGAGGGAAGAGGGAATGGCTTCAGCTCGATTAGCTTCTCTCAGAAGAAGTAACCGCTACTGAAAACGTATGTGTGTGTGTGTGTAAGGCCATGCCTGGAGTGCTGACTGAAGATGTCATAATCAGGGGATGAGGATGCAAATCTAGCCTCTTGCTGGAAACTAAACAGTATTAAAAATTGACTCTGTACTTTATGGATTTTATTCATGGGACTGGAACCGTGCCAAATTCTCTCCCACCCTCATATCTTACCCCATAGTCTCTAATTCATTCCCCTCTCTTCCTCCTCCTCTGCTTCCTTCCCTCTCCGCCAAGTCCTACCTTAAGGCTACATCCTACTTATAGGCAAAGCACCAGTCTGGGGTCTGATCGGCGCCCGGTGAAGCTGATATATGAGCTTTGTGAGCAGATAGCAGAACAGAGCAGCGAGTGGATCTCAGCGATACAGTGTATCAGATTACAGTTAGGCCTCTGCAGAAGTGAAGAATGCTAAGTGGATGCAGTTTCGTTTCGGCACTAGTATTGGGTTGTAAAGGCATGACACACACACACTCACACAGACACACACACATTCAGAGGTTTAGCTCTGATGATCCTGTTCTCCCAAGAAACTCTGTCCTCATTAGTAGGAATCTGCGCATTTCTATGAAGCTAACCGAGACCATCATGTTCCCAAAATTAAGCAAAACCTTGCTACAACCCTAAAATAGTTTGACCCCAGAAAAAACAAACTCTTCAAGAGCTCAGGCCTATCACTAAGTATTACATAAAAAAAACAAAAAAACGTTTCCTTTCAAGTGAATGTCACATGAAGCTCTGTAAAAAATTTACACAGGTTTTACAAGTGCAATTACAGCTAATACACTGATGAAGGTAACGGGATTATTAGGGCTTACGCAGACTTCCTCCATTGCCCTAATAGGATGAGTTTAATATGAAAACTCATTAACTCTCAAACACTTGACAAATGACTTGGTTCAGCAGTTTTATAAGTGACTTCGAGGGCATTACATGCTATTAACGTTATGACCAGAGCTCAACCCACAGCTATGTGAGGTCGTGCAGGTTAGCCTCAACCGGCTGAGCGTTAGGTGAACCTTTTTTCCTAGCCTGGCCTCCACACCATGAATGTGAAAAATCCCTGAGCCCGTATTCAGATGGAAGATTTAAGTACAATTGGAAACACCCAAGCTAAAAGGTGGAACGTCTTGGTGGAGCAGGGGACTGTGGATTTTACTGCCTTATTTTTTCTTATATAATTTTCAATAGCTGCACAGAACAGTGGGTCTGGTTTTGTTGATTTACTGATGAAAAGGTTAGATGTGTCGGCATCTGTACAATTTTACTATGGTTTTTGTATATTAACCTTTATTTCAATGGCATTTGAATTGCTATATTTACAACATGGTATTGGACTTTGGAGGGTCACAGTGTTTCTGCAGCATGTTCACAGGTAAAATGTCACTACTGTAATGCTGGCTTATTTACTTACACATTCCATCCCTGATTGTGGAACTATGCATCTATGAAATATGAAATATGAAATATTGAGTCACAGTGGGAAGAGAAAAAGAAGTGCAGTGGATAGAGAGAAGAGATGGAAGCAAAGGGATGTCTTGCAGAGGCAGAGCAGAGAGAGAATGTCAAGTAGGGAGAAGAGTAAGGGAGAGAAGAGGAGCAGACGAGAGGACATAGAGGGGGCGGGGTTAAGAAAGAGGGAAAGATTGAGAGAAGAAAAGAGATGTGAGTCTGAAGCTGCACTGGCAGACTCGTGTCTACATCCTGGAGACTGACAGGCAGCATCTCATTCATATGAGCACAGAGGAAACAGTGAATATTACATATGGTGCTGAGATGATGAAGAAGCACGCTACTGCACACACACGCACACGCAAACACACTCTCTCTCAAACACACACACACACATGAATACAATATTGGACCTTCTTCTAGCAGCATGAACTCAAATTAATAATTAGAAGGTTATAAAACTGTCTCACCTGCTTTCTATCTTTCACTTTGTCACACGCACAAACGCATGCATGCACACACACGCACAATAAATAGGCTTAAAAAAAAACATGGACGGATCATTACAACACTGATTTTCATCTAGACTGTAGAGTTACGTAAGGATCTGGCTAACCAACGAGAACATTCGCATTCACAGCCAATCCAGCTGCTCTAAACGGAGACAAATTACTTCTTTCTGCTTACTTCCCCCTTCTCCCCTCAGCTTTCTATTTTTATAGTCCCCCTCATTCATCAACTCTCTTCCTCACTTCTCTATTCCTTTTTTACCCCACTCCCCCCCCCCTCCCCCACTGCTGAAAACATCCCTCAACTAATACAGAAACTGAACAATGTGGCTGAAAAGCTGAACATAAAAAATCGGCTTCCTCTTCATTCTTCCCTTTCTTTTCTTGTTAATGAGGGAAAAACCTTCACTGACGTGTCTGTTATGGAACATATCTCACCATCTTCACACTCTTTCTCTTTTTAATACCCTCTCCAAACTGGCTTCCTTTGCTTTTCCTTTTAATTCCGCTCAGTCTGAGGATATTGCACATGAAAATGAGTCGCTGACAAGAGTAGAGGCGCAGCGGAAAGAGGTGAGAAATGGTTTGGAGTTGGTTAGTTAGTTGAGAGGGGAAGCTGGGGAGAAAAGAGAAGGGACAAAAGAGGAGAGCGATAATGGAGCGCTGAAAACAGCGATCTTTGCACATTCCAAGTGAGAGGAACGACGGTTGCAACGTGCTCTGTGAAGATGAATAAGACTTTGGACCAGTTGTCAGAGCATCTGTGGTTATACCGCCATCCAGATGTTGATGCGGTTTAATAAAAAAAAAAAATATTACAGACGTTATAGGGTGCTGACGGAAAGCAGCTAATGAAAGAAAGAAGACAATAAGATATAAAAAGCCTCATTGTTAACGAGGTTCAATAAAAAATATTCTTCTTTCTGCCAGTTTGTGGATTCATACATTAAAAAAAATAATTGGTCTTGATTGTCAATGTCTGTCAATTAGGTTTTTTGTTGTATCAATTAATTAAAACTTGAGCGTATGAAATGCCAGGAAATTGTGAAAACTGACAATTTTCCCAGCAAATGACATCTTCAATATGATTTGTGTTGTCTGATCGATAGCAAAACACAAGGATTTCTGTCCTGATTTATTTCATTATAATCCTACAAAACAAAGCCAAGCAGCAAATTCTCACTCACTCATTTCAGAAACTGTAAATTAACCTTTTGCTGAATGAATGATGGAAGCGATAATCCTCTAATTCCCTCTCATTGTTTCAGCACAAGATAAACTGTTGCTATGGATACCATCCCAGTGATCTGTGTCAGGTATCTCCTGTACTTATAGATATGTCATGTACACGTCCGCAGTGAGATATGTGGATAGTGTTTAGCGAATGATTGAACTCCTGAGTGACTGCCTGTGAAACTCTGTCAGTGATAAGGATGAAGGGAAAGAAAAATACGGAATAAACACTTCAAAACTGTTTGTGCCAAACACAGCGACAGAGAAAGAAAGAACTGAGGAGCACAAGATCCAAGCGAAAGCAGGAGGAAACTGACAAAGAAAGAAAAAGCTAAACACTCATATGTGAGACATTTTCTATGTGTCATGGTAGAAGACTGTGCCTGTGTCTCTGTCAGCTGTCAGATCAGTGTTTCAGTATGTGTGACAGTAGCTCACAGGCGTGTCAAGGTCAACACAGACAGGATCTGGTGGACCCAGTGATAAATAACAGATAAGATGTCACTAGATTAGCTGGACATGTGACGTCTGCTGCCTTCTGGCTGTATGATCGGCAGAGGACACGGGCTGCAAAGAAGCATAATGTGCTGTCTCTGTGTGTAGCTGACAACAGGTCAGGTCTGAGTGATATGGCTTAAAATGTTAAGATAAAAATCTTTCTATCTTGATAATGATCACAATTATCACATAATCATTGTAACCTCCAGCGAGGAGGTTATGTTTTCATCTGTGTTTGTCTGTATGTGAGTTGCCAGGATTTTTCAAAACTGGAAGGATTACCAGAAAACCAGGTGGAAGGATGCATTCTGTGACAGGAAAGAACCCATTACATTTTGGTGCAGATCCAGGAATAATTTTTTTTTCCATTTTTTTTCAGAATGAAGATTTGTTTTCAACATTTTTGGTGATTTCTCAGAGAGTAATAAAAAAAAAAAAACGAGCATATTTAGGGGACTGATACCCGAGTGTGTGCTATCTGGTGCAGATCCAAGCAGGGGTTGGGATTTCATGAGCAGAGAATGACAAGCACTTGATAAACAGCTAAACATTTTCCAAAACTGAGGTACAACATTAAATCTAATCATGTTTTATTATCTCACCTTTGCTCGCACACTGAATAAGCAATATATATATATATATATATATATAAAATGGTGAAAAAAAAAAAAATATATATAGATTGGACTTTGTGATATTGTGTTAAATATCTTGATCGTTTAAGTGCCCGGCTCTACTACAGGTCTGTCTGTACTGGTCTTCTCTGAATGTGGGTCCTTGATTTTGGTATCTGTGAGGTGAGCTCCACCAGTGAGTGTGCAGCCATGAGGTCGATGATGATGAATAGACTGTGCTGCTGCTGCTGGCTGCTCACACATTGCTTTCCTGTGGCTGCCATGCTTCCATAACCTCTCCTTGGTGTGAAAAACAAAGTTGTCTTTTTTTTTTTTATATTATCGTGTGCTCCTGGACTCAAAGCCAACAGCTTGCTCTAAACATTTCAGTTTCCTTTTCACTCTCTCTCTCGCTCTCTCTCTCTCTGCGTTAGCTGACAGATGCTGCTCCACTGTCACTGTGGCACAGGATGTACAGCAGAGCTTCAGAGTGAAAACTGTGAAGCCTTACCAGCCCACCTGCTTCTGCTGTATTCCACTCGTGCTGCCCTACATACATGCAGAGCGGAAATATTCACGTGAAAGCGCCGCATCAGGTGATATTTGGAATCAAACAATGGGAGTCACAGGGTGGAAGACAATGCGGCCGAGCTCCCCTCTTTCTGCTTTCAAACCGATGACTACACCTTCAATTTGTCGCATTACAGGGAACCAATGGTGATGAAAAACACTCATTGGCTGTAGCTGAATCCATATATTTGCATTGATGAGCTGCGAGGAAAGCTCCAGCATGGAGGTAAATGAAGGGGCAGATGAGTAAAGCGCAGAACGGATGCAACAGTTCACAAAAGACATGTGTAATATATTCATTTGACGACAGAGGTTTTTTTCTCTGGTGTGAGTAAAGCGGTCTAAACAGAGATCTACTGAGTCTCACTTTGAAATTACATGACAATCGAAGGAAATTATGCAGATAGAGTGTGTAGAGGACCATGATAGTTGGTTTACAGTTGCATAGTCCAATTCACAAAGGCATGATTTGATGTCAGTCACATACTTCAGTAGAAAAAACACATCCTATCTGATCGAATCCCTCAGTTCCGTCCTCCTCCCACGGTGGTAGTGCGTCTGTGGTGACGGCCCAAGTGTAAAGCCAATCATACGCAGGCTCTCTTATCGGCCTCCTCCACTGATGAAACAAGGATAGACCTTGGGAGGACGGAGAAATGAATGTCCTTTCTTTACCCCAAGTACATTACTCTGCTCGGTTTAATCCTTTTACTCCTCCACCACCTCTCTTTCCTTCACCTCAGTTCCCCTCACAAGGTTTACAGCTTCCTCGAGTCTCCCTGAAACAGTCGGAGCAGTCTTGCGCCGCAGTGTCTCTTCACTTCCACTTTCCCCTCCCGCCAACTCCTTCTCGTTGGTGCTCATTCTGCTCAGGTACTTTCTGTCTTTCTTCTTGTTTGCCTGTCTGTTTGCAGAGTAAATGCCAGCAGGAAGGAAGCCCGCGGGAAGAAGGCCTCTCATATCTAACTGTTACCGTGCGTTTATGCGTGTGTGTGCTGATACCTACCCGTCTCCGAGGCTTTGTCAAACTAAACGTAAGTAACATGAAGGGAGACAAAACACACACACACCGCTCCGGGCCCGAGACAAGCTCTCGCACAAAGGTTTTCAAAAAGTGTTTTGATGTGTGAATGGAAGATTTGTTTTTTGCAGAGTTCAAATTACAGTTTTTCTGGACGTCACTCAAACTATTCTTTACAGTAAAGGCTGCGCTCAGCTAAAGTCTGAAATGTTTATATATCCCTCACTTTACAGACAGTGATGTATTGTTAGAGCCTACAGAGTGTCTCATGAACAGAAACTAGGATAGAACTGCAGGTCAGTGTATGTGTGTGTGTGTGTGTGTGTGTGTATGTGTATATGTTTGTGTGTGTAGGGGCTGGGGGGGGGTGGGGTGTTTGGTGGTGGTAGCGGGTGGGGGTGATATTCATTTTAAATCTAAATTCTCCATCCATTTAAAGCATTCATCAATTAATCAGAATTGATGTGGATTCATTTTTGTATCAGTAATGAACTGATCATTTGAGTTCAAGCAGGCTTACTCACATCCTTTGTTGATTATCTTGGACCCTCTCAGTTGAATTGAAGTAAAATAGACGTATAACTTCTTAAGCTTTGTTTTTGTTTTTTACTATGCAACAAACATGTCACTGCTGGATAAAATGAAAAGCCTTTCTGTTGAAGCATACTGACCCCTTTATGCTGAGAATACCCAATTAGTTTCCTGTTTCATCTCTCCAAGGCAAACACAGAAGCTCGACAAGAACTGTGTAAGGGCTTCTGTGTACTAAAGGCTGCAGCATCTAAGTGTATTTTATACAATAGGTTGGAGGCAGAATATGCACTGCAGAGGGTACATGTTGTTGAAGGATACAACACTGCAGAGGGCAAAAGTCAAGTAAGACTGCTTGTCCAAAATGACACAACACACACACACATACACTTACACACACACACACACGGACACACAAAGTCTTTGAAAAAAACAGCACTGCAGCTGTTTGAGGAAAGAGGATTTAAAGCAGGACAAGACTCTGGACAAATATTGGAACCAACCTGCATTATGTCTGATTGTCCTGTTAGTCCTGAAGACGACCAAGACAACTCACGGATGAGACCCCCCCCACACACACACAACAACCAGCTAATTTCACACAGCCCCATGGGAGTTTAAAATTCCTTAGTCAGGAACAGAGTCAGTGAGGGAAACAAAGAGAAAAGAGGGAGAGGTGCTGATATAGGAAAATATGGAGGCGAATGAATCCGAAAGGTCAATGTAGGATAAAACACCGTGGAGAAGGAGAAAAGGAGACAGGGTGTAAGATGATGAAGCAGAGAATCGCTTCCTCAGGTTAGCTGACAGACGTCTTTATCAAAATAAACAACAGATCCTTTTAATACTTAGAGACCAACAGCACAGATACTGTCAATGTTTGGTTACATTACAACCAAGTTTGTGAAAGTTGTTTGATTTCTGGCTTTTAATACGATGGTGTTGTGAGATATGCTGATCTGTTATATCCACTGATACACGACTTTAAGAACGACAAATAATGCTTGACTCATGAGTTCCAGCATTGGGAATTCACAACAGACAAAATAAAAGCACAATAATTCTTTCGTGCTCGAGTTATGAAAACTTCTGTCAAGATTTTTGTGTTTTTATTCCTCCCTCGGCTTGGGAAAAAAATTAAACATGCATTTTTCATTGTCTCAGTTTTCAACAGAGCAATACACAACACTGTTTGAAAAAAACTATCAAGTATGTATTTTTAATGTTGTTAAAGTAATGTGCAACCTTGGGATACGAAATGGGCATTTTATTTCTCAGAAATGTCTTCATTTCATCATTTGTAAAAGCCAGGGTACCTTTTCTGGGTGCAAACAGGTTTGTAAATTGCATTAACTGCAGAAAATATTGTCTTTGTTACTAAAATCTACAAGTTAAAGACTTATTTCATAAATTGATCCACTATGCATGAAAATGCAAATAAATGATTCATTAAAAGAACCCTAATGATGATGAATTTGCACGTTGTCATTGTTAATTAATCGACCAAAATGAAGTTATAATCACCCACTTGTCAAACATGAAAATAAGATGAAGAAAACTCAAGAATATTTTGCATTGATTACTCATTTAGTAGAAAGTATTTTATTTGACCTGTTGTAGTTGATGTATAAGTGTTGTGAGTGTGAACCACGTATGTCCAAGGCAACATTATGGTCTGTACTAAGGAGAGAGACACCAGAGCTTTTTTAGGATCAATGGGACACACAAGTCCAGATGGTGTCTCAACATTTAATCCGGTCACATCTCTCTCCGGGGACCAGTCTCCATTGGATCACAATACCCCCGAGCTCCACTTTGAAGACGAGTGCAGAGCACCCAACTCTTCACTTTCATGCCCATCACACTTGACCAACAACTGAGCTGTGAGCACATACCTGATTACAAACAGTATCCTGTAACTCTTTCAGATTAAGGCATCACACCTAAAGATTTAGCTCTGTGAGAAATGAAACTGGTCTAAACTGGTGCTGAATATGTCAAGTCCACATTGACATTTATAACTCATATAGATCCTTTTACCTTAACTAACATGAATGTTTCAAATGGGCCATTTGTTTGACCTGTGCTGACGCTGGTTGCAGCTTTCTTTCTGAAACTGTAAAAGGGACGTGCACACATTTCAGGAATTAAGGGGATAAGACGAACGCTTCTTGAGAAATGCCAGCCACTTACAGACAGACAGAGATTTCTGGAATCATTAGCCCTTAGATTGTATTCAGGTAAAGTGCAAAAAATCAAATACAGATTCTTCTGTTTCACATTTTTATATTTTTCTGGGTGAGGTACTGGTAGTGTAGCATTGTGGTATAAGTGTCAACACAGATATCCTGATAGAGAAAGACACAGAGAGAATATGCATGCATGCACACACACAATCTTCCTCATCACCTATCATTCTAACCTGCTATTTTCTCAACTCTCTCCCTCTCCTCGAGACAAACAAACAACACCGGGTCCATAACAACCCCACATGGGGAATGCTCCTTCCAACTGGGTGATCACTGCACTGATTGGCCGAAAGATTTTCTTTCACTCTTCAGCACTAACACAATGATCTAGTACAATTATTATATTCTATGAGAACCTCAATGACGGAACCTTCATTGGTATTGGTGGGAGGCATCCTCTTACTACTACCCCAATCCGAGCAATGTCTGAAATAACACAGAGAATAAGTCTCTCCTCTTTATTTTGAGTTAACAAACAACAAAATCAAATTTAATGAGCCCTCCAGGGAGAGGCGGCCTCCCACTGATTCCACTGGTTGATGCAAGCTTGGTTTTACCCTTTAGAGGTGAAACAAGGATTTACCACATTTTCTGATCCTATACAAGCTCCATTCTGGTTCTTCTTCCCACTTATGATGATGCATAGCGCCAGTCAGAACGCATTAAGGAACTCGTATGTTTCTTATTGTATTGGTTTGACTCCGGCACATTGGATTCTAAATGAAACAATCAGTATGGGGTTACAGGTCTGTGGGTGACCAAGGTAGAAAATTCTCTTTATATACATGTTCCCCCTGTTTCAAGATTATTACGCACAAAATACAAAGCAAACAAAACAGTTGAATGATTTTGACTGGCCACATCCCTCACCTGACAGAAACTCAGCTTTAACTAAGCTCAACAGCAAAGTGAAGGCAAAACGCTCCTGAAACAAGCAGGACGTACAGGCCTGAAAGTGTGGGTCAGTCGACTTATACGTAAAATGGGATGATGTTCAACATTATGCATTTATTATTGTTCCATTATATTCTTGTTTAAACCGGATCAGCGCTCTTTAACTGGAGAAATATGACTAAAAGAAACATTCTAAAAAATATATATAAATATAGGGCAAAATGGATGCATAGTGGTCACTGAACACCTCCTGTTTCATGTTGTCGTACATGTCAACCAGTAACAGGGAACAGATCTTCTGTGCACATGGTTTTCAAGCACTTTGCTCTGTTATGTCACCCGACTGTCAAACAACACACGTTCCCTCTGTACATTGAATTGTAGCTGCTGGTTATCGTCTGTAAACATGCACATAGGTGAAAAGACCCAAAAGACAGACAACAGGCTTAGGTATGGGATTATATTTTGAAAACCTGTCTTGAGCTCCAACAGATGGTATGACGAGAGTGTGACAGTGTGATATAATGCAAACTGGAGACTGACTCGTTGGATGATTGGTTCCTTGGCAGGAGGCGTCCCTGGGTGATTGGCTCTTTGCAGATGATGACAGGCTATCTACAGTTTACACAGTATTCACCTTAAATAGCTGTAATAGGGTTTACTTATGTTATCCTTGCAAAGTGCAGGAGGGTTTCTTCAGTAATAGCTCTGATTCAGCAGTTTGAAAAAGAATTCTGTTATGATTCCTCATGACTGCTGTTTTGGATAATGGTGTCTGACAGTGGAGTCACACATTGATTTCAAACTCAGAAGTCGCCTTCACACTTTCTCCAGCTGGTATTTTAACTGTCAAACCGCAAGCTCTCATCTGTAAATCCTTCTTTTAATTCAGTCATTCGTGAGGATCATTAGTCTGGATGTTACATGCGCTCTCAAACAGGGACGGTGAAGTTGTTAAAGCTCTCTATCTCTATCTCTCTATCTCTCGATCTCTCTCTCTATCTACTTAGTTCTAAACTATCTTAACTTGTCTTTCAGCCATGCTCCAGAGGAGATACTTTCACATACACTATCAATTTGAGTCTCTCCAGCTGCTCTGTGGAAAACCTTGTGTTTCCACACTCAACGGCAGCAGAGTTCTGCGGATTACTCACCACTTTAGATTCACTTAAATTAGTCGAGTCAGCCCTAATGTCTTTTTATTACAATCCCTCTTGATCGCTGTGTAATTATGAGATCAGTCCAATTAGGCTGAAAACATGAGAGTGATGCTTAAGATGCTGAGGAGATGGGAGGGTTGAAGCAATCCGCTCTTAAAAAAACAATGACTCTTCCGAGGATCACTGAGGGGACAGCTCCAGTCATCTGTGCTTTAAGCTTTAAAATGTCTCCCTGGACTGAGACGTGGAGAGCTCACATGCCCTTCAAACAAACCTCCTGTCATCCTGTGGACACAGCGATTCAGTCAGGGTGACAGATAGGTCTGGGTACCTGTTCATGTAAGGGTACCAACTGAATACCATATACAGAGTGCAGATTTATCCTCAAATAAACCACTTGACAGTAACAGAGTAAAGATTCCAAACTTAACTAAACAGTAAGTCAGGCCAATTGTGAACCAAAAGCAATGTTTGTGATGTTCATTGCAAAGCTGGCCAGAGCAAAATGCCTGAACCGATACACTATATACAAAGATGGATGACATGACAGCTCCTCAATCTATAGTGTAGGTCAGAAATCCTGCCTCCTCCATGATAACGGATGGGAAATGAAACATCATGATTAACCGGTAGGAGTGACTTATGATTGGTTGAGCATGTGGATCCACAGTTCCATCCCACGATAGCTACTGAACAGACTTGGCCACTAAATATGCAAGATGGCAGCGTTTAAGATATTTTGATTTTATCAAGAACTTTATCGCAATTTTCAAGTAATTAATTAGCAGTGTCAGGGACTTAGGCAGTGTTGCTAGCATCAGACAAACCTCACCTAAGGGCTAAATCCCAAAATTCAACTTAGATATTTCAGTATGTCTGATTTACAGGGATATATTAGTTTGCACTGAGCTAGAAGAGACAACAACAACACAATGCAAGAGTTGCAGCTACAAAGAGCATAGAGTTCTACTGCATCAGTTCAAGCACGGACCCTGATGACGGGGGATTCTAATAACATTTCTAGACTTAATGTTGTCAATGCAGATTTGTGTTGGTTGAAGCTCCGTAAGTCAGCAGCTCCTCTGTGCTCACAGAGCTGCAGTGAACAACTGAGAGCTGCATCGTTCACTCATACAGACAGAAGGAGGGTTTGCCGTTCAGTACACAAACTGAAACATGCTGCAAAGGCCTGTCAGGTGGTTCCTCTGCAGACTCTTCAGCAAATACAATCTACTGCATGAGGAATGCATGATGAGATACAGACAGTTTTTTCATCGGTTTCAATTATTACGCCATTCAGCGACCAAAAAGAAAACGACCAGAGACACATTACTCCTAATAGTTATCATTACTGTCAATTCCCCCCCCCCCCCCATTTGTTGTGATTTTTCTTCTCTTTTCCCTTCTGGAAAACCAGTTGACCAGTAAAACTCACTTAAACGCAATGTTATCTTGATAACATTGCTTCCTGTCAACCTTTGTTTCTTTCCGTTTCTTCCCAGCAGGCGACAATTCAAAATGGATGGATTTTTTCTTCTTTGTTTTCCTCCAACACGCTTTATTTTTTCCTCCACAAATTACTGATGTGATTATAGGTCTTAACCTCTGTGTGTCTGCAAGTGTGTGTTTTTCTATCCACAGCCAATTCACAAAGCAAGAGGGACATTTTCTGTAGAAGAGTAGTTTTCTTTTTCCTACTCTCCCCGATTTCCCCTTTCCTTTCTGTTTTCGTCCTTTGTTATTTCTGAGTCACTCCCTCTACACCGAACACTATGCATGATGGTGAACGTTCGTTGAAGAATCAACACCTGCATGGATGTGCAACAGGTAATAGCACATATATATTGAATGTTTAATTCAAAAGCATTGAAAACAAACTTTTCTCCACTTGCGCATTTCATCACATTATCGAATCTGCTATAGTTCAGTAAAAGTAATAAACTATAATGTTGCTTCAAGGTGTAATTAACGATGATTATAAAAGAAAACAATAACTTCTGACAATAACATGACTGAGTATAAATATCAGCTAAATGGTAATAACAAACTTTCTGAGCAGCGCAAAAAAATAAAATAAAGGAAATTTAGAAAAAACATCACATTAAGCTAAATTGGAACTCCTCCATTTCTATCCGCCACTTAAAAAATGAAAATCTTTTCTTTTTCTTTGGTTTTAAGTCTCTCACACAGGGAACATCTTCTCTCTCTCTCTCTGGATCAGTTAACGCTCGTCCTTCTCTACCCCAGACAGACAATTACACACGGAACACGTTGAGTGGATGAAAGACTGTGTCAGTAACATGGCCACAGTCAATAAGCAGAGTAATCACAAAGACAATCATCATCAACATCATCACAACAGTTATGATCACTGTAATCTGCATCATAATCATATTGCTGACAGGGGCGCTAATCAAAATACTGACAGTGAAGTGGCAGAGTAATTGAAATGGATGCATAGATATTTATCTCCATTTTAAAGTCGGAAGCTTGTTTTGTTTTCTCGACTTCAGGACAAATAATCATGAGTGAAGCGAGGGAAGGAGCCTGCTTTACATTTTGTGCACCTGCGAGACTCGGTTGTCTTTGTAACGTGATTCTGAGCATGCGTGTGTGTGTGAGTATGTGTCAGTGCAGCAGGGAGAGAAACGTGTTCAATAACGAGAGAGGGTGTTAGAAATTGCCATGACTGAAAGGTTCCACAGGGGATGGGAGGGGGAGATAACATATACTGAGGGAGGGGGGGGAGTCAATTATCACACTGAGCTGCGAAAAAAGCGGGTGAGGAGCTGGAAATAAAGAGGGAAGTTAAAGGTCGGAAGAGGAAGGGAGGAGAGGTGTTGCTGCAGGTGGGATGTGTGACGATTGTGGCGGCACTATGATTAAAAAAATGTATGAGCACACAGTCAACACTGTCACAGAAAGATCTTAATTTTTATTTTAAGTTTTCTACTAACTACAATTAATCTATGATCCGTTTTTTGTATTTAAAATTTCTACTGATTGACCAGATAATATGCTCTACAACATTTTGAGCTCTCTAACAATAACACAACCTTGTTGGCGGAGGGATATAGGTTTAAGAAAAAATCTGGCACATTTTGGGAACTGATATCTATGAGTGTGTGCAATGTGCTGCAGCTTGAATGACTTAAAGGGAAAGTTCGGCCATGGAAGAGGTACGCACGTCTTCCTAATTTTTGCTCCAGACTCTCTGGCTCATGAGGTTGACTCCCACTCTTAGGGTGACATTTTGAGCTGGACGGCTTCCCGCTGGCTGAGGCTTGGCCGGCACTGCCAGAACAGAGTATCGCTCTTTTCCCAGGTGGGCCTCAAATTCTTCAAGACCTTTCCATCACTGCTGACAACACGACGGTGAGTCCAGGCCAGGCTGCCAAGTGTATCGGTGTGATGTTACACAGCCTACAGCTGACATATGGAAGCTTGCACCATGTCCAGTCCAGAGGAATGTTATTCCTCACTCTCTGCCAAACCGCACTTCAACCACAGTCACAGGCTGACTTTAAAGCCTGGCATTGTACATTTTGGGCAAGTTGCACATATGTTCACATACAAATTCATCGTTTCCTGCCAAAATATTGATATTGTGCGTCAATATCCAGTTTGGTTAAGGTTACTGTAGGGAGTATAACTTCAGAACGCTTTTATTTATCTTTAACAAAAAGGCTCCTGCTGCCTGAACAGAGGTTAAAGATACACAGGCAGTCTACTTTACAAAGTAAGGAAACTACTAAATTATTGAAAAACAAAGAGCCTGAAAGTCATTTTTTGTCGGTAAGTGTATATTGTGTGTGGGAGAGGGAAATAATTGTGTAGGGATAAAACGGAAGCTTGTAATTTCTCCGGAGTGCAGGAAGACGACAAGCATTCACAATTTTTCCTGTTTCAAATCCATATTATCTGTCCCCACAAATATACAGTACACATGAAACCACCATATTTATAAAGCGTCTGGTAGAAGCGACTCAGTTTAAAATAGACAAATGCTTTTACTTTGCCTCTTCTAATTTGCTTCTAATATTTCTAAACTAATGACTTTGGGCATTGTGGCCAAGAATCGTTGCCATGACAACAAGTTCATCTTTTGTAACAGAAAAGGAGCAAAGTAGGAGCCGGTGGTCGCGACGACACTTTGTCTGCAACCTTTCTTGTGAGACTCATGCATATGAAATCTGAAAATTACATCTGACCTCACAGTAGATGATTCTTTCCACCAATGTGTTTTGTACTTGAAGTGCATTTGCAATTCTATAGCCGAGGCAGCCGCGCTCATTGTAACTCAAGGCTCGTCTCCACAGGAGGCGTTTAAGCCACATTTTTTTGTCCATCTCACGTGCAGCTGATCTAACAGATAATCTACCATTGTATCCAATATTGCCGTCTAGCAGAGGTTGCGTGACATAATTACAGTGATTCCGTGTTGGTCTTTGATTGCTGCCAAACGGCGACCTACACTCAACTCCGCGCCTGAACGCATCCCTTCTAGACACTGACAGAGGACGGAAGTTGCTGCTGCTGCTAATGGGCTGATTTCTTTATGCAGCCTGTGTAGACAACGTGTCGCAGTAATGTCATGATCACAGGTTGTCATATGTAACTTTGATTGGTCGCCAGATGTCAAGAAGGCCGATACGAGCCAATCAGGGGGATGACGGTGTGAGAGGAAAGAGATGCGAAGATGGCGGGATGTTGACCTGCCCGGAAAACAAATCACTATGATACCAGAACCTTATTTGGTGTGAGTGTCAGAAAATGGCAAATGGAAACTGAAAATAATCACTAAACTGACATTCTACATTTAGTTAATAAGAAACATATCTGGAGATATTCACCAGTTAGACAAACCACAGGCAGAATTGCAAAACCCTGTGTTCCACTAATTTAGATGTTTGACTTTATGTTCCTTTCTTTCTCAGATCTACCAAGGTGGTTGTGTTTCAGCGCTGTGGTTTTACGTGTGAAAGAACAGAGCGAGACGAGAACAGTAAACAAATCAAAGTGAGGCTCACGGCATCATGTCAAATGAGGTCAGAGATTATGGCAACGTTAAAAAACTGCTCTCCCAGAGAAAAGAGCACAGAAACAATGCCTGAAGGGGAATCTTACTGAGTAATACTGTAATTTCAAGGTTCCTTTATTCACAGTAGCTTTTTTCTCACCATTTTCCACCCATCTATTTCCATTTGTGAATTTCAAATTGAAGCAATACCCATTCCCACTGAAAATAAAGGACAGAAAAGGACACTGGTATGCACACACACACACTCCCACATAGTGAAGCACACGATTAAATAATTTTTTCATCAGGACCTCAGGCTCCCCAGTGAAACTGCAGTTCAATCTGGGAGCATCACAGCAAGAAGGTAGATCCAGATAACACCTGTCTAATAGATAAACAGCGGGATAAAGAAATGCAGCAGATTGAAGCGCTTTTGTGATACATTCAAAGAGGAACAACTCCAGACTGGGACTGGAGAGAAGCAGTGGCTAGAGAAAGGTAAAATTCAGTGCTGTTTCATTGGCTACAAGTCAGTTACTTTGTGCATGTGTCCGTTTTAGTGCTGTAACGATACGCAGAATCCACTGGTTCTTTTTTTAAAAGAACCAGTTTTCAAAAACATGTGGAACAAAACAGAGAAGGACACTAAAGACCATGTTGGACTTGACTTAAAATGAAACTGCGTAAACAAAATAACTAAAGAATTTAGATAGGGATCCAAATACTCTGAGTTTAAACCCTATGTATACAAAGTCTGTTTCAGTCTCCCCCACAGTTCAGTTCAATCCAGTTCATCAACGAAAAAACAGATACAACAAAAATGGTCCATTCCGGGTTTTATGTGAAACTTCATGAACCAACAACTCGAAGGAAACTCCACAGGGAAATTGAAAAGAACTGTGTGAGGGTTTCGGCTTTGGTTCGTGAATCGTTACAGCCCTAGTCCGTTCGGACAAACTGTGGCTCCAACTGGAACAATTGTCAGTGATATGAATGGAGGTTGTGTTTCTGCAGTGGCCCTCAACAACATGTGGTCATTGCAGGCTTGGTTGATCAGAGAGAAATATTGATTGAAAGTAAGCGTTTGCAGACTTTAATTTGTCGAAAATTCTCCTTTTGCTTCTTCCATCAACGTTAAAAATATATACAAGAATGTAGGTCACACAGCATGTAAACAGTGATCAACATCGAATGAAATAGGTTCAATAACTTCTGTGCATTTCTGCACAACAGACTGGGAAGAGCTTCCAGGTCGATTGAGGGTGAAAGATTCAAATCGTTTATCGTTTATCAGGGATGTGAGAATATTTATAGTCTTAAAATAAAATTCCAGACAGTTTACTGCAATTAAGACTCATTGTTTCTGAAGTTTTTCTGAGTTAATCCTGCAGGACCTCAGACACTTCTCACTCTGGCCACCAAAATTAAAATAATGTGTGTGTGTGTGTGTGTGTGTGTTGACAAAGCAGTAATAAGGCAGCCGGCTGGCTCCAAACACAAACCATTACCTACTATGCACCACAAAGCAGAATTGATCATATCAAAAAAGGCAGTTCTGTTTTTGTCTGTGCTGTGTGTGTGTGTGTGTGTGTGTGTGTGTGTGTTGTGTGTAGTAGGCTTCTCATGTTAATGTTCACAAACAAATAAGACATTTTTAAATCATATATTAAAGCTAAACTCATTAAACTCCAAGGTCAACATTTTCAGACACATTTTAATTTGTTCTTCAATATATTCTGTCAACAACTGATAATATCAGGGATAAAGTCGAAGATTCATTCTGAAGCTCTGGGGTCTTTCCTCCCTGTCGTTTGGAAATCTTCAAATCCGTGACTCTAATTAGTCTGAAGCTATCAACGAACAATATTCATCTGGTCCTTTAGACAAATCTGCACGCTTACCATTGTGATGCTGCCTGTGCATCATGGCAGGGAATTAGAGGGATTTCTTTTTTTTAACAAACAGAATAATTACAGGCTTAGAATTTGGGATTTTTCTGGGCAGCAAAACAAGCAGTAAGCCCAAACTAAACTGTACAATCTAAACAGAATTCCCTGCAGGGACACAGTTTACTCACACGTGGTAAATATCTTGGCTGCATTTGCATCAATTCCCACATGAAATTTGATATTCAATTTTGATTATGTATTATATTGCTGTATTTATTGCTTTACATCTTAACGTGTGTGGTTAAACCCTATCCCCGGGTATATTACTTTAGATACCGCAAAGAAGAAATGTCGCCAGGAGGATCAATAAAGTTTCATTTGGTCTCATCTCGTCTTATAAAGCGACATCTGCGGACTCAGCTCAGACACATTGTCCATTTTACTGTCGTCTTCCGGCAGGTACACGTCGACCCACCCAAACAGCTCACCTGCAGGCGCGCGCCCAAACACACACACGCACACACACACACATGCACAAGCCTATTTGTAGATGGTGTCGTCGCCCATCAGCGGGAAATCTGTTATTGTACTTAAAAAAAAACATCAAAAACCTCCCATGAGGCTGCTTTTCAAAGGGAAGATAGACCTGGGAGATGTGTGTAAGCATGGCTGAGCTGATAATGGAGGAATAATATAGAATGGGACTAATATAATGGATAAGCCAGTGACAGGCAGATATAAAAAGAGGAATGGATACCAAAAATGCAGGTGCGCAATTGAACGAAAGGCTATAAAGTTAAAGTTAAAGTTAAAGTTAAAGTAGCTTTATTGTCAATTTCTTAACATGCTCAGAACATACAAGGAATCGATACAACGTTTCCCACTCTCCCACAGTGAGACATATAAAGTGCACAGGCACAACAGATAACACAAGACATTTCCTAATACTAAGTAAACATACATCATTTTTTAAGTACAGCCGCATAAGGTTCTCTAAAAGTGTAAACGTAGTGATTACACTTTTTCTCTCTCTTTAAGTAAGGAGAGAGAGAGAGAGCGAGAGAGAGAGAGAGAGAGAGAGAGAGAGAGAGAGTGAGAGAGAGAGAGAGAGAGAGAGAGAGAGAGAGAGAGAGAGAGAGAGAGAGAGAGACTTTTCTCCCTGAGATGTAATTTGCTGACTCCAATGTGGCAATGATGCAGCAATAAGACTTGTGGAACACACCACTTCTTTCTCTTTCTGGACCCCTCCCACTGTAATTGCCATTCATTACAAACACAAATGGCTGTTGATTGGCATTCTGTTGAAGGCTGGAGATCGGCGCGGCGTTTGTTTGTCTCGGCGCTGGTCACTTCTGTCTCTTAATGACTGCGCAGGCTCTCCACAGATGATGGAAATAATGGAGCTGTGATTGCCCCAAAACTTAAAGAGAGAGAAAGAGAGGGAGAGAGAGAGATAGAGAGTCGTCCAAGAGAGATCTTTCTTCCTCCCTCATCCCTCTTACTTTCATTACCCCATTTCGATATCTCACGGATCAAATTCCTTTCATCACGTCTACCAAACACTGTCAACCTCCCCCGTCAGCTTTTCATTTGTCTGCCGCAATCTCTCTTCCCCGTGTCGTCCTCACCGTCTCCTCCGCTCCTCCTCGCCGCCCTGACCTCTCCGCTCACTTTCCATTCCCCTCTTGCATGTCAGGCTGTTGACACTCTGTTTGAGAGCACAGATTAGCATTGTGTTTGTTTGTCTCCGCCGGCGCCCGGATTCATTTTTCACACTAATGATCTGGCAGGTTATTAATGGATGATAGTAGTAATGGAGCTGTCACTTTACAAACTCACACTCTTCTGTTTAGCTCCTTCGCTCGCTTCCTCCTGTTCTCTTCACTTCTGTACCTGCCGCTCCTTTGTAGCCTGACGTTGTCAGACTCACAATTCTAGTCAGAATGTGAGTCTGAGACCGCTCCATTAGGCTGTGATTATGGGGCCTGTTTCAACCGAACCAGGAAATAAAATGCCTCTTCACTCGATTGGATAAACCTACAACCAATCAGAGCAACGTAGTATGTGATGTATGTTAAGCGACGCATTGTGAGTTATTTACTAACGCCGGGTTCACCCCGGACGCTGAAGCGACTCTTAAGCACAGCGCCAAGCTTTAATTAACAGCTGGCTCCCATCCACTCCCATGTTAAACCTTTATTACATGCCCGCCCTGACTTTATGCGGGTCACACCGGAGGCTGAGGCACCGAGCTGCGATCGTTTCGGCGTCGAGTCTATTTTTTGCGCTTGACTCGAGTGTATCGCACCAGGAAACACACTGAAAAATGATCTTAAACTATATTGATGACATATTTTATATGATATAAATTATCAAAATGCATCCCATCCTTTGAAGTCCCCTTCTGTTGTTCTGGAGTTTTCATTTTACCAATGACATTATTAAATGTCCCCCTCTGCCCATCCACTACAGACACACAAGCAGTGATACAGATAAAAAGAGAGAGAGAGGGGGATACGTATTCTCCACATAGGCTTGAGTGGAGAAAACGTAATTTACCCTCGACACCCGACATTTAACGCAGCAAACAGCGAAGTTCTTCAACATGGATGACATTAAATTAATAATTGAAGTGGAGAAGTACAGTGAGTTGTATGATCCTCGGACCATGATGTATAAAGACAACACCAAAAAAGACAAATGTTGGGACGCTGTTGCTTAATGTTGGAGCAACAAGTAAGTATATGCTTTTAATCTACTGGATCAACGGGTGATATTATTAGCGCTGCCCGGCGGTTCAGCGTCGCTTCAGCGTCCGGTGTGAACAGCCAAGCGCCGGCGCGATAGGGATTAGTGCGGTGCTTTGGCGTCGCCTCCACGTTCTCTGTTCCTCTTTCAAAATGAATGCGCTATCGATGTCTTCTAAAACAGACTCAATGGCAGCATCTACACATCTCAGCTCTCCAGCGGCAGGCATGTTTGTGGAAAACAAAGTCAACCCAAGCACACTTTGATGACTTAGTTGATTACGTAACTGCTGATCACATATCTATGGTTGATCATCTGTCCATCATCGTATAAAGCCCGCCCTGACAATGTGATTGGTTCGAACAGCTTCTGTTCGGAGCATAATTTCTCCCCAATGGAGCGACTCCAGACCGAACTTCCCGACCGAAAATGTTGTGGGCGGGGCTAAGTTCGTCTGGCATTCAGGCTAGCTCCTGTGTGCACTTTAATGAAAATGGTCATATCAATATTTCACTCCTCACTATTCTCATGCATAGCTTGGCCTTGTTCTTTATTGGACACTGTCTTAAACACAAATTAACCGAGTATTACTTCCTGTGCTGCATCAGACCTACGATGCTGTAACTTTACACTGTGGTTTCGTCATGACAACCATCTATATTTGCTTCAGGTTTGAAAATCTCCATCAAACCTTGGTGAATGTGGGTGAGATTTAGAGTCTTTGTATCAAAGACCTGTGTTGACATGTGTGTTAATGCTGAGGTTGATGTACTGAAAAGATGGAGTTAGTAAAAAAAATAAACTAATGAGGTGCATGGGTTTGTTTGTGCAGCAGCCATTTGCTACAGATGTTAACCTTCGTCAGAGCTAAATATAAAGCTGTTTCCGAGCAGTTAGGTAAACAAACCATATTTAATTGAGCATAATCAGTGAGAAACACTAGGGACAGTGCTGTGGTACAGCTAAGAGGACACTTTCAGTTTACAACCCATTTATCTGGCAGGCACTCTAAACAGCTTGTGTTTTAACAACTATATTTTTCCAGTTACATTGGAAGTATTTTGGAGGTCAGCTCCCATAACTGATGTGGAGCAAACCACAAAAATAGCTATATTTACTCTTATACATATATATAATTTACGGGTAAGATTGAGCCCTGCTGACCACCAAAACTTATCCGGCCAAATGATCCTGTAGTGTGAGGGGTTTAAAGACAGAATCTTAACTCCACATAATGAATCAGAGCCTCCCTGATTTTGAATTGTTAATATCATAAGTTTTATAAAGAAAATTGCCAAAGCAGTTAATACAACTTTTGTGTCCCGCACCAGTTGGCCAGTAGAAACTCACACAAACAAGAGCAGCTAACGGACGAAGCCAGTAGTTCACCTAAATGTTTGTTTTTATTCTGAAGTCGATTACGCAAGTTTCTGTGGGCTCACATCTCTGGACTCACCACAGAGAGTTTCTAACTTTTGGGCCCAAAGTGTGTGGTCTTGCTTCCTGGCTGGATCGTCTTGTGTGTGCGATAATCCTCTCTCGCTTTGATTGCGCTCAAATTTTAATATCAACTAAGTTTAAAAAATCCTCCAGGAGTAATATGAAATTAAATGGAAATTTGTTATGTATTATTATATTCTGTGTCAAGAACGCAGCAGCAGTTTTCTGTTAAACAGCAGGACTGCATGAAAAGCACAACTTTATGCACCCAGAGTCACCCGGAGCCTCAGCAGTGACTTTCTATTACACAGATAGCATCCGTCCATGATACAAAGATGAGCTTTTTACAGGAGCAAAATAAAGAGGCTCCACTTCAGAAATAAACTTTATAGGCTGCTGGTTCAGATTATGTTCAAGAGATAAGCATTGTGCTGCTGCGACGCGGCTGTAAAAAGAGCTCAAACATAAAAACATGAATAAATAAAAATTCCAACGTTTTATGTTTACTTTTACGCTCTGTTCAAAACTCTTTAAACCGAACTGGAAAGGTTCAGTTTGTGTGTATTTCTCGCTCCAGGTGTGTGTGTGTCCCAAAAGACTTTGTTGCCAAAGTTATTGGGTTTGCGTTCCACCCCACACCTCATTCTATTCATCCAGAACATTCTCTATTGAAAATGTCAGTCAGGCAAAAGTATATTCCACTCTCACACGTATAATGTACACGCACACAACTTCACAAAATGTTGTCTTCTATTTTGACCTTTGCTGCAAAAGTATGAAACAAGGCCAGTCTTAAAATCTGAGTCAGGAATATCACAGCCTGGATATTCTGACCCTTTGTCACTCCCTTGCTGCGTGTCCTTGTTAAAACAGGATGGGGGAGGAAGTGTACGAAATGTCAATAAGGCGCACACACGCACAAGCACAGTTACAAGCACTGTAACTTTCCGAGGACAGAAAACTTTCGCTCTAAGATCTATCGAACAACTCTCATCAACCCAATCGGGTTTGAACAAGTAGAAACTTTCTTCGTGTCAGTGACACAGTGTGATCATTAGAATTAGCCATTACCCTCCTGTTTCTTTGAACAAATGAATTAATGATCATTAATTAATCTGCCAGACTGGAGCAAACATGGCGATGTTATGTGGTTCATTAAAAGCAGGGTCCATGGTTTCGCCAGGACGACTCGAAGGGAAATGACTCTCCAGGGATCCCACATCATAATGGGGAGGTAGAGTGGCTCCTGTATCCCAGGAAGTGAAACAACTGAAGCTCAGCCAACAGAGTTTCAGCTCTGGCAAACAGCAGGCTGTGTGCCATATGGGTGCCCGCACACACACAGCAACACACACATGGACACACACACACAATGATGAAAACATACTTTCCCTGGAAGTGAGGCGCAGACACTCTCACCCACTCTCTCTTTCAGAAGCCAAGCAGAGATAGTCAGAGTTGGTTGGTATGTGCTGCTCAGTATGAAAAGCTGCTGCAATAAAAGTAAGAGCTAATACAAGGGGTCATGAACTTCTTCAGTTGTGTGTTTGTAGAAAGAAAAAAACTATATATATATACACATATAACATTTTTCCTCTACTTAAAAGGGCAGCACTGCTTTATGATGCACTATTGATAGCAGTGCGTCGCTCTTCAAGTGGCGCTGTAGTCAAACAACACTTTATGAGCTCCCAGTCATCGTTGATATAATGACAGGTAATATGGCTCAGTGTCAACACTTGTTGCCTCTGGTATCAAACAGGCCAGGAGAAGTGTGAGAACGACTTTCTGAAATCTGTCAATCATCGCAGATCAAGCTCTGATATTAGCGTCAACATTTTCCCAAATAATTATTCAATGGAATTTCTTTATGAGTCTATTTAGCAACTACAAGGAGAGAGAAAATATGGTGGTTATTTCTTTCCCATGATCAACAATAGCACCGTCTTCTTGCGCTCATGCATAGTCCAACAGTGCTGCCGATGCCATCAAAACTTTGTAACGTTTACCAAAAAAATCATTTTTATTTAATGGGAAGGACTCCCAAACATTAGCAGTCTTACATGAAACTCCTACACTGGACAAAGATGGCCTTAGTAGCAGCAGCCATCTTCTTATAATGCAGCAGCCAATGATTGGAGCCGTTAAAAAACAGACTTGATTAAAACCACTAATCACAGCAGCCCTAAAAGTAACATTACTGACGTTTGTCCTGAGGCTTTATTTGACTGTTTCTGGCAGAACTACATCTAGGAGTCTGTGTTCACCCAATGTACTGCATAGATGGTGGACAGCTGTAATGTTGAAAAGTAACTTTTTTTCCTATATTACTATATATATCCAATATTCAGTGATAGCCATCACTATTAATGAACTTCCAGTTCTGATTGTCTGGTGACCCTACTTTTAGTGATTTAAAAAAGTCTTACTAAAAATCGGTATCTTCACTTGACCTTAAGAAAAAACATGTTGCTAGACATGGCAGAATGCCAGGTCTGTCAGTGCTGTCATAGAAGGAACAGTTTTATCAGTTTGTCAGTTCCAGATAAAAGAAGCTTTTACTATTGATTAGCCCCATCCCAGTTCACCTTATTTTCCAGCTCAAGATCCATGAGAAAGTCACTGGGAATGTGCAAAAGGCTGACGCTTTCGTTCAAGGTTAGAGGTGTATTTACACAGAGGGAGGGAGGGAGGGAGGGAGAGAGAGAGAGAGAGAGAGAGAGAGAGAGAGAGAGAGAGAGAGAGAGAGAGAGAGAGAGAGAGAGAGAGAGAGAGAGAGAGAGAACCCCCCCCCCACACACACACAGGAAGCAGAGGCAGACAGAAAGAAGCAGAGAGGCTTAAGGAGACAGACTTTATTCCATGTGGCCTGCTGGGTGTGTAGCTCATTAAAATGTGATTGAAGCTGCAGCTCAGAGGCTGACTCAGCGGAGTTTAATTAAAGCTGTCAAACTATTCCTGTGTCACCCTCCAACATGCATATGCATAAATGTATTAATTTCCACTTCCACACCCACTCCCATCTCCCTCCGTTTCTCGCCCGTCAATTAAAATGGAACGTTCGCATGACTGATCTCCCTTTATTCATCACAAACACATGACTGGCCATTTGGTTTCATTATTCAATCCGTGTACACCCCCCCCCCCCCCAGCTCGATTACAGGGACTGGCCTTGAAGAGCGGAGAGAATGAGGAGGGTGAGTCCATCACTGATAGTCATTAAGTGGGAGGAGTTCTGCTGAAGACCTTTGACATAAAAATACAATGCATTCCTCCTAGACATGTGCAGATTATATAGACATGGTATGTGTTATTGACGCAGTAACTTATATTATTAACATACAAATGTTATTATAATATGAGTTTTAATTTCTATTTTCAAGGCCTAATGTTGACAAAGGACTTTATTCGAATAAAACTTACAGTAGTATTGTATACTGAATACAGTATCAAGTTTTATGCCCTTAAAAAGGTCAGGTTGGCCAGTCACCGAAACCTCTAGCAGTTCTCGGGCAGTGCATGTGTTTTGGGGCTGTGACTGTGACGTGAGGTCCAATGGGAGCCTTCACTTGCTTTCCAGGATTACCAACCCTAGCTTTATCTCAACTGTGAAAGACTCCTTTTTTTAATGAACCACAATTGCAGCAGGAAGCATACAGTAGTCAGATCACTGTAATCAATATGTGGGTGCCCTGTAAGCAGCGCCAAGCACTATGTTCCAATATTATCATTCATTAAAAGCTAAAAAGCACATACAATACAAAGGGGACCTTGTTTGTGTTTCTGTTAAGAGTTTAATGATTACATTCTTTCATATTTAGTATAGTAAGGAAAGGAAAAAATAATTTGTAAAGCATGATCTGATCTAATGTCAGGCTTTGCTGAGATGTGCGCCAAGTGCACACAGGGGCACTTTGTAGCAGTGACTGTATATAATTAGCTTGTGCTATTACACATTTCCTATGATTCAGGTAATCTCATCCTGTTTGTGGTTTTTATGAATCTGTTTGTCATTTACCTGTGAACAAACCCTCTGCAATCCCCTCGTGTGTAATATCATTTATCTGGATTATGACTCTGAATAAAACAAACCTCATCAGTTTCCAAATCCTCTGAGATTTGTAAATGTTTGCCTTGCAGACTGTGTTGTGAAAGCTTCTGCAGCTGAATGGAAATACAGGCTTAGTATCAGAGGAGGATACAGAAGTAGCTGATGCTGGTGGCTTACCATGCATGTGTTATTGAGGTACACAAGACAGAAGCCCAAGTAAACTGTGCTTTAAGTCCATTTATGAATATTACTTTCATAGATTAATTCAACAGTTTCTACGTTTACTATAGAAATGCTAACAGAATTTGACTTTCAAATTAGAGTTTCTCCTTCCAGCTACTTATATCCTGTTTGTGTTAAAACTTTAAAAGAAAAACTTTAAACAGAATAAAAGGGATAAAAACACCATCTGGATTGAATCTCGTGTTTGAAAGTCAGCCTGAAACAGGACATCCAGCCAGCTGTTACCCTGACAACGCTGTGGCATCTGATTGGAGAGCGGTTGCGGCGCCAGAGAAAATGGGTGCAAAGTTGGCAATGACTGGCTACAACCAAGGCTAACATCCCCCAGCACCGTCATTCAGCTCAGCAGCAGTCTGTCCTGAAAGCAAAACACCCTGTCCAATGCTGTTTTATCCACTTGAACTTTTCTTTTCTGACCTTCAACACTCAGCAGAAATTACTCACTCTCCCAACTACACCCTGACAGCAGAGACACACCAACACACAGAGCCGCACTATGACCGGGGTTCTTCTCGACTGCAAGTGGAGAGCAACACTGTGGTGCTGACCGTGGTGCTGAATTCTAGAGACCAGATTATAGCTGAAGGACTCATACAGTGGGGCTGGAGAAGAAACACATTTAACACACTGCCACAGGGTCCAACATTTGCACCTAACACTTTACTCAATTCATTGTATAAATGATGTCAGTCAACATTTGTGAGCATTTGAAATAAGCCTATTTCTCTACTCAACTGACCCTTGATCGATTGATTTCATTGTATCTCAACAACAGACAAAACTAGTTGTGATGCCATTTCCTTTTCAAGCTCAACCTTGTAGTTTGCACCAACTGTGGCAGCACATTTCCAGTATCTTATTAATATTTCTGCTGAAATAAAATCTCAATTCCAACACCATGGTGACTTACTCAGACAGGCATTTAGTTGATGCCTCCCTTTCCTCACTCTCTCAGGCCTAAACTGGGTTAGCTTTTATCACAGCCTGCTTCCTTCCCAGTAACAGCTACAGTGCAACCTGAATATTTGAAAACATTCCTGTACCTGTTTTAAAGTAAAAGCACCCTAGCGATTTTGCACTGGCACCACAGTGGACAAACTCCCCATGTGAACAAAAGACGTGGCCAAGAAGCACCAGATTATCAATGCAGCTGCACACGCACCCAGTAGTTCAAGAGATGAGTAAACTGAACAGTGAATTCAATGCAGTTCGAACTGTCACTAAAAACTAACTGACCTATATTAATTCTTTGATTATAAAATTGTTACTCTTTAGTGACACGCCACTGCCAATAATGTGTCCTTCAGAATATTTGATAAAACTTTGGATCCCTCATCAATAAGCCTATGGGTGTATATGCTGTATTCCCTCAGGGCTCAACTATTCGTTTCCATTACCAACAATTCCCAGATGTTTGAATGTCGTACACAAGAGAGCAACAGGGGAGTTACTCAACTGCAGACAATGACAAAATGATGCAGCAAGGATTATGGAAAGGCACTAAAAGTTACATGAAACAGAACTGACACATCTTTTTGTCAATCTCTCCCTCCCCTCTTCTCCTCCCCCCTCTCTCTCCCTCCATCGCGTTCTCCGTCTCTCCCAGGAGCATCATATGGGCTGCAGTAGCAAAAACCTCCTGAATTATTGAAGCCGACAAGACATCTCTCAAACCCACACACACACAAACAGTAACTGTATATCTGCCCTCAGGGGGAAAATGAGATAATGACGAATTCAATCTGACATGGTTTTAGAGACCATAAACATCAGAGTGAGAGAAGGAGAGGAAAAGAAGGGGGAGGGGAAAGATGCTGACACTGATGGAAAGGAAGGCTGGAGAGGTGTGAAAAAGAGAAACAGACTGCCCATGATTTATTTCACATGGTGACACTCTGGACTAGGGAGGCTACTTTTCCCATGTGATGGGAGCAAGACGGACCGCTTGTAAATAAAATCAGCGCCATTACATCATTGATTAAGCTGCCTACAATACAATATGTGTGGCCAGATAATTTATGACAAAGCACGATGTGTAAATTGAATGCTGTTCGTATGATCATCTGCATCGGCTATCCCGGTGGGCTTGCAGCGATGACCGCGTCCATCATCTCAATAACAACAGCTTTGATTAGAGGGAACAAGCAGAGGCAGACGCATGCAATCAATCACAACACGAGGCAACATGTTGCAAGACACGAAAGGGAATGGAACGACTATTGTGACCGGAAAAAAATGAACAACACCAATAAGTATCTGATTATATCTCGTGTCCACATTTATATTGACTAACAATTACTTTTTACAATGTCCAGTGTGTGTATAGTTGTGTCCATGTGTTCAGTTTTATCAATAGAGAGCAAGCAATGACTAGTTCTTGTGTGAAAGAACTGTTTGGGTTAACACACTAACAGAGCTGCCTTGACTACTTATTAAACTTTAATCAAACAGAGGAAGGATGAATTAAAGGCAGCGCATGAATGTTGTAGTTTATCAATCATTGAATGGACATCTATCCTGTTTTGAATACATCCCAGTCATCATCATGGATAAGTCCTGGTTATGTTGGTGATCTCTTGACTTTTCTACTAGCGCCACCATCTTGTTCAGAGCGAAATGTATTGACAGCTATTGAGTGGGTTGTGATGAGAATTGGCACAGACATCCATGGTGCCCAAAGGATTAATTATTTCTCCTGACTTTAAATCTAACATCAACATTTGCTGAACATTTTATCCAATACTTTAGAGTTGTAGAAAGCCCCATCATCTATTCATTTTTCTACCGACAACATCGAACAACAAACCCAAATTTGTGAAAAACTATGGTGAATGCCATGATTCTAAAGAGAAGGTGTTTGCTCCGACCTGCAGAGCAGAGTCAAATCATAAAGAAGTGGAGTCTAATCACATGACGGGAGGCAAGTGGACTGACAATGCAATGATGGAGCAATATAACGGATTTAAAACTGAGCACATTAACTTAAACTGTGCACACTTACACATATTTGACAGAATACATGCTAAACATTAGCAGGTTCACATCGTAAGCATGTTAGCAAGCTAATGTGAAAATTTTGCTCGAAGAATCAAAAGGAGGAGTTGTGATAACAATAAAAATTTCCAAGTTCTATGTTCACTGCAGTAAAATAAATCATATCATGGCATCCACATCCCTACGATATTATTCTACAGTCCTAAAAAAATGTGGCCTGCAGTCTTTCCCCTTGATATTACAGTTAGAGGATTTATCTTCATTGCCGAATAAATATATGTGCTTTAATTTCAGATGAGCCAGACACACTCCCAAGACCTCACACTCCCAGCACAACAATACTTTGTGTGAGCCAACAGTACAGGGACTTTATATTTGGCGGCCCAACAAGCAGGGAAATAAGGCTGCTATGGCTCATCTCCACTCATAGATTAAACTTATAAACCTTATTAGGGGAAGACAAATCCAGCCCTGGCATATGGAGAGCAGTGGAAGGAACCAAAACCCCGGAGGAAACATCTGATCACACACAAGACCCTGCGCACTGTGGGGAGGACGGCTCAAAACAAACAACAAATACATACTAAATGATAACATCCATCTATATTTCAAGGCACAAAACATGCTATGCATAATGTAATACTTTCAAGTTTTCTTCACACATATTTTCCTCCCCTTTCCTTGGAAACCAGCTGCTACAGACACAAGCGAAAATCCTACATTATTGACATATGTTGGCAGAATCCTGGCTGCCTGTCATTAGTATAAATAGATTTTTTAGCAACGGTGGCAGACATCCATGAAGATGAAATATGGTGTAAACACAGCGAGGACAGCTTGAAGCCATATGGATCAAAACCACGCGCAGTGTAATGGCACATAAAACCTGTAAATTAAATTTAGAGTGACTCTGCTGCAATGATTAGTCGTTTAATCAAAGATGATTGACAGACATTTACTTGCGGTACAAGTTCCACAATTTAAAATGTAAAGATTTGTTTAGTTTAACATCATTGTAAAATGAATATCTCTGATATAAGACAGTTATTAGGACAAATAAAGAATCCTGTACACGTCACCCTGAGCTTGTTATCACTGTTTCTATCATTTTATTGGCAAAAAAGTCATCATATTAATCAATAATGGATCGATCATTAGTTGTAGCCCCAAAGCAGGTAGGGTATATGTTGAATAAGGTAAGTGCTAGTTTATCATTAACAAAATATCCTAATAGATAAACAGAGAATACTGTGTATAGGAAAGGGTAGGTGATATGGATAAGGAGGTCCTTCATCACATTGCAGCTTTTCATATTAGCATGCTAACACTTGCTTATTAGCACAAAACACAAAAAAAAGCTTAGGCCTCTGTCCTGAATACAATTTAAGATCTATTAAAGACTCTAAAGTAAACATGTCATTCTTCCACTTTTAAGTGGACATTTTCCTGCAATGGACATTACCGTGGTTGATCACATGGTGGTTGATGAGCAGACGTCAGAAAACAAGTTGTTAAAGGACCAAAGTGGGGTCGATCCTTCGGAGACCACGTCTGAACAAAAGGGAATGGCGACCAGTTAAGGCATCACGTCTGTCTGTGCCACTGTCGCTAAAAGATTGCTGTGAACGACTTATTTACTCACTGATTTACAATATTTACAGTAATGATCTAACACATCCTGAATATCAGATAAAATGTGAGAAAAAAAATCTCAACTGATGGGCAAATCTCAAACACATTAAATGATGTGATAGCATATGTCATCTCAATATTTGTAGGTTTCTGAAGCCATATGCAGAATGGCATATCTAATGCAATCCTGCTTCAGCCACAATAATTTGTCATGTTGCATTTTAGTACTAATAGTAGTTGAGTATTTTTCTCAAGAATATGTTTGACCACTGCAATGCAATGATGTTCAGATACAGTATAAGTAAGAGGTAGGTTTTCAGATTTTTTCCAAGGAGCTCAATTCACTGAAAATGAAATTTCTTTGCAAATATACAAAACACAAGCAGACAAAAAACTCCTTAACTTGACAGTATATGCCTGGACACACAAGCAAATACATAGGAGAATACATGCTTGTTGTTGCCATGGTGATTCATTAAGATTACACATTGATATTACACCATTCAGATATTACTCCTGCCGTTGCTTGTTGATGTTTTTGAGCTCTCAGGACCATCGTTGGTTTCTGCGTCTTAGCAAATCAAAATCCAACAGCTACTCTTCAAAAGGATCGACAGCTGAGCAGGAAAATTTATGTACGGGACAATTTAATACAAATACTCTCCCCACAGAGAGAGCAGGGAGTGTGCAGGGGCTGAAACACGCATGCACGCATGCACGCACGCACACACATAATGATGATTGAGTCAACATTTTTCCATCGGTCTATCGGTTCTGTCCACAGTCTCTATGGGCTTCACATTAAAGCTCCTCCTCTTCCTCCCTTCTCTTACATCTCTCTTTTTTTCCTTTCCTGTTTCTTATCTTCAGCCAAAATTACAATTCTGTAGCTGCCAAACACACACACAAACACACACACACAGGCTTGCACAGACACACAATGTATTTATCCTGGTCATAGGAGATACTGACCTTTGTCTACCCTGCAACCAAATTGTCCCCTAGTGTATTTGTGTCTGTGTGTTGCGCTTGCGTGTGTTTGTTGGCGTGGGTCTTCCTGCCTTTTCACACTCTCATTGATTATATCAAGGCTCCAATCAGGGTTACCAGGCCCTGTAAATTTACTGATCGATCCCTGCAAGGGCCTCTGGGTGCATGTGTGTCTATGTGTGTGTGTATAAGTGTGTTTGTGTGTGTGTGTGTACTAGTGTGAGCATATACACATGGAGAGAAAGCAGCAAAGAGATGTGAACATTTTTCAATACACCGTTTAAAGAGAACTACCTGACACAGAAAAAAGCACTTGTCCCTCTTCACACATACAACCACAATCCTTCAGCCCAGAGATTAGAATCAGCATTTTGTCATTTGAAATCAATAGCCCAGTGAGAAATGTGCAGGCAGGAAGAGAGCATGCAAAAGACAAAAGGGATGAAAGGAGCAGACAGCGTGAGAGAGGAGGTTTATTTTGAAGGGCACTTTTTCATTAGGTATAAAATGAGAGATGAAAGAGCCAAAAGAAAGGAGAGGCGTTAAAAAAAGGGATGAATAGGAGGTATAGAGGGAGATTGAGAGGAGGAAGCTAAATGGAGGAGAAGAATGATAAGTAAGACTGAAGGCTGTCTGGTCAAGTCTTAACTGTATACTGTTTGTGTGCTGTCTGTGTGTGTGTGTGTGTGTGTGTCTGTAGACGAAGGTGACTCCAGGGTTCGTCTTGTCTAAGCTGCTTCTTTAAACCACAGCCCACCCTTTCCCCTCAACTGTACAACCAACCAATCAGAACACACACACACACACACACACACACACACACACACACACACACACACACACACACACACACACACACACACACACACACACACACACACACACACACACACACACACACACACACACACACACACACACACACACACACACACACACACACAGACACACAGACACACAGACAGACACAGACAGACAGACACACAGACAGACAGACACACAGACACACAGTAAGACACACAGATATAACAGAAGACGGCCAGTTAATTTGGATGCAGTTGGAAGCTCCCAGGTGTGAAAGCTTATACAGTGAGGTGGAGTGGAGCTGAGAAAGAACATGCACCGTCAGCGAAACCATTTCCTTTATAGATGGGAAAACATGTGGTACAAGCGACCCGACCAACCACCTTTGAAGTGAAAATTACAGTGTCAGTGCAGATGGTGCAGACCACATGGTATCCTCTAGACATGATAGAACATACACACATGCAGAGTCCTGGGGTTTGTGTGACTGGCAGCCCCAGAGAGACTGTTGTCTCCGAAAGGAAAATACTTCCAATAAATGATGACAACATTTAATTCTCAACATGAGACAGAGCTGACACAGGCCTCTGCATACACACAACACACAGCAGTTTTCATCCTCTTAAGATTTTCCAAGTGCCAACAGGATCACCAGCGAATGAATAGACACCCTGGCGATGACATGCATTTTACACAAAACACATGAGGAAATGATCCGATGTTGTTCACTTCACAGGGTGAAAACAGAAAGGAAGAAGGGATTTAAGAAGGAAAACAGAGAGAGAAGGGGAAGGAGGAAACAGAAAAAAGCTTCCTTTAAGAAAAACAAACAAGGGACAGAGAGGAGTGGAAACAGCTTTTCCTCAATTATACACTCAGGATATGAAACTATAAATATTGGTGTTGTACTATTACATCTTTCAAATGTTATGACTTTACCTTTCCACAAACTCTGCCGTGATAAAAATAGTTTAGGTCCTAATCATAATACAGTGTTTCCTCTACTGGCTGCAGAGGGCATATGGGATTGAGGTCGGCCATTCTGACACACTGTTATAAAAACATCATTAAGAAGCAGTGGAGGGCCATAATTATCTACGAAGAACACTTAAGAAAGTGGTCTTCAGAGAACCGGAGACAATGAACTGAAGCTCAATGCTACCTGGGTTATAGTGTGCAGCCCTGTGAGATTAAATATCTTATTAAGATTGTGTGTTATTCCCCATGAAGGTACTTGTATCCCTGCTCCAGCTGGAGCCCTCACATCCACTTCTGTCAAGACCAGAAAACTTTGATGTAGCCGACAACACAAGGCAGCTACGGGCTCACAACAAGAGTTGACCCCTCTTGAAACAAAAAAACATTCAAACTCACTGCTGAATACAAATGTGAGTATATGTGTGTGTTTGTGTTTGTGTGTGCGTGCGTGCATGCGTGTGTGTGTCTTCAGTTGCATTTTATTTCCACGAAAGCTCATGAAAGTTTAAATGGTGATTGCATCCTAAGGAAAACTGAAATACCGCTGGCATAAATCACAAGTGATTTGGCAAATGGGAAACAAATGTAGTGTAGCAAATTTTTCAGGATTAAGAAACAATTTAATTGGTCGTAAACATTAGGGTATCCACAGACACGCTGAGCAGGCTCCGAGCCATTCACCAAGCATTTCGGAAACAAAGGCACTGCGCTAGAAACCAAGATAAACCTCTTTTCTGCTAAGACAACTCAGCTAATTATACCCAGACATTTACACAGCGGTGTGGGGTGTAAACAATTGGACCAGCAAACATTTCTTGTTTCTTGTATTTTATGACACACTCTGTGATGCCACTATAGTGTGTCATATAATACAAGAAATGTGTCCACACTGGAATTCACCTGCAGTTAGTATATAAGCAAAAACAGACAAAACCATTGGCTTTATGTATTCAAACTGAGAGGATTGTTTCATTTTCAGCTGCAGACCCTCCTCAGTCGAGGTACAATGAAACTGCATCAATTTGAATTGCACTAATGTCCCAACGCATTAAAGCTCACTTACTAGAAAATATGGGTAAACATATAAATCACATCCCATTTTTCCTCATGTTTTCTAGATGAGGCCACCTGAACTCTGACGGCTAAACTATTGCCCCGGCTCCCCTGCCAACATACGGACGCTCATACATTATGCAGGAGGGAGCAAGTGGCTCATCAGCAGGGATGCGAAGTGAAACATGGCAGGCAGAGGCGAGCGGCAGAGAGGAGGAGTCATGGGTGAGGGCAGAGGGAGCGGGAGGAGGAGATACAGAGGGGCCATGGTTGAGGAAGCACAGGGTCATTCGCTGCTCAGAGGCAACAGTGGAACAAAATAAGAAAGAGGAAAAAGAGAAGAAAACGTTGAGTTCATGACTCAGTGAGGAGGGGGCGGGGCTGTGGTTTGACGCTGCTTTTGTACCTCATATATTTGGGGAGGAGAATAAAGGATTTAACTACGATATCATTTAGTTGACAATAGAGATGAAAGAGTGAGAAATGTCCACGCTTACAGTAACCAAAATTATCATGATGAGTATAACCGCTGTATTTTTAGACTGTGCCAAAAATTTTCAAAAGTACTGAATCACAAACTGAAGTATTTTTCACAAATTTAATATTTAAATAGTATATTTACTATCAATAAAAATAATAATATAGCACCAACCCCATATCAAATATGCAACATTAACATTAGAGAAGGGAGGCCTTACAATGAACTTCCCGAGATGCAGGTTTAAACTGAACCTTAAATAATAAAAAGAAATATGTGTATTAAAACAACCATTAAGATAAGATTACTTGCATGTAAGAACAATACAACCATATGTCAACAAATCTGATGTCAGGTAGACACTGGAAGCTAACAATTGCTAGCTGTGGACAGAGCACTAGCAGCCCTTGCTGTTACTGTACCAACCAACTAAAGAGAAACGTTACTAATGACTGTCAGAAATTGAAACAATGAAACTGGAAGCCTTTTCATTCCTACGTGAAAACCTATAATGATGACACTGATACTAATTTACATTTCCAAAAAACTAAATGTGGATCAGAGCAGCAGTCACATTATCAGACGTAACTTCTGAAAGTGTCTGAAACTGAGTCTAAAACTGCTCGACATTGGGCCCCAAATGTCTCGGTTAGCTATTTTCCCTGTTGGCCAACGACTTCCACACAACTTTTTTCATTTAAGATAACTAAATACTGCAAAGTTTGAATGTGGCTTTGAACACAATGATCAAACTGGCAGGACACAAGATCACGCTTTCCCTGACTCGTCAAATTAAGCTGGATGCAATAACAGTTTCCCTGTTTGATATTGATACAGAGAAGCATTTCCCTAATCTAAGGTTGAGCTATCTGTGATATTAAACTGTGTGGTGCCAGAGACGAGGAAAGAAATAACAGGGAAAGGTTGGCATGGGAAAAAAAGACACAGTGGGACAAAAGACAGCAAACGTCTCAGCAGACAAATTACGACCAGTGGGTTTCCCTGTGTGATAGGGCAAACAACACGCACACACACAACAGCAGTACCCGCGTTTGGGTGGTAGCATGGCTTGAAATACTAAACATAAATATCACCACCTTTCTCCGTATCTATTGCTCCTCATCCCACCTCCCACCTCCATCCACTCCGCTCCTGTCCTCCACTGACAGTTTCCTGTTAATGAGTTTCATTTGCACAGCAGACCACGGAGAGGAGTAAAGAGTGGACAGCACACCCACATGCACACACACACACACACACACACATACACACTCACTCCCTCTCACACACACTGCAGGTAGTCAAGCCAGGCCGAGTGTATAGAGAGATGACTAATACTAGCTTTCAAATCGTGGCTTCTGTGCTGTATAGGGAAGACTAGTTGGGCTAATGAGGCTGACGTTAGCCTGCTGTCTACTGAAATCCTTGGCGAATACGTTAGCAGGCAACAAAATACATCATATTGTTAGGAGAATGATATCAAATGCATTGCCAGTAGTAACACAACTTTCAGGCTAGAGAGTGTGTAAGCTCTGCTACTATAGTGTTGAGAATACTTTACATATGAAGGACACAAGCTTGTCCTAATTCTGACATCTATAAAAGTTTCTGGGTGTCAAGATTTGGTCTCATTTTGTCTCAGAGTACTTAAGAGAGCACTTGAGGTATCCTAACCCACTTACAAGTCAGCAGCAGATGGCTGTTTCACTTTGCAAAAATGGAGAGAAGTTTTGGAAGTGAACAATAACACAAAGTTGATTATGTCGTTATATGTGTTGTGTTGAGACCAGACCTAACATCCGCTGGTGGTCACGCACAACCGCTAACATCAACTGGCAGGAGGTATTAATTAGCGCAGCAGAACCCGCAAGGGATATTCTCCATCTCGTCCTCTGTTCTAAAACGGGACAGCGTTTAGTTTATAAAGGAATTGTGGTAGGGCTGGGCGATATGGCCTAAAGCAAATATCGCAATATTTTTATGCTATATCGATATATAAACAAAATACATCTTAATATTATGAAATCTACTCAAAAACACTATGCAAATGTTCAATTCACAATAGTACACAGGAAGCGGCTAAGCTAGCAGATGTTAGCCTTTACGACGGTCCCTGAGTTAGACTTTGTCGTAAGGTATCAGCAGACATTTAGGCTTACGCCGCTCACGTTTATCATTTAACATCTACTGGTAGTTGTAACCTGAATTGTGCAGAAGACCTTCAAATGGATAAGAGATAATCACCATCTAGTCATATATTCTAAAATAGACACTATCTAAGTCACCAGCTAAGTGACATGTTGGAATAAAGGAAAACACTTTTAATTTAATTTAATTTAGTAGTGATGATCGCTTGCCAGGAGCTTCAGCCAGTGTTGCAATGACAACAATGAGAGGTTATTCTACGTCCCCTCTGCGGTGCTACTTCTAATGGGCAGAATAAACACTACGAAGACTTGCAGCTAGCTGGTTAGCATGCTGTTACACTAAATACAGTCGTATTCCACGGCAGAAGAAATCTCTTGGCGAGTTGACGGAGACCATGCAATGTTTCTGCTAGAATGGTAATAGCGAATGCTAATGTTGCTTATGTAGAAACACGCCACTAGTAGAACCTCTTAAAGTAGGTCACATTGTCAAGAAGCACCTCAAAGTTTTCCCCAGGTCTTTATTAAATCTGTATGATGTTTATACAGAGTGAAATATTCAACCCATGACAGAATGGTTTTATGGCTGCACTGTTCCTTCAAATGGAAATACTCTGTGCAGCATTTTGAGCACCTCTCCTCAAAACTCAGCGTGAGACTCGGAAAACCTGCGGATCTCTACAAAAATACACAGCTGTGTGGGGTTTAAACAATGAGGCTGCAGCAACAGGCTGATTCTGTGTTTCTGTACCACTGCAGCACTTGTGAATTAGAGTTTCCTCCTTTAAAGCAGATACAAGTCATTCTTCGGTCAAGGCTTAAAGTGATTCACAAGAGCATTTAATCGTTCAAACAGTGAAAACCTGAGTTTCAAAGGCTGACTTTCAAAGCATAAACCGCAACTGGGTCAATCAATCGAGGCAATTTATACAGAGTTGTACATAAATGCATCTGTTTGAGTCTGACCGCACATGGAGCCATGCTGGTTCACAGTCAACTGAAGAAATTAGGTGAATCTGGACAATGGATTGATAGTGAACTACAAACATACCTCCAGATATAAGAGGTAAGTAGATTAACATGTTCATTATTTTTCAAAAACATCAACAAGTATTGCAGGCTTAAAAGTAGAAACACCAAACACCTGACTCAAATAGACAGAATCAGTAATTAGAGTAAAAAGCCAAAGTCAAATCATAAGAACATTTTCAATCTCATGCGGCGAATTGATTCTCTGAGTCTGACTTTGTTTCCACCAGGGGTAGAGCCTACTGAGTCTCTACAAGGTGGATTAAGCCTGCTGGCAAGTGCTCAAGTACTCACAGGGTGTTGTAGCAAGGGCGTAGTGCGCTCTCACACCGTCTCTCACACACACACACACACACACACACGGACACACGCACTATGAGAATAGTTATAATGTCCCTTTTGGCTGTGGATGTTGTGTCGCTCAGCGCAACTCACGTCTCTGAACCTGTTCCAGGATCTGTCCTTGTTGAATTGAGCCACGGTGCTCAGCCATTTGTCGTTACTGTCACCGGAGACGGTCGTTTCTCCGCTCAGCAAGAGAGCCACGGCCGGTAGGAGCAGAGAGAGGAACATCTTCTGGAAGTTAAGACGGAGAGAGAGCGTGAGAGTAGACAGAGGAGAGGAGAAGAGAGGATGCTGCTGCAAAGTGTTGGGTGAAGTGAGCACTTTGCAGAAACCCAGAACTCTGCGCGCTGTGACGCAGAGTGGTTCAGGATAAAACACACGCTGTTTACGTTCGGAGTGTGTGTGTGTGTGGGGGGGGGGGGGGGGGGGGGGGGGCGCTCACTTTACCGAACGGCTCATCCATCTTCTAATCGGATTATAAACATAGGAGAGTTGTCACCGCGGCAGATGGGGCGCAGGCGAAACCTCCAGCTCACGAGCTTCCCCCTCCGCCAATTTAAAAAGCAATTAGCGGCGTCAGCACTAATTTCAACCCCCACGGAGACGGAGGTTCTTCTTCTTCTCCATCCACTCATCCATCCAGCAAACGCAGCAGCACCGCGAAAGCCGACTATTTACTTTCATTTCCAATTTCAAAGCGCGCGCACTGTTGAAACGAGTGCGTGTACCTACCTGGGATAGTTCGTCGGTGTCCTATTCCGATTCCCGGGGGAAAATAAACCCACGGCCCCGGGCACTCTGTCCGGTTTCACCCGACTGCTTATAGGACTGACGGCGAGAGGGAGCTGAGAGGACCAAGAGCTGTCCGGGAGTTTTCTCCTCCTCCTCCTCCTCCTCCTCGGTCACTAGACACCGCCTCTCTCTCTCTCTCTCTCTCTCCTTCCCTCCCTCCATTTCCCTCCCTCTCCTTCCCCCTCTCTCTCCTACCAACGCACTAACCGTGTCATTGATTTTCAGCAGGGGGGTTTATGCATGTTTCTTTTACGTTCACACCAGGGTGCACACATTTGGGAGCCGTGTCAGAGAAAGTGGTGTTGTTCAGGGAGCACAACACAAATAATTTTAGTCACACATCCCTGCTGTTGTGTGTCCATCATAGTGAATACCGTGAAGTCATTTTTTTAAAGAAATTAGAGCGCAGTTTTTTTGGGTGCCTCAGTGAGTTGTTGGTCTTTTTCAGCACCATGGACAGAGACAGGCTGCTCTTGTATTTATATGAAAACACATTTCTTAAATGGGCCGTGTAAGTAGGCCGTTCATTTTTTGGGCTGGGGGGGGGGGGGAATAACTATATACAGTGTGTTTAAATATTTAATCTGTGACACTCGCTTTGACTCTCGCAGTTCTTTTTTGTTGGCTTTGGCAACACTCTTGTCTCAGTCTTTTCCTCCCCCTTCTCTTTGCAGGGTGTTTGTCTGGATGAGAGTGGAGTGGTGAAGATAGTTTCTGCTTTGGCGCCTGTGTGGTACAGTCCAAGTCTGTTTTATTGACCTGTTTTGGCACAAAAGCAGCCAGGAGACCGATACGGCTCCTTATCTCCCACAGTTTCTCATTAAAAAGCTTCTCTATTCTAATAAAGACAATTCCCTTAAGTACCGACTGCACTTTTGGGAAGTTTCACCGGGAGTGATATGAAGCCAGCTTGAACTGCATGAGCACTGTTGTTTTTTTTTGTTTTTGCCAACATTTTATTGTACATTTCTATTTTCCTCATAATTGAATGAACCTGAATTCTTTCTTTCAGTCATAGATCTGTGCTTTTTGAGTGGTATTTCCTGCAAGAAAATTAAACCCTATAGATCTCAATCCAGAGTGAAATCTCATTAATAATGTAACAGGGTTAACACAAAGAAAAGTTATGCACACTAGTTTGTAACTAGTAGTTTTTAGGGGGAAATGTGAGGTCCAGGTTTTATTGAGTAAAAATAATATTAATAAAAGAATAAGTGAAAAACATTACATTTTTCGATGATTATCTGAAATTTAAGGATTGTATAATAAATTGGCTTTGCATGTCCCAATCTGTCATTTAATAAGAAAACTATTTAGGTTTCATTTAAACTTTAGCTTGTGTTAGCAGTTTTACAGCTAACATGACATTTCTAATGATAGAAAGAACAATTCTCTTGTTGTGTCCTGGAAATACACAACACAAGTTTGGAGTCTGCACAACATCAACTTTGATGAGACCTGATGAGGATATTTCTCACTGTGCCATCTTGTGGAGGAAGTGCTGGGTAAGTGGTGGAATTAAGCTCATGAGCAGCTTATACGCTGAGTGATTATGAGACACTTGATTTTGACATTCAGGAGTGCTGACATGACGTTTATATGCAGCATATGTAAATAGTTTTTCAGCCTGTGTTAAATGGGTCCTGTGACATTTACAGTAAACCAGGATAAGATGAGGACGGTTGAAAAGGAGATCAAGCGTTTGTCCTTCAGCTGCTGCCAAATGACATCTTTACATTTACAATTACATTTAGAGAGATCTATGTGGACAACACAAGCTGAAATATATTTGCAAAATTTTTTCAGGCAGCTGTAGCGATGTAACCACATATCCTTCTTAATATAATTTAAAACATTATTTTAACAGTAAATTAATTAATCAAATAGCTCAAACTTGAGAATTCACAACAAATATTTTCAATATGGCTGACTATGCAAGAACATTTCCTTTCTAGCATAATTTAAAACATTATATCAGGTGTTAATCAATAAATCAAACTTGAGAGTTCAATTTGATTGTTTTTTTGTCTTGGCAGTAAATGTACAGTCATGCCTCCCCTACTTTACAGGAGCAGATGGTGAAATGAAAAGAGGGGTGCGGGAAAAAGGTAATGAAGAAGCCTAATGAAAGTTGTGTGTGCGTGAGTGTGTATGTAGTTGTGTTAGAGGGAAGTCTGAGGGAGATGTTTGAAAGTGAGCAGCGAGGGTGTGAGAGACTGTTTCCCAATGAGCTTATCTCCAACATAACTTGTGCATGAGAACTTCAGTTCCACTTGAGTGGCTCCAACAGCTCACTCAGTCTGCCTGGGAGCCGACCACGAGCATAAACCACATCAGCATCTGAGATGATATCTGCCCGGGCTGTCCCAACGCTTCAAAATGATGCAAAATGATGCAAAATGTTCCATTTCCATCACACAACAATTCATAATTCTGCTCCGTGCTCTTGGGGGCATTTGCAAATCCAATCACACCTCTGACGTTCCACATAGGATGAAAAGAGAAAAGTCAGAGAGCATGAAACCCACCGGCAAATGGGATAAAGTGTATAAATGTCTCAGCATCCCAACAGATGGCTCTTGTCGCAGGGTACATATCCTAATCAGTTCCTCATCAAGGACTTCAGTAGCAGGAAACCGAAAATGTTATTGACATGCCTTATCTGAAAAAAGGGGCAAATTTAGCATCTGAATAATACCAGGATGATGCTGAGCATGTAAACACATTAAATCATGACAGATATCTGACTTCAATCGGTTTTGATGTTTTCTCCGTGGTTATTTAGTCATTGTGATAATGTTTATGTAAAACGCAGGTTTGTCAATGTTTGGTAAAGTTTGAAATCATCATAGCTTTTCTTTGTTGAGCAAAAGACCAAGTTTTAGAATAAAAAATGACACAGACAAACATAGTATGAACCTGCCCTAGATAAAATTATATAAAAGGGAATTACTTTCAAAGTGTGTCAACTAGGTCTTGATTTTTCTTCCATCGAGACATCACTGGCGTATGTGACTCTGTTACAGCCATAAATTATATACAAGTCCAATATATATTTTTAAATGAGATATATGTTACATGAGCCATTTTCCGACATGCACTGAACTGAGAGAGCCAATGTGAGTGGGCGTGCTGATGACATTTCTAACATAAGACAAAGGTAAACTGGAGAAAAAGAACATCCCAGGATCAAAAAGAGGCGATCTACTCAGCCATGAATACCCCCTGTTGAAAGACCACAAGAGCCACATATACTTCTATGGTGTCATAATGCTGTTGCACAGTGGCTGTGTATTTTAGTGGTGATGTGCTCACTTGAATGAATCTATTCAAATATCCACAAAGCGTTGTGTTATTTCTTACTCTTAACCTGAATCACAGTAGAAGCTTTGTCAGTATTTTGGTGTCTGAGCCCCCCCCCCCCTGCAGGCTTGTGAGGTTTAATGAAGCAAGTAACACTTCAGGCACAGGAGCTATTCACGGAGCTGAAAGTTTTGCTACTTGCCACATTTCAAAAACTGAAAGGCAGTTATCTAACAACTTAGAAACAGAGTGACTTTTGTCTGACCTTTAACTTGAAATGAGGAGGCAGAACATTCATACCTGAAAGCAGGAAACCACTCTCACATCTCTCTGCTAGGAAAACAATGGGGAGCAGTAAGACTTCCCAGACATGTCAGAATATCCTCTACTTTCTAATCATCAAAGATCTTAAGGTAAATAATGTACACTCCTTCTTCTCCACACCTTGAAACCTTGAGGGAAAAACCCAGCAATTGAACAAACACCATTAAATTGGACCTTTGATAGAAAAACACAAGGAGCATAATCCCGAATATAAGCTTTGTACATAAAGCAAAATAGACAAAGTCTGGGGCCCAACATACTGAGCAGAGTCTCTGACATTTACAGATACATTGTAAATAAAGACAAAGAGAGGGAAGCAAAATACAAAGTGTAGACAGCAGTAAAACTAAGTTTGATATATTTTCATACAGTTGACGTCATCTCTTCCTTAACAGAAGAGACACAGACACAGTGAGGTAGACAGCGTGGTTACAGCCAAGGACAGCTGTGAATAGATGTATTTTGAACAGGAGTTAGCCTACATGATGGTGTAGATCAGCAATACAGGAAAGCATTTCAGGGAGCTCTGCACTCTGATGCCCAAGTGTTAGAGTCAATATTCCCGAAGAGCGGAAGATACAGAAGAGGAGAAAACAGTTCACTGTTATAAACTAGCAACAACACTGAGAGGTTCTCATCTTACAGGAGCCCACTGTTAGAGGGGACACACAACAAAAAAGAGCAATGCACTGCAATGCAGCATAGAGCACCAAAAGCTGCTGCGCCTCCCTCCAGGGCAGCATTGAAGAGGCAACATGCAAGGTCACCAAGGTTTGCGGACTCATGCAGGTGTAGGAGAGGCTTTCCCAGGCGGAGTTTCTCACCGAAAATAACAGAAACCCAGGGAGGGATGTTCGACGCGAAGTCAGAGCGATTAACTGCAATGACGCAGAGCAGAGTCCCTTCGCCTCTCCTGCTTCTCATGTCCGCTGCTTTAACGGCTATTTTCTCAGGGAAAGCATTTCTGCTAATTGTACTATTTGAGTTAACTTCTTAGGATCATACTACTGTGTGTTTTATGGTTTGTGTGTCACAGACAATGAAACAACAAGGGAAGGCATTGAGTAAGAGATAAATGAGCAAAACTTTGGTAGCACTTATTTGGCACTTACACATAGCACTTTGTAGTTAGGCTTTCTTGCAGAAAGTTGTACTTTCTTTATTCTTGTTGTTGTGGGTTTGTACCCGCATGGTTGAATGCACTTATTGTAAGTCGCTTTGGATAAAAGCGTCAGCTAAATGTAATGTAATGTAATTGTAGGATTGGGTACCAGAATCCAGGGCCAATCAGGTTCTAGTTCCTACACGGCCGGTTCCTAGAAGACCACATTTCCATATTTCTGTGCCTGAGCTCTGTACTGAACAAGTTTCCCTGCTTACAGGCAACATAGACATCACCACATATGTCTAGTTAACATTACACATAATACAGGTGGTAACACACTCTCTACATGTGTCTGGCAGCATTTAACGGTAGTTTACAATTAGCTAGTACAGTGGTTTTCAATAGGTGAGGCGCGCCTCCCCTGGGGGGCGCCAAAGAGTCGCAGGGGAGGCGCAAAACAAGCGAAGAAATATTAGCAGTTAGCAGTTACAATAGCAGTTAACTCATTGTTCGTGCTTGCGTGTGTGAACAAGTTGGCCCATTGAAAAATGCATCGCTTTCTGATACAACCACCGAAGTCAGCAGAAAGGGAGGAGCCCACAAAAAAACGTAGGAAATATGATCCCGATTACTTAAAAATAGGGTTTACATGGTCGGGTTCCGAGAGCGCACCTCTGCCACAATGTGTGGTGTGCAAAGAGGTTTTGGCTAACGATAGTATGCGGCCATGCAAACTGCGCCGTCATATGGAAACAAAGCACACGACTTTAGTTAACAAGCCACTGGAGTTTTTTGAGAGGAAACGTGATGAATTGCGGTCACAAAAAGCAGTAATTCGTTCGTTTGGCACCACTAACGTCAAGGCAACTGAGGCATCTTATCGAGCTGCTCTCCGTATAGCGAAGGCAGGCAAGCCCCATACTGATGGAGAAACATATCTGCTCCCTGCAGCTAGAGAAATGTGTTCAGTGATGCTGGGAGAAGCAGCTGCAGCTAAACTTGACACGATCCCAGTATCTGACAACACCATCCAGCGACGAATATCCGACATGGCTTACGACGTCAAAGAACAGGTGGTGAACAGTGTTCGCAAAAGCCCCATACACGCCATTCAACTGGATGAGTCCACTGACGTTGCACACTGCGCTCAATTGATGGTGTACGTCAGGTTTATTGAAGAGCTAAATGTGCGCGAGGATTTTTTGTTTTGCATTCCCCTCCCTGCCCGCACAACAGCAGATGAACTTTTCAAGGCTCTGAATGATTTTTACCAGGCCGAAGGCCTTGAGTGGAGCCGGTGTTGTGGCATATGCACGGATGGAGCAAGGGCCATGACCGGCCGTCACAGCGGTCTTGTGAAACAAGTGCAGACCGTTGCCCCGGCCGCTGTCTGGAGACACTGCATCATTCATCGCCAGGCTTTAGCAGCAAAAAAGATGCCCAAAGAATTGCGTGCGGTTCTGGATGAGGCAGTGAAAATTGTGAACATAATTAAATCACGTGCCTTAAACGCACGCATGTTTAGAATCATGTGCGATGAAATGGGCGCTCAATTCAAGCAATTGCTCCTGCATTCCGAGGTGAGGTGGCTCTCTCGGGGTAAAGTCCTCACCAGGCTCTGCGAGTTGCGAGAAGAAGCCTTCCTCTTCCTCACCGAGATAAACTCCCCACTCGCAAAACATCTGGAAGACATGAACTGGCTCGCGCTGTTGGCTTATCTGTCTGACATTTTCGAGCGGATCAACACCCTGAATACTTCTCTCCAGGGCAAAGAGTGCAATGTGTATACGGCACACGACCAAGTGTCTGGCTTCATGAAGAAGCTGGATGTGTGGTGTGCCCGTATTGGAAGGGGCTCTGTTGAAATGTTCCCGACATTGGAGGATACGCTGGAGAAGACATCGCAGCCGCTCAGCTCTGTGAAACCGGTCATCAGCGCGCATCTGAGCGGGCTGCGTGACCAGTTCGGAGAGTATTTTGGAGAGGAGCCACTGGGAAACCAGTGGGTCCGGAACCCCTTCTCCTTCCCACCCACAGTCCGAGATGATCTGAGCATACACGAGGAGGAGGCTCTTGTCGAGCTCAGCTCAAATGTGGACTTGAAACAGAGACTGGTGGAAATGCCGATTACGCAATTCTGGTTGAGTATCGAGAGCGAGTTTCCCCATGTGTCCGCCAAAGCCATGAGAGTCCTGATCCCCTTCACCTCCACTTACCTATGTGAATGTGGGTTTTCCGCTCTGACCCTGATCAAAAACAAATACCGGTCAAGGCTACAAGTACAGGATGACTTGAGGCTGTTTCTTTCTTCTGTGCAACCTCGCATTGAACAGCTGTGCGCATCAAAGGAGCGCCCGCACTGTTCGCATTGAGAATAGCGACAAGTGTATAATTAGCCTAAAAGTAGGCCTAAATCGGAATATGGAATGTGTTGACGTCTGTTAAATTCAGGATATCTTTATTATTATTATTATTATTATTTCAGTTGACGTCTCATGTTGACGCGAGTTCAGTTTGACACTGGCGTCTGTTAAGTTGTCTGCTGTTGAAAACGATCGTTTATGAATTTGCAATGACAGTTCAATTTTAATAGTAGGCATAGGCCCTCTGTTCGTGATGTTTCAATAAAAGTAGCCTCTGACATGGAAATATTGGATGGACATTTTATGAATAGGCCCTTTTTTGTGAATGTACTTTGTTAAAAGAAATACAATTTAAAAAAAACATGTAGGCCTATTGGGCTATCAGTTGTTTTTGAAACAGCATTCCAGGAACACAAAATACCTGTGTGGGGTAGGTTGGGGTGGGGGGGGGGGGGGGGGGGGGGCTTGGTCCTCCTTAAGGGGAGGCTCACATTCAATGAAATTGAAAACCCCTGAGCTAGTAGTTACCTCAACCTAAAATCGACATGAGAAGAAATTACCTATAAGTCAATGGATTTTGCCTTCTGCCAATAAACAGAGAGAAGCAGAGGGAGGAAGGGAAAAGACAATCTTAATGTTAGCACAGGATACATTTGAAAGCAGAGGGATGCTCCATTTGTGACGGCTTGCCAGACCCCATGCTGAGAACGTCAGCCTGCTGTCTGGGCTTGATGAGTTTGGAGCTGCATTAGTTTGGCTGTACTAAGCACTGAAACTGTTAAAGTTGGGTTAGATTTAATCTATTATGTTATTTAGTTTGTTAAAAGTGTTTTCAATAGGAGTTTTTCTTCGTTGATCAACTTCAATTAATCACATGTATCAGTAAAAACCCAAATAATGCCAAACCATGGCTAGTTGTGGGCTTAGATTAAGGACGTCTACATGTGGCCAGTTTTGTTGGTCTATATACAGTACTGTGGATGATGCTATTTATACTGAAATGCTAACCAAGCAGCGACCTTTAAGGTGTGAACACAGGCTTGATCAGTCCCAGAGTTATGTCACACGAATCAGAGTTGTCCTTGTCTCTGATAGAAGAAGATTCAGCCTTGAATCCAAATTTTTTTGCTCCGCAGACCATCAGAGAAGAACAGACAGCACAGTCCTATTCTCGCAGAATTAAAAAAGAAAACACTTTGCTGTTGAGTTTTTGGTGCAGATGAAGAAGGCGGAAGGGTAAGTGACAACATCCGGTCGTGAATAAATCCCAGCCTAGTCAGTGTTTCAACCTTTCTTTTGTAACAAGGCTGTGCAAACACACGAGGACACAAACGATACCACAGTGAAGTTTTTGTTCTGGCGGATGATCTCGAAATAAAATGGTACATGTGAACATTTCCAATGTCATGTTTCCTGCTTCCCAGGTTGAAAAGATGTGGGCCTTCTTTACCCACAGCGGCAGAAAGGAAATGCTGCAAATGACCATGGCGCTGGGCCGGCAGCTGCCTCAGAGTGGGAGGAAATAGATTACCCTTATCACGGTTTTCTCCGAGGAAAGTTGCAGCCGTGAAAGCTAATTACACTCTGGATCCGCGGAGAACAACTATAATAAAGCCCACTGATCCCTCACATTTATTATCTCTGAACTTGGCTGTGAGGTATTTGTGTACAGATTCTTACTCAGCGTTCAAGGTTTTTGTGTCACCGAATATTGTGTGACAGTCTATACACTATTTCTTCCCCTGCAAATTCTGCTGGAGGCCAAGGATGTAGGGCCGTTATTGTGGATTCAGAGATCTTACCACCCATGGAGACTGAAGGAAGACGAGGAGGTGGAGGAGGTTCCCAGTGTGTGACAAGACAGTTTTGTCCACACATTATCCCTGCAGAGAGCCGCTTTACTACGATCAAATTAATTCTCGGAAACCGCTCCCTCAACTCCCTCAGACCTGTCTCATATTTGTGGATCCTGTCCGTCCAGATCAGTCTCTCTCACCCCTGAACAAATCACTTGTCACTTCAAAAACATTTGACTCTGACAAGCTCTGACTGCCAATTACGAAGACTTTTCTCCCTCACTGTCCATCAATTCTATCTTCACATGTGTGTCATTCATTTTCTTTCAGGCAGGTCAAGCTAATTCCCGAAGAGCGCGATCCGCTTCATACCAAGACCGAGATTCTTGACATGCCTGATCGAAAAAATGTATTAATATTCCACAAGAAGGCATTTAACATTCAACTGACGGCTCCCGCAAAGTTCAAGTGCAGCCTGACACTTCAATCAATCTGCAAAACGTATGAAATAAAACAACAAACTGGGTTTTATGTTGGCGGAACAATAGAAGAGGAGTGATTGGCTCTGCAGCTACGAAGGAGGCAACAGGCAATCAGTATGCGAGAACTCTAATTGAATTAGTATAGAGAAGATTGGTACCTTTTTGGTGGTTGACCAGGTTTGAAAATGAAAATTGACACAAAATACAACACGCAAAATAAATTTAGTAAACCTGTTAAAGATCTCAGTTTTCCTTGAAGAGCTCTTTTGCACGAGGGATAAGGGACCTTCTGCTTCCTCTTGGTAATTTGCAGACAGTGAGCAGGAGAGGGGAAAACTTGTTACTGTAAGTGTTATTGATTAATGCCTGTAGCATAAATTTGAACCACAGGGTATTCAGTTGTCTCTGCTGCCGACTCAGCAGCTTCTTATTGAAGATAATTCTGGCAAATTAGTCTGTGGGCTGGAGTCTTCTCACCATACAATCAATTAGGATACACCAAGAGGGGGCAGTTAAATTAATACATCTGTCCTAGTGTGCACAGTCAGACTTGTGATATGTAAAGAATCTTTGATGATTGATGAAGCATGTGCTAGGGCTTTTGGAAAGTCGTGTCATGTCACTTGATTAAGGTGGAAGCAGGAAAGGAAAAGTCTAAGTGATTAAACTTTGGCTCAGCTCCATCACTTTGTTATTATACTTTACTGATTGTCCTCAAATTTGGGTAAGGGTTATTGTTGTTTTGCTCATTTAAAATAAATAGGATTTTAGATTTTCATATTTTCAGACTTTAGAATCAATAAATAAGAGCTATTCTAGCTATTCTAACTAACAGAAATTAAAGATAACCACTGTTGTGTGTAAAACTCAGCTTGTTTTCATGTATATGTTAGAGTTCAGATGTCAAACGTGGCAGATAGATCAATCAATTCTTGTTATTTATAGAAATGTTAGCCTATTTGCCTACACTTCCTGCATTGAGTTTTTTTGCGACTGCAGCATCACATCAATAACTGTGAAATATTCCCAGACAAACATCAGTTTTTCTAAAACTCCTCACTCAGTCTTACTTGGACTCAATTCTCTGAAAACTCTCATCATCCGTCTTGTCATCCCCCCTCTCGCTTTTCTTTTACTTTGTTTGGCTTTTCTGTCTCTCATTTTTTCCTGTTCCTGCAACCTAAAACCGTTCTGACTGCACACTTCCTCTCCCATCAATCTCCTCTCTTCCCCTACAGCTTTGGGTAGCCTGCACTTTTTCATCCTCTGACTTTATAATGCCCCTGCTGCACCACATCTCTCAATCGCAGCCCCTCAACTCCCTGAAGACTTTGCATCATGGCTCAGGTTAGCGTGCCCCCTCTCCAAATTGTTTTGGACAGACACAACTTAGCTGCCTGTGCCAGAGGTCCTTTTGTCGGGCAATGTCTCAGAAAGCTTCAGTCATGCTCTGAGAAGCACGCAGCAAGGAGGATACCACACAGGGAGACAACGTGGACTGTTAACCATCTCTCCTGGAGCTCTGAGGACGGGGCAGGCAGGTTTATACATCAGACGTCAGGTACACAAGCAGTATCAAAGCCTCTCCAAGGGCAGTGGAGAGGTTAAATGGGTTGCACAGTTACAGAAGCATTTCCATTATGCCAGGGCGGCCAGGTCTGTGTGATAGAACCAGCACAATGGCCAATCAAAACAGAGCGGTGACACCCACGCTGGTATAATCCATTCATTTCCGCTCAAATCGTCCCATTCTGGCCACCTACCTGTCTGATTCGTGTGTGTTGCAGCAGCGCGGGAACACACACTCCCAAGGGTCTAACAATAGCAATGTAAGGCGACATCTGTGAAATGTAGCTACAGAAAACAGCCTGTTTACACTCCCCCCCTAACTGCATGAGTCCCTGCATGCCCCATCCGTCACACGATGCGGCACCCACCACCACAAATAAATTCTCACCCTTTGGGAAACACGGATGCTGCTGTTGTCAGGGTTTGAACCATCCCTGAATAATAATGAAAAAAGCTCAACTAGTTTTCTCATTATTTTTAAAATGAGAAAACAACAGGATCTTGAGGGATCCTGAAACACAGAATATCATGTTTTATATGTTATCTAAAGGATAAAAGAATCAGCAAAAAGTTGGGATTGGAGATTCTCGAGGGGTCACAACTGTTAAATAGCTGACATGCCCGATCTTAATCACAAACTTACTGAGCCAAACAAGCCCATGAAGCCATTTTGTCAGACAAGAACAAATAGAAAACAGGTTGTGTTCAAGCGTTTCTGGAGTGAGGACCGTACACAGAGCTTACATGTGCATCAACTGACTCTGCAGCTTCATCGCTCCATCAGTGTCAGTGAAGTGTCCAGCTGCAGGCCACACAAACCCTCGCCTCCTTTAAATCACTGCTACTATCATTTGCAGGGAGGAGATTCCAAACCACACCAAACCAAACATCCCTACTTCACAATGATTAGAACCCCTGTACTGGGCATGGGCCCTGAGGTATTCACAGCCTCTGCCCCTGCGGCTTCTCGACTCTTGACAAAGGGAATTGACCGGGTGAGGAGCAGGGATCTGCTAATACGGCTCTAATATCCTGAGCGCTGGACGGATTCACAGGCAGTGATGCACTCTATCTGGGGTGCTGACTTTGTTCCCTTGCAACACATTTGGAAATAACTTTCAGCACACGTGCAAACACAGACAGTGTGAAATGTAATCCACACCTTCTGTTGCCACAGCAGCCACCTGTGAAGACGCCCTCCTCTTTTCCTCAGCTCTTTCAGCAGAGAAACAAATGAATCACTGGCAAAGGGAGGAGAAATTAGAGGAGGGAAACGGAGGAAAAGAAAAGAAACATCAGTAGGTGTGTCATGCTGGGAGCTAATCAGAATCTAGTAAACTCAAATAAATGAAGCATCTCATCCATCATCATCAAGTTTTTTTCCATTGTGTTAGAAATGTCCACTCGCTCTGGTGGATGGGAAAAACAACTCTGGAGAATATCTGCATCAAGCGATTGGTCATTTGTGTTCTGACATACAGCCCCTTTGCAAAATTTCAGGATTTTCTCCGGAGTTCAGTGGATGTCTGAAAGTAGCGGCTCCCCTATGACAACTCACTTGCGACCACTGTGGTTACAACACAAGTACAAGGTGGGGTCATCAAGCTTCTAGAAATTAAACTGCAGCTAATCCGCTTATAACCTACAGTTTAAAATATAATCAATGTTACAACATAAAGGCAGTGGCCATGAATAGGGTAATAAAGAGCAATTAACAGTAAGGACAAAAAATAAGCTTCTCGCATGGAGGCTGCTACTGCACCCACAAAATGACTGACAAGGAGTTTGTTCAAATTCACTGAGTAGGCGGAGAAATCCAGACCACAGTAGTCGATGAAATCTCCTTGAAGGATTTGAATTGAGTCATCCTCGGTCAATTTGTTTCTGGCCCTGTCAAGGGAGAAAAGAGTCTGTTTTTTTTTTTAAACCTATATAAGATTGCAGATGGCAGGGCACATAAGCCAGTCAAGGCCAAACTTGAATACATGGTAAACCATTAAAAGTGGATCTATTGGATGGCACTGAACGAGTCAGAGTAAATGGATTGGGGCTGAGGTTGAATTCGGACTTTAAAAACAATATGATCTTCAGTCAATTATTTATTGTTGATGTGATAGACAGAGCGCAACGCTGCGAAATTACATCTAAAGTCGAGGTACATTTGTGTGTTTGTGTGAGACTGTGTGTGTATTATTTGTGTGCGTGTGCTCACAGGGAACGGCTCAGGAGAGACTTTATTGATCCGAGCCATCGGTCAAATATCACACACTGGATAATATTTCACTGAAATCAATTTAAAATGACAGTAGAGAAAAAAAACATAATGGCAATCAGTGTTTTCAGAAAACACTGAAGTGACAGCAAAGATAATGATATCAACGGAGGTGATGTGCCTCTCATTATGCCCGTGCATGACTCAGATTTATTATGACTTGTTGCTTTGTTCTCAGGCAGAATTATAATGAAGACTGTGTCACCTGGGAATTCTGCTGAGAAGACGTGACAACTGCTACAGCTCAACAACCCTTGTTGGATTACCATGATTTATTATGTCGACCTGGAGCATGACAACTTTTGACCCACAGCAACAGGACTAGGTGCATATGTTTACATTGTACTGAGAGTGTTGTCCCCTGTTGAGATGCCTCTACAGATATCATGCTGTATTAAATATGGTAAGGCTATCTGCCCACAACATATCTAGGGATGTAAGCCATGTGACATATCGATAAATAAAAAATGTATTCTTTCTTTTTTAGTAGATACATAAAAACATAGACTTTTATAGTTGACTGGGTGTCAAACAAGAAGTTAGTACATAATTGCTGCTATAAATTACGAAATTAATTTACAATATTACCGATCTACAGTGATGAAGGGGCTGAAATCAGATGTTTTAGGGCGATACTTGTTATTGCCTGTTGGAAAGCGGAACCTGATAACCTGTCAAATCATTAAAAAGAGTTCAACGGCATCATCCAACGGTCAGAATCTCTTTGTCTAGTTTCCAGTGATGATAAGGTGATGCTTATTTAGGTTTCATATTCAAACCACTTGATGTAAACGCATATCATTAGCATTTAGTTATGTTTTCAACTTATAAAAAAGTTACGTGGAGACGCAAATCACGTGTGTTGCCTTCACTGATCAAACATTTTTCCGGACAGCTTTGTCCGCACCTGCAAGCCCCCACTGTTAATGAGTCCACGGACTAGCTAAAATAAAAAATGGATGTATTCATAAAACCAAACCGAACCACTCACTCAAACTAACTGCAGAACCAGGAGGTTTCTCCGCGTGAAAACACACTTCAACTAACAAAAAAACTACTTATTTCACAAGTTCTTGAAGAGAAAAACACGAGCAGGAAAGAAGAAGAAGAAGAAGTGTGAACTTCAGATATGAGCTCTTACCTCGCAGTGTGGCTCCGTGGACAAACGGCAGACCAAGGTTAGCTGTGGTGGCATCACAGGTTCCTGACGTCAGTGTTCGACTCCAGCTTCTCTGCTCCCTTCACGTGTGGACGGTGCAGGACACGCGGACTGACCGACAGACGGTGAGAGTTGATCACTCTTCATCCACGTATTGTGCTGCTGCAGTGTTGTTGCTGTGTGTCAGTGTGTGTGTAGCTGTGTGTCTGCAGATGTGTGTCAGTAGCTATGTTTGTGTTGCTGTGTGTTTCAGTGGCTGTGTCTGTAGGTATGTATCTGTAGCTCTGTGTCGGTGGCTGTGTGTCTGTAGATGTGTGTCTGCAGATGTGTGTCAGTAGCTCTGTTTGTGTAGCTGTGTGTGGCTGTGTCTGTATATTTGTGTCTGTAGATGTGTGTCTGTAGATGTGTGTCTGTAGCTGTGTGTCTGTAGCTGTGTGTGTCAATGGCTTTGTCTGTAGATGAGTAACTGTGGCTGTGTGTCAGTAGCTGTGTGTCTGTAGCGGTGTGTCTGTGGCCTCTCAGCTGCTGTTGAGACAAACTGTGGCTTCAGAGTTTTCAAATGGGTACTGTGTGATGACCAGTTAGCCCAGTTAGAGGACCTGAGTAACCTACTTGTGTGTGTGTGGAGCAGGTCAGCGGATGATGTTGTGTTTTATACTTCTCCTCTTGCTGTTTCTGGGACAGTTCTGTCAATGATTCAGACACTTCTCTTTCATTCAACACAACTGTATATGCTGTACTGGTTGTTTTGTCAGTACAGGCTGGGACTGTAACTGGTGTCAGTTCAGATCAGATACTGGTGGCTATCACTCTACATTCAGGAGCCAATCTGGCCTGACAGCCAAAGCCTAACTAGCCACTGACTTCATTTTCCTTCCATGTTGTCCCACAGTGTCCTTCATTGATCCAGCATGTTCTTGCCTCCACACCTCTGGGTCTGTCTGTGTTACAGCTTCATTACATTTGTGGATACCTTTATTGGTCTATTGCTGTTTCCTGCAACTTTCTACTTCTCATGCATCTGTGGATTTTCAAGGTTTTGTGTGTTTGTGTTTGCGTGTTGTTTTTTTTTGTCGCAACATTAAATTGCATATATTGAGAAAGAAGTTAAATAAAAATTCAGGTTACAGAACAACACAACAAACAATATGTCATCAATTAGCTCTGTGCCGTGTTTGTATTTGTTTGGAAAGATATTATTTGACCACAACTCAGAAGATATAGGTGAACCACGGTGAGATCAAGGATTTTGCTAAATCAGGGGACACATTTCAAACAGGGGGCCCAACATCCAATGCAAAATTGTGTGGAAGGTGATTCCTTGTTTGCTGATGCATCTGTAGCTTTGACCCTATCATTTAATATGTTTCATTAAGGAAATGTTCGAAAATTAAAACTCTAATGTAATAGTTTTGAACTGGGCTGTGTAGAAAACCTAGCACCCTGAGACAATGGGATTAGGTGCTTAACAAATGAAACCGTACTGAAATAGATCTTGCTTTTCCTCGCACACACTCATCTACTCTTATCCAACACACAGTTCAACTCTCAATGAACGTAATTATAGTTTCTGTAGAACATGCTCAGGAACATCTGTGAGACAGCAGACAAGTTGCTAAACCACTTAAACATTATCACTCTGTTCCCATCATCAATCAGTCTTCAACTAATGAAGGAGTGGATTAGATCCTGAGACACTCATTAATTTTTAAGGCTTTTCTTTTGTATTAAACATATCTGATGAGCTTCAGGATCCATAGAAACCCCTTCTTATCACAGAGTTATTAGAAAAAGAGCTGAGTGGGCAGTTTGCCATTCGGTGTATATGTATGCTGTTTAGAGTCCGAGCCAAACATGGTGTTGGATAATAATTACTTTACCACACCATTAACAGGTTTTAATAACCTCAGTGCTGTGTTTATGAATCAATATCACTTTCCCTAAACATCAGAAGTATAGACACATCAGAGTTAGTGAACCAGTTAACGACAAACACACAATCATACTGAAACAGCTCTGAGTCACAGTTTATTTTGTATCACTATATATATATATATATATATATATATATATATATAAAGGCTAGATGTCTCATCCGCGTTTCCGGTCAACGGAGTCGAACGTCCGCACATGGCGGCCATCTTGCGACAGGCAGCTCGCCCACCCATAACATTGTGTTGGTAGTGGTACATGTACTTTTTAAATAAAAAAAAAAAAAAAAAAAAAAAAAATCTTGATGTATATTTGTAAAGGGAAATCTTGTACCTATATAGAACATTATTCTATTTTTTAGAAAATAACATAATTATTCATAAGTATGCAGTGTTATAACTACATCTCTGAAGTCTGTAACAAACCGAACCGTTTAAAAATCGGTTGAGAATTTAGCAAGTTTTGGTTATTTACAAAGTACGTACCACTACAACACAATGTTATGGGTGGGCGAGCTGCCTGTGGCAAGATGGCCGCCATGTGGGGACGCTCGACTCCGTTGGCCGAGACATCTAGACTTTATATATATCTATGCTTGAACTCGTGACTCTTGTCAGTTCATCAGTTATTCACTTCATCAAAGGCATGGTGGTGCAGTGGTTAGCACTGTATGCAAATCTCTGCATGTTCTCCCAATGTCTGCAAGGGTTTTCGACAAGGTTCTCTGGTTTCCTCCCAAAGTCCAAAGACATGCAGGTTGGGGTTGGAGACTCTTAATTGTTGTAGGTGTAAATCAAGCCCTCACAGGATAAGCGGTATAGATCATGGATGGATGGACAGACAAATCCTTGGAAGGAACTAGGTCAAGACAAAATATAACTTAACATCTTAACCAAGGTTTGCTTCTTACCAACTCCTCCAAGCTATAGATCCACATAGACCTTTTCACAGGAGAGTATCGGTGTCCTGAACACTAAGTAGTTCCATCACTTGCTCATGCGCCATCGGCAGGTATGGCTAATGTTTTGCCAGTTGAGGAACATGTTGTCCAATCAAAAAATGTGAAGGACCTAATTGGGCAGATTCCATTGGATGATCAGAATCAGAATCAGAATTGAGATGAGACAATAACAGCCGCTTGAACTTCTGGCTCCTGAAATTCTACATTTGCCAATCACAGGTCTTTACCGACATCACCCGTCTCTCAAGTGTGACACCACTACATCTGGGTTATTAGCTTTATTGCAAATAATTCCACAAATACCTTGGATTATTCCACAATACAAAAACCCACCAAAGATGTATGGCTGGATAGACAAATAGAAAGAAGACATAAAACATCCCTATCAAAATATCATCCATATTCATGGACTCATAAGAAGAAGAAAAAAAGAAAAGATGAAATAATATGAATATAGATAAAATGAATTGTTCATGATCCCCAGGGGGGACTTGGGCTCGACGTCTCTGCATCACTCAGGGGAGAGGAGCATTAATATAAGAAACATACTCTAGTATTTCCTGCCTGTCTTGAAAGTCGGTTTAAATATCTTACATTCAGAGGGTGGAATGCAAATCAGTTCTGTATCCACTAAACAATATAGTCCATCAGCAATAGTGTGTAGGCAGAGCAATGTGCACTTGATTGCAAATATCAGATTAAGGTTAATTCCTGCACATGTTCTTCTTTTCGTTTGTCAATACAAGAATGAATTTCTTCTCTCACCCAATTTAACCTTGCACACACACCCACACACACACACACACACACACACACAAAGACTAACAATCCATGCTGTCTTTGCACACGTTTTCTCAGATTGTGTTACTCCTCCAGAATCTGCCAAAATGCTGTTTTAATGACGAACAATAAGGCGCCTGCAGTCGCTCCATCACTTCACCACTCAGCTTCAGCTCAGACAGGAGGGAGGGAAACCTTTGGATATCACAAGACACCATTTGAATCACAAGACAATTTGAGGTACTGCATGTATGAGTAGCTTAGTCTGTTTAAGTATAATGTAATGTTGATCCGCCAACTAGTCTAGACTTCAGTGGACTCTATCTGATCATTGGGTGAAACGATCAGAATCCACCTAACTAACTCTTTGTTTGTGCACATGCAAATGTCAATGACACATTGTTCAGGTGTTTCTGTCTATTTGTGTTTTGAATTAGAACTTACCTGTATGAGTGCAGCTGTGTGTTGCCCAGTGTTATGAAGTTGTATGGCCGGCCTGCCGGGAAGGGTTAAGCCGGGCTCTGATTAAAAATTTCGATATTATATGTGGGTTATGTCATTTTGGCTTGGCTATTTTTGTGACTGTATTGGTGGAAAAAATAGTTGGATCGAGTTTGGAATCAAAAAACTAAATGCTGTATGGTTCAGACGGATGTCCACAGAAAGTGGCGATCCAAGTCTTATTGAGTCAGACTTTTCTTTTTTTGTCCCTTTCTGTTGCTATGGCTAGGAAACAGTTAAGCAGAAGGTGGCTGCGGTAGAGCTCTCCTGTGACGCAGGCTGCCAGCACCTCTGCTCCTTAAAGGTCAAGTCTACATAAGCTCCATGTTGAGCGGAAACATTCAATTTATTCTAATCAAGTCTGCAAACAACTTAGAGTTTAACTGTTTATCACAGGTAAACATTTCTAGTCAGTTTAAAAAATACTCCAATATTGTAATAGGTTGTAAAAACAAGGTCATTATTTAAGAACTATATTTTCTCTTCTCTTTTATTAGTGTTACACATCCTCTCGTTGGGGTTTTTGAAGGTGAAGTGTTTTTCTGAATTCACTGGGAGAGAATCAGTGCAATAGGTTGAACAGTTTCATAACAGAAACCTTCAGTTTGTCATTGACAAACAAGCCTGTTACAGAAACTGTTTACTTGGCGTAGATGCTGTCCACTTGTTTTAATATGAGGCCTGATGAAATAATGCGTGCTTACAGCATAAAGTGGTATTTAAGGTGAAGAACGGATGCATTGTTTTAACTCACGCTTTATTCAAGTTGAATTTAGTCGGTCAGTTTTTATAATAGTCTCTGGTTCCAGTTGAGAGAGTGATTGTCTGAGAGCTTTTAGAAATGTCCCAATTTCTATGAAAATGTTTCAAAAGTCCAACCTCGCGCACTTGACTATAAAATTGGACTCGGATAAACTTAATGGCGGGTTTAAAATAATTAATCCAAGTCTGTGGGAAAGTGTCAGCAGATGTTGCTGCCTCTAATGAGTTCTGCTTTATTTTTTTTCCTCTAACACTGACTGCTTTTAATCAGACTAAGAAAATATGTTTTTATAGTTTGTGCCTCTTTGTCCTTAATTATCAGCAACGTGACAGTTCGTGTATCTGTTTTCCGCTTGAGTCGGCAATGACATTTTTACTGAATCTGTGATGATGCCTTTGAGTATTGAACCTGTTTCCGAGATGAACTCCTCCTAAGGTTCCTCTCTGTCTTCTTCTGATGCCGCTTCCCTTTTTTTGAGCCTTTGTGTCAGCTCACTTCCCGAAAAAAGTACAAGCATAATCATACAATATTAATCTCCTGCTGAGATGGCTCATTGTGAGCTACTCATCTCAGACAGAAATGTATTTTCTCTACAATACGGAATAATTTTTTTTTAACCATTACTCACCATGACATCCATCTCCCTGCGCGCCTTTTCCAACAATCGTTTAATGGGCTGTAAATCCACAGTTTCATATGAAAAATGTGACGGCAAATCATTTCAATTTTAGTTTTGACTGTAAGGAAAGTATTACAAAATTGGTTACACACAAAATGTTAATACCACTATCAAGCCGGAGAATTTGGAAACCACACCCAGCTTTAACTACTTCAAAAGGTACGGTAATTTAATAGTGTTCCTCTCCTCTCTGATGGTGCGTGTGTGTGGGTGTGGGCTGAGAAATTCTGCGGGAAAGAAAATCCAATTACAAAGTTCCTCCAAGAGAAATAATGAAAATTCAAATGGGTTATGTAAATTCTGCCTGTTAAGTGGCTGGGGACAAGTGTGGCAAGTACGAGGCTGTGCACGTGCACACTGACGCACATTAGCCCTTTTGCTTCTCCAACACTTTCATTTTTCTATATTCTAATCTGAATCCATCATTTCCCCCCTGTCACCTCACTGATAGCACTGCTAATGTTGCTTAATGAAATTTGTTGACAGAGGAACAGAGCTCTGTCCTGTTCTCAACATATTGAATTAGCTTTCTGAGGAGGGAGGAGGCAAGAGAGAGAGAGAGAAATCCCGAGAGATAGATGACTTCCTCCCATCACTGTCAGCACACAGAACTTCTTACAATCTCTTAAGGTCCCCCTGCCTCAATCTTCCTCTCCCCAGCCCTCCCTCTTTTCTTGGTTAATATGGTTTCTATGCGCTGCTCACTGACTTAATGCTGCATGAAACTGGAAGAGTGAAGAAAGAGGGGGAAGAGGTGAGTGTGAGAGAGGGCACTGGGGATAGGCAGTGGATAAACAGTGAAAACAGAAGGGGTGAAGGGAAAGAGCAAGAGGAGACTGAGCAATGGGCAGATAGGGGAGAGAGAGAGAGAGGCCCTAATGAGATGCAGAGAAAGAATGAAATATGAGGCAAGGGTGTGAGAGATAGAAACAGCAAGAATGGGGATGGGGGGGGGGACTGGGCCTGGAGAATAAACTTTGAGAGAAAGCACCACAGAGAGATCCGATCGAAATTGTTTGCGAAAACATCAAATAAAAAGTAGAATTGTTCAGGTCAAAGGGTAGGAGGAGTGGAGAGGGAAAGAATGATGGTTAAAAAGGAGGAGGAAGGCACTGGACTAAGTTCATCAACTCTCATGAGATTGGAGCCCTTTGATGCTAATAAGATCTGGAGCAGAAAGGGTCAAGGTCATGTGTGTATATAATCAAAGATGTTAAAATAAATCTCGGTCCATCTTTGACTAATTCATAAGGAACAGCTTGCTAGTGAGTCCACATGTGATATTAGTCTGGGCCAGAAGGACTCATTAGTGGAGAGAGGAACTGAACCCCTCCATTGAATTTGCATTGATTAAGGCCTTTCTCGTTGGTTATCATCGGCAGACTCTCGACCCTTCTTGTGCTATTTATTCATCTGCTTTTCCCCACTGACGATTCCACGAGTATACTGTAATATCACCGTGACCCTCGTCCTGCTGCCCATCTCTGTTTTAGCTGTTAAAGGGAAGTAATACGAGACTGAATCACCAGGTTGTTATTGCCACAAACGGCAGAAAGCAGTTCAAAGATGTAAGGGTCAAAACCAGACTTATTGATGAGGGCATGAAAAGGCAAAGAAGTCCAGTCAAGGGCAGAAAAGAAAAGGAAATCTAAAACTCAAGAAAAAGATCAAAAGATAACAGAAACCAAGGTTTACGAAGATGCAAGCACCAGGAAACACCAGTGCACTGAACAAAGAAGCATTGGCCTTGAGGGGAATACAGACTTTTTTTCACATCTAAAAATCCAGACCATGGATCATTTGTTTGTTACATCTGAATCCGTTGCAATTTATGGAGATGACCCTAATTGTTGTTTAATATGCCTACTCTTTCATCATCACCTACACAGGGTGCATCTACCTATACTTGACTTCAATTGGGTTTTTAGATGGACATGTGTCCTACATCAAATAATTTGAAAAGTGCATAGAAAACAGCAATCTTTCCGTTTATGACAAAATTAACAAAAAAGTTCACTTAATTCTTGTTTTAATAAATGATGGTTTTACTAACAGCAAAATAATTGAACTCATCCTTCAAACATCTTATCTTCAGAGGCAAAGCAACAACCAACAGATACAGATTATTACAATCATTTCATAATAAAACAGGAAATAATAACGTCCTTGACAATTAAACTGCATTTGACTTTCCCCTCCAAGAACAGATGAGGTCAAGTTAAGATAAGTGAGGGAATGTCCTGGTAAGTGAGGAGGCACTTTTACTGTTTCCTCTGTCATTTTATCATAATAAAAATGACACAAGGGGAAAGTAAGTGGGCAGCAGCAAGGGTGTGGCAGTAGGAGCTTTATGCAATGAGACAAGACAAAATAAGAGGCATAGAAAGAGAAATGAGGACGTGGTGTTGGCTTGAGTATAAAATGGCTTAAATTTCCCATGAGCAGCAGTTTTTAGCATGTGTCGATGGATCCTAAACCTGATCATCAAAAATATTGGAATTAAGCAATCAAACAAATCCATCTGCAACTATAAATATTTCACCGTGGTTGTGTGCTTCCGCCAACCAGAGCAGTTTCCGTCTATAGATGTATCTTGTCTAAATTCATATCAGGTCAATGTGACCTTTACCTTTGACTAATTCGATCTAATCAGTTCATCTTTGAGTCAAAACGACCACAAGGGCTGCAACTAACGACTATTTTGATAGTCGATTAGTCATCGATTATTGAAACGATTAATCGACTAATCGGATTATGAAAGACACAAATTCTCAATTGCTCTTATTTAGCCAACAGCTTTTAAATTTAGCTTGAGGTTGTTCGAAGCATGTGATGACTGAAAATAAAAAAAATAAAGATCGATACTTCTTTCAAAAATAATGTCTTTTAATAAACTTTGCAGCATATAAGGGTACTGTTGACACATTTACATTTTTTTGTCCATTTAAAACCAAGAACAGGCCAAGTGCTGATACTAAAAATAAATTAATAATCAAGTATCCATTTTTCCTGTTAACAAAAAGGAAACTTCAGTCATCTTTGGACCGCATAACTGTGATTAAAAAAGACATTTGTCAGGCAATAGGATAACATTACGCTTTGACCTCTTTAAAGAAAAGTTTGAACCATGTTTTTGTAATGGATTCTAGAATCCTGCGCACAGGTATATACAATTATATAGCAAGCTATTTAACACACTCTCTTACCGAGGCGGGTCTGCATCGTTAACGTAACGATGTAAAACCTCCTCCTCATATGCGCGTGTCCTGCTTCCATGGAGAGCAGGTTCGCCTTACAGACATTGCACTTAGTTTTTTTCGGGCTATGCTGAGGGTGAAGTTCTCCCTTCGAAGCTGTTTGCAGTGGACGCCATTGGTCCATGTTTCGTTGCTAGTGCACATGCTCGACTTTCAGAGATAGGAAGAAAGCAAGATGGCTCGCTCCTCAGCTACTTCCATCAGCACCTCCGGTAAATCAACGTTTAGTTCAGCTGCACGGCACGAACATCACACACTATGATGTAATCAACGAATCGTCAACGAGTAAATTCGTCGGCGACTAATTTTGGGATTGATTTTTGTCAACGACGTCGAATAATCGTTGCATCCCAAGGGACAACTGATCACAAGTTCCCTCAAGCTCATTCTCTCATTTGCTCACCATTTATATATATTTATGAAGAAGAGAGATTGTGTTTTTATGGGTTTAATCAATACCAACAGAAGAACTTTAATTGATATACACATGCATCACAGCCAAAAGCTGCATACGGCTTTAGTATCACCCTTTGTGTATATTACTCTGCACTATATTAGTCATGTGTTGACAACCAGCTGCCACTTCCACTAAGAAACTCCTGGCATATTTTTACCACTTCAAATTCCTATTTGACTGTTTTCTTTGATGGAAACCTCATGTTGGGACGTTTCACATTCTGTGCTATCGTGCGGGTCTCCTGGGTTATTAATGGACCAGTGCGAAGGGTTTAGTTGCTTCTAGTGTTGAGGTTGGAAATTGCAACCACCTGCCCCCCCCCCCCCCCCCCCCGCCTCACCCTCTCTTCCAAATGTGTTGGGGAATTACCTTCAGGTGACGTATAAGGTCCCTCCCTAGATGTACGTATTTAATGTAGATATGAAAGTTTCATTCCAATCTAAAGAAAAACAAACAAATTCTTAGATTCATGTGAATGAAAATGAAAACATTATTATTAATATATACTATTTGTGCCAAAAGATCCCCCTTAATTCTACACACCGCCCCTTCAAATACTACAGTAGGGTTATTTTAGGGCTATTTCCACTGGGTAGCAAATACATCTAACAGAATAATTTAACAGGTTTTACCCTTGAATTTGTAAGTCCTTTGTGCATACTTAAGGCCTGTACTCACTGCTGGATCCAAATCTATTTTATCAATGGGATTTTTAGAGATCTGGTGAGAAAAAATTGGATACAACTTTCAATCTGAGAGTCATTAAGTAAATAACTGTTCTTCATTTCTAAAAAAAGCCTCAGTTTGTGATATAGGTGATAAGGAAAGTTTCCTAGTGGATCATTTATTTGTTGGAATAACCAGCAAAGAGAACTCAGTTTAAATGAATGTCCAAATGACTAAAAAGTCATTAAGCTGTGACTTGAATAATCCAAAGAAAAACAGTTAAAATGTTAATATCTGTTCTGAATCAATGCATTTACAAGATTGTAAGTTATTACACAAAAGACTAAGCAAGAAATTAAAAAGCTCAAGCAACCCTGTCGCCTGGTAAAATGTCTTCAAATAGCTGAATGAGAGCATACAAACAAATTCTATAATAATATTGATGTATCTGTGCTGTATGATATTATAAAATACAATGGCACTCAGTAGAGCCCATATATCTGGCATGGCCTAATTCTCCCTCTATGAAACCACATTTAAATACGCTAGATCTGTCTTTTTTAATTGGTTCTGCACCAAATTGCACTCACTCGCAATATCAGTTCATATTCCCATTAAGATCCATTAATTCTTTGTTTGTAAATTGGTGAAAACATCAAACAACTTACATTTTTAATAAAGTCAAAAAAATAAACTAACCAACAAACTAACCACAGACCTCTTTGGTGAAGGTAGCAACGTCAATCCTTACAACCTTAAAACTTTACATCTTCTCCCTTGACCCTCTCTCCTTATGTAGAACACTATGTTCATGTATGTAACATAGTGTTTGCACTTAAGGATGGGGAGAGCTGTATTAATCACACTGCAGGAGAGGGACCATCTACTCTCATTCACAAGGTCAACATGTCATTTAAGCTTCCACTTTTAGAAGAAGCCAGTTGTTCTTTGTTTTTTCCCAGTAGAGTTCACTCTTATTGTCGATCGCACACAATGAAGAGGACAGACACAAGTATTTGAAAGGGGGGGTGGATACGTCACTTTTTAAGTAAGAACAGCTTAATGACTTTTCTCGGTGGCCCCACTGGCAGGTATCCAAAGAGACAAGTTCAAAGCAGCTTATTGACTTTGAGCATTGTGTCATTTCAACAGAGGCTGAAAGCACAAACTCGAGAGTGAGAGTGAGACAATAGAGCTTCTAGTACAGATGATGGTAACATGAAGAAGAACTGGAGCCGCAGATGAAGCAGACGTCAGGCGGTGAGTGCTGGTCCCGGTGAACATGTAAGGTTCAAGTCATGTGTGAGAGGGAAGGGAAACACATCTCCATTTAAAAACAAAAAAAAAGAAAACACACAGAGTTAAGATGGCATCATGAAACTTTAAAGACAATCAGATTTTTCTGTGTGTGCAGATTAAACACTTTATAATAAAACCTTTAATAACAACCTCAAAGTCAAATTTAATCATGCCTCTATTCAGTATACTGGTGTAAAAGCCATCTGCTGCAGTAGATGGCCGTAATGCAGCTTGAGGTTTGTTGCCAGCGCCCAATTAACGAATGGAGAAGAAGTATTGTGGAGATGGACCTCCACATTATATGGTATGTAATAGAATCACAGAGATGGTGTTTCTCTCGCTCACAAGCGAAAAAGAGGGAATGTTCTTCCACAGGATTGGGAATGTAAAGTTAGGGATTAGACTTTCAGTTTAACGCAGAGAACTTACTAAACTTTTACTATTAAATTGTATGAAAGTTAAACATTTTTCATTATTAAGAGAAGGTTAAAATCCTTAACGCTGAAATCGTAGAATTTGAAATCACTATTTACAATTGACAGAGAGAGGCTACGAAAGCATTGACTGGTCCTGAATACCATCAGTGACATTGACTAAAATGTCTTCCAGCGAGATCAGTTGGTTGATTGGAAAACTTCTAGAATAGGCCACAAATGTTTTGTTCAAATCAAACACGATTCCGCAAAATGAAAATTGATTTTCATTACTTCACATTGATTTCATAGCTCCTTGTGTTCTCTGCTGTGGTTGCCCTGGCTACGATATTGGAGTGTTTAATTGACCCGTGGAGTGTTTGTGTATTTGTTCATGTGCGAACGTGTGTAATGAATCTGATGAGTCTTTGGTGAAGAAACACAAGTGTCAATGATGTGGGCTGAAAAGTATGTATCTGTGTGAAAGTCACATCATCGCATGATCGCATGACTGGCTGCTGCTTGCACACGCACACACACTGGTCGCACACACGACCAGTGTCCTTTAGCAGGTTGATTAGGTGATTGACAGCCCTGCGGTGATGTAATGGCTGAGTGGATGAGCACAGATGGCAGCGAGGGAGTTGGCAGATCTGTAATGTCGAGAAAACTTTGTGTTAAAGTACAACATGCCTGACAGTTTTTCATAATACACAGTTGCAGCTATTGGAGGTATTGATATGAATGTTGTGGTTATGTCACATTTAGATGGACCCACATTTTCTGCATTTTCTCACACACAAAAGCTGAGAAATTAGGTATAGCTCCTGGTGCATAATAACTCTCCCCCAGTTTAAATTGAAATATATGCATGGTTTTGGAGTGAATCTACTTCAATTTGAGCATGATATTAAATCAAAAGCTTCCTCCCTTCTAGACATAGACTTGTAGAATTCCTATTTCTTTGTCTCTATGTTCTTGATTAACCGATGATAAGTCATTGTGTACGTATGTGATATTCACCTTTTTATGAGTTTACGTGATTTATTTGGCTTGCTTAGGTCTGATGTGGGGAAAGAGTTGAGAAGGTGTGTGGCAATGGCGAATGGAACTCTGTGCACAGCCCTCATACCAGCAGTTGGCGATAGCACCTTATTATTGAGTCAGATTTTGGACATTTTTGCAGGGATACTCAAGTGAAGTTAACACAAAGTATAGCCCAAATACATATGTGCAAATACCATCAGCGCTACATTTAATTTATTAGTAAAATTGCTATATTTGTTGCAACCCCAAAAAGCTTTTTGAAATAGTTTATAAAATTGATGCAGACTCATAACATATTTCAGCATTTGGTTTAAGGCAGATTTTTATACCTTTTTTCATCTAGTACCATCCAAAAGCAACAGAATTATTAACCCGTTCAACTCCGAAGTCCTTGCTTTGCAAAGTGCTAACTAATCCATTAGTGTCACATGGATCTTGAAACCCGAGTACTCCCTAAGGTTTGTTTCTTCATTTGCTCCGATCACCCTCTTCTCCAATTTTCTTCCTAACTCTCCCTTTCTGTTGATTCCTAATATGTCCATCCGTACAGTGTCAAAAGCCATTGAACCTTTATGGGAATGGATGTATGAAATGTGATTTGGTCTTTTACTGCTGAGCTGAGTTGAAATCTTATTGAAGCTAACAGCATTCAGAGTAATGTTATCCTATTACCATTTAAACTTGGGTAATGCCAGTAACATGGATTAAATGGAGGAGAGGGAACTTCACTAAATTGGTCAAGTCAACATCTTCACTACTGCAAACACAGGATTTTAATTTGAACTCCTAAAGTGAAAAGTAAAATGATCAAAGTAGTTGCAATTTAGAAATGATGCTTGTTGCATGACACCCGCTCTATCCCCTCGGCCACGCTCTCCCAGCAGCAGAGTTGTTTGTTGTTTTACTTTTGTCCTTGTGGAAACCAACCATAATCGGTGCACCTCCCTCATTGTATCATCTCTTTTCTGGAAAAGATTATCCCCTGTTCACCAACTAAACAAGCATAATAGACTGAGATACAATTGTTGAATATATTGGATCCATCCTTTTAAATGATGGAACAGAAGTAATTTCAGTCTGTGTATTAATCAGCGACAAAGCCAGACAGAATAAGATTGATTCCCATTGGCACTAAAGTAGGAATCATTTAAGTTTGAGCGGTTATTCTCGGAGGTAGAATCGTAATGGAAACCCATTTCTCAATCTGCTCATTTCAATTAACTGTGCGTGTGAGTTTGTATTAAAGGTGCGATTCGGCAATGCAAATATTTGCATTATTATTAGAAGCAGAGCTATGTGTGTAAGTCTCAAGGCCCATGAATAAAATGAATAAAGCAGGCAGCAAATATGAAATGTCTTTAACCCGTAACATTTGGAGACCCTGACTCTGACATTAGCACCTCAAGCAGGACCTTTGCCACATTTTATATTAATGATAATAATTTGTGTACATGCACACACAATTCAATACACAAAGGAGAAGACAGGGTAAAGCAGCTTAAAAGACATATAGTTAGCTTTCAGCCAGCCGTTAAGTTTAATCATATTCCAAGAAGGTTGTTTTCTTTTTCGTTTTTCATGTTGTAACATCAGGAGAAATACTGTCGGAATGAAAATGTGGATTTGTTCATATACCGTCATGAATTCTGTAGTGTAATAAAAGGGTAAAAGGCCTGGGCAGTCTTTAAGATTAGTTAACACCACTGCCTTAGGGAGGACTTTCTTCTTTCTTAACTGGACACATGGGCTCCTTCCGTCTGTTTCAATTTGTCTCAGTAAAAGCCAATCTATGCAAGATGGATAAGAGGTAAAAGGTGGACGGAAAAGGAAATATCAGATAGCACAGAAACACATGTTGTTGAGGGGGGATCTTAGATTGTGGGGTATGAGCGAGAGAATGAAACAGAGTCCGATCGATTTTATGAGAGGTTTGAAATGCAGGTGAAGAGGGGAATACAACAGTTGCAGAAAAGAGTAATCTAAACAAAGGACCTTCTGGTTAGTGCATTTGTTTGCTGTTGTAAGCAGAAATTTGTAGCACAGATTAAAAGTGCTGATAAATGTTATCTTTGTGTTTTCATCTTAGCGCCAAGCTAAGGGGAAACGAGCCAAACTTATCTCAAATGTGCCCTCAAGCTGTTTCCAGTGGCTGCTCACAACACACCAGTAACTTTGAACTAACCACACCATTTTACAATCCAACATTAATAGTTAAGATAAATAACTAAGCAACTAGACAAAGCAAATAGAGCCAAATGTATAGCACATGAGTGAGTAAAATCAGCATAAAATCTGCCCTTTTGGCAAATCATATTGACATTGGTAAATCTGCACTGAAAGTGACTCTGATGTGAAGGAGAGTGGGAGCTGAGCAGTGTGACATTGCTTGGATGGAAAAGCAAAGGGAAGTATGGAGGGAGAACAACAGCGCGAGTTTAAGGTGCAGAAATAATGAGAGGGTGGGGGGGGGGGGGCGTGCGGGACACGTAAATGAAAGAGTGAAAATTGTGAATTTGTTGCTGACAAATTAAAGAATTAAACATAAGGTCCCTTGTTTGGGTAAAGTAGTTTAACGAGAACCACAGAATTTCAACTTTTCAGGAACCTCACATTCATCATCACACATTATCCACATATAATGGATTTATAAGTTTGTGTGAATTTAAATAAAGATAGACAGCTGTGCTCATTAGCAAATGGGAGCCGGGATAATATGAGGATTTACAGTGAGGAAGGAAAAACACAATGGATAAGAGGCAGAGGTGCAGAAAGGAAGCAGGCGAGGAAGCAAGAAAACGCGGAGGAGAAGCAGCAGCGGGTTAAAGCTGCTGAGTGATTGCTGCATCAGCTCGTAGAGTGCAGCAGAGCAAGTACTGTGCATGTTCCCTGAATCAAATGGATGCCTTCACTGTGCTGGCGTCCCCACTGCTCGTCTTACGGTCGGAGAACATTGCTGTTGTCGGCTCTACTCTATAGTTCTTGTGTCTCACTGTTTTGTGTATGGCAGATTTTTCTGTCTCCATCCAGTCAGCACCGAGCAGGATATGCCTCACGTTATGAGATGGTAATGGTCCACTGTTTCCAATACTGTAGCTTTGTGGATGTGTAAGTGTGTGAGCTCCTCTCCTCTCCTCTCCTACCCATGTTCTTACTCAACTAGATCTGGTCAATCCATTTGCGATTCTGCTGACTGAATGACGAATGCTAGTTAGAAATAAAATGGTGATTGAATCCATACATTTGAATTAATTATGTGGGTGGCTCTGACAAAAGTTTCACTATGGAGAGATAAATAAATGCATGAACCATCAGCTAGCTAGAGAAAGGCAGAACATATCTATAATCTGCTTGATTTGAGTACAAACCCATTTACGATAGAGTGTATCCAACTAAGAATATATACACTTATACCCAGAGTTTTCAAAAGGAGCAGAATTGAATCCGCTTCTATGCCCCCGGCCTTGTGAAGCTAAGGTGTTCTTTGTTCCCAGAGGACACAGTTCACTGCAACATTGTCTTTGCAGTTCTGAAAATGCCTCTTTTTATTAAAAGTGAAGAGAAGAAAAACAATGGGAAGAAAATGCATATGAGCTGCTGATTATGCACCAGCCTCACTCAGCGCGAGTAAACAAGAAAAACACATAAACAAAAAAGGCTACAAAGAAATATTACAAGTGCTTTTTTCTATTCCTATTTCAAACAGATTTCATGTGGTGGTAGTGGTGTATTATGCTGTTGAAAGTATATGACTATATATATTGTTACATATTGTTTTTGTTATCAACACTTTGACATTCACACATCATCATTTAAAACGACCTTCAGCTGATTCAGACCAGTGTGTCAATCACTCTGTGTACAACTCTGCTGATTCCAGGACATCAGCAGTGGTTTGTGGGTGTGTAACTGCACCCTTTCTTCTGCTCATAGAAAAAGGGGTGAGCACATTAAAGGTAAGAAAAGCCTATACAGGCTGTCCTTTCTCACTCCATTTACTTGACTAATCTAACACTTACACACACACACACACACACACACACACACACACAGACACACACACCCAAGTAATTGTCACCCTTGCTGAGGAGGAAAGCACGGTCATTAATACGAAGAAGGACAGAGAAAGATTAGGCTTCTGTTAGGTCTGCAAATTGGACAACAGAAAATCAATTCAAGCACAAACAGAAGCTAATATACATTTCCCCATGAAGCAAGGTCTCACTGTGTGTGCATGTGTGTAAGTGTGCATCTGTATGTGCACGTCGATGCAGCCTCATATGAAAACAGTAATATGCATTAAGAAAAAAACAGAAGAAAGCTGCTATATAAGGAGGAGAAAGAGAGGAAACTGTAGAAAGTATTCACCCAAGATACAGGGCTACACACACACACACACACACACAAACACACAACCAGATCCATAGAGGGATCAATTACTTAATCTGTACTGACTGACAGCCTTGACTTGAACATTGATGTAATCAATAAATGCCGGAGAATGTGAGAAACGCACAAACCCACACATGTACACCAGAGGACAGATAAAGGTTATAGTGCCACAGGAGCCTTTTAAATAACAAAACATGTTCATTTGAAACACCACTAGCATCCAAATATGACCAGCCTATTAGATAGAAACAAAAATCACTACTAAACACGCTTTAAATGTCAAGTCTCCTCATCATCAACATTTGGTGAGGAATTATTCAAGTTGAAAATCTTTACTAATGTACATTGTATAACATGTTGAGAACAAAATAACAACAACAATAATTGAACTAGTCTTTGTGTAATGCATAAAAAACATTAAAGCCAAATTTTTGTTAAATTGATGCCGTCAGTGCATTTTTTTTGCAAAACCAGACATCAGATATTCATAAAGAAAGGATTCATCAAAAATACCTTGAACAGGAAGGGAACTGAGACGACAAAATACCAGACAGCCATGATGTTCACATTTGTATTAAAATTATGTTTGGCCTTTGGAGCTTGTTCCGTCTGATTCCAGCCTACACAGGGTTTGATTCGCAGAGTTCACCACAGCCCCAAACTCTGGAGAAAAGCAGCGGTTGCTTCACCTTAGAAAATAAATAAAAAGAGAAACAATGGTAGCACACGTTGGGCTTTTACTTCTCAGCCCTGTGAGGGGTCCCATTTCTTACCTTCAGTGTCACCTTCAAAGCCCTCCCCTCTGACTGTTTGTTCCTGTGAAAAGAGTGGTGGTGCTGTAAGAGAGTGGTCTGGATCACACCAGCCTGCTGGAATTGGATCCATAAAGCCACAGACTGTTAAATCTCTCACAGGTGAAGCACAATGCACAATGGAGCCTGCATACCGGTGTGGTCACAGACATTTAGGTGAGACATTCACCCCCCCCCCCCCCCCCAAAAAAAAAGGAAAGAGAAATAAGACTGAGACCTCAGTTTGACCTAACAAGGCAAACACAAACACCTTGTTCTCTTCTCCACATCCTCACAATTTTTTAGCTTGTCCAAGCAAATATTTCACCGACAATTGCTCCGACACCAAAGGAACTGCAATGACCCTGCTGGGAAAAGACTAAAAACAAGAGGAATTCTCTCATTGGTTGAGGAAAGAATTTTTCACCTTGCAGAGGTGAGTTGTGGGTCTGCACTGGACACCCAGTGTAAGGCTCTAAAGGACTCTCTGTAGTAGCACTGAAGTAAAGCAAATGCCTTTCCCTCAGATTTTAAATCTGCAAGAATCCATGTTTTCTATATCAAATCAGACAAATTATTAGACAAAGTTTTCCATGTTGCTAATATGTTATGTCCTTACAATCTAAGCCCTTTAGTAAGAGAAGACAAATGAGCATCGAATGGAAAACAGACAAACCTGCCAACAAGCTGGTGAACATAGTCAATCATCGAGTAAACCATAAAAGCGGATATTTTACTTTGGAGTGGGGGAGGAACTAAAAGGAATTTGAGTTAACCATTATCTTCAGTTACATATTGAGAAACACAGCACCCAATCAATGGCCACATTGTCCAGGGTTTTGGATTGGAAACAAGGAATGAATCTGTACTGGTCAGATGGTTTTGCATGTTTCTGCCCTCTAGTGGTATGTAATCAATATATACTGTACATAAATATATATGTTTCACATTACTATTTTCATGACTCTGAATAACGTAGGCGCCCATAAAGAGACCAGACATTTTAATTAAGGTGAGCTTGGTGAGCCACTGTCTCAGCTGTCTTCAGAATGACACCCAGGAGGTTTTCACTAGAAAACATTTGTACACACCAGAGTGTACTTTTATCAATTAGCTTCTTTAGTCAGTCATGATTTAGCCTTGTTGTTTCCATCTCAAAATCGACCTATTTACTTTTTATCTACCTGCTCATTGTTGCTACAGCACAAATACAGTGTTTCTATGCCCTTCAAGATACTCATGCCTGATCTCTGCAGCAGTGAAATCTTGAGGAAGACTCAAGGGACCTTTACAGTCGTGTTAAAATCAGCTCTTGAATATTTTTTGTACAATATCTGATTCAGATGTCAGAAGCCTGCTCTGTGATTCAATGGGGGGGGGGGGGGGGGGGGGTCACAGAGGATGTTGATAACATTTCCAGAGGCTGTGAATGAAGATCTGTTTTGTTTCTCTGAGCAACAGCCCTTTGTCATGTTTTAACTTGGGCGGTGTAGCATGGTGCTGTGAATAATCAATAACATCAGCAGTGCCCATTTAGACTGACAGCCCATCAGTTAGTCAGGCACTTCTTTTTATTTGCCGTTTCAAGTGGGCTATTATCCATCTCCCCACCCTGCGACCACGGCCACATTAACTGCACCCACAATTAAGTGACATCCTTTTCTGCCGCTAGCAAAACCAAAGTGGTGCAGCGCTGACAATCTTCCCTTCAGGCTCCAGGTTGATGACTTTTTCTCATCCATCCGGAAAGCCTCAGGAGGAGTATTCTTCTTCTGCTCTCCTGTCATAACAGCCGTCAATGTACCTGGGTGACAGCCATTGTCTCGTTGTGACACGCTTAACGGGCAGCAATGTAATGAGACGTGAAGGGAGAGCACCAATGTGCTCCGCGAATGCTTGTAATACAAACAATATCAACCAAAGGCAGCATCCACTTCTATTTGTGCTTCTCTTTGTGTGGATTTTTGTATGTCTGTTACACAGACACTAGGAATAAGTCCCAGGATGACTGTTCACACACAGAGCTGAGCAGGGAAGAGGAATGCACGGTGGAATAGAACGAAGCAGGACCGATTTAACTCTCCCTTGTTGGTTGGACATTCTTTTTGTCTGTTCAAGCTGTGTGAAATATGGAGTGTGCTCCTCTGCTTCAGTCTGAGGACACATCCCTGGAATTTGCTGTACAGTATAGTAGTTTTTTGACAAAACAATACTTTACCAATAGCCATACAGTGATTTGAGCAGATGGGGTAATAACCCCATCTGCCATGTCATGTGGTTTTGGGGATCCTCATCACTTTTGAACTCTACATTCGATTTTTAGGGTTGTATCCATGATTCTGCTTTTTGGTGACTGGCCAAGTACAGTAAATAAAAGAACTGTGATTAAACTGAAACTGAGTCACGGAGACAAAGTGAAGTACAGTTAGAAATCACAGCTGCCACATTCCCAGCCTGACACTATAACAGTTACCAAGGCACTGCCAGACACACACACACACACACACACACACACACACACACACACACGTTTGTATGCGTCCATTAAAGAGGAGTCACAAAGTGAGGAGCGGCCAAAAGGTCCTCACTTTCCCAAAATGTCCTCACTCTGTTGGTTGTAGACTCAAAATGTTCCTCACAAAGATAGCTGTACGAGAGCACACAAACACAAACACACACAAACACAAACACACATTGTAGCTGCATGTTCAGAAAACACTACATCTTCTTTGCAATTATGTCACTGTTGGACATCTAATCATTAGTTAAGGAAATCAGTCAGGCTCACACTCACTTGTTGTGGAGAAGGACTGATGGAAGGATACTAAATTGGAGATTAAATGCGGTGAGAAGTGTTGTGCTGTGATTTGACGATTTCTCTCTCTCTCTCTCTCTCTCTCTCTCTCTCTCTCTCTCTCTCTCTCTCTCTCTCTCTCTCTCTCTCTCTCTCTCTCTCTCTGTGTGACTCCTCTATAGCACTATACATTTCCCAAGGTACAAACGTGCACCCAGAATTTGATTTTCAATATCGAATAAAATCTAACAGACCAGCCTTTTTGTCACATAGATTAGTTGACATCCTATCTCAGCTCCTACATCACAAAGAAGTCCAGGGAATTGTGGCACAGTACAGCTGAAACTAAGTCCCTGTGTTGATGATGATAATCCTGAACTCCTCAGAAGGTGCCAAAAGGTTTCTGTAAAAGATCTGCCTGCTTTTATTTAGCAGGGAAACGCGTTAGCACTGGCTACAGCATAAAGATGATAAAAGTGTTTCTTACCTTCTGTCTACAACAACAATTCATGACTCACCTGCGGATCTGAGAGCACTCTACTATAATTATTTTGCTCTTTTGAAAATCCAGTTTGAGTTAGAGCCCTACCACTGAATCGGAATAACAGATATTTTCAATCTGTTCCCCTTGTCAGCATCGGCACATTGGTTTGTTAGTAAAATACATTTTCTTTTGCATCATTTGCAGTTTTATGTCGACTCATCTTGAGTTTAAAATCTCTCAAAATATTCAATAGTATTAAAATTATAACATTAACTATAAAGTAAATCTTTAACATCAAAATATACAAAGCAAGTGAGCTGGAAGTGTTGCTGCTTGTTCATATACAAGCACATTCCATGTCTGTACATCTTCATCTGGATGTAAATTTGCCCCACAGCTGCATTTCAGTGAAGGGTATAGGCCAAATGAGCCTCCAGCAGCAGTCATGCAGGCGTCTCTCAAAGAAAATCCATGTGTGCAAGCAGTTGGCTGGGATAGCCCGCTGGCAAAGTGATGGGGGGGAGTCAAGAAAAATCAAATATGCACATTCATTTGAGTTCCATTGCATTTCAGGTATTGATCAGCGGTAACTTGGCTGACGTTAACGCTCATGGTCTCTGAGAAAGTCGCAGGAGGAAGCATAAGTCAAGGCTGTGTCTCTCTCTTTCTCTCTCTCTCTCTCTCTCTCTCTCTCTCTCTCGCGCTCTCTCGCTCTCTCTCTCTCTCTCGGTTTGATCGAAGTACAGTACACACACTGTTCATTTCACTCATTCCAGAAAACATAGTGTGCATACTGCAGTGTTGCAACACAGTGATCCAGTCAGGCAAAGACTATAACCAGCCAATAACCAATGACTTGTGAATTGTTCTGAACTTCCAGAAATTCAGAGGTAGGTTATTACCTCAGTGGTACATTCACAAGCTCCCTCTTTGTAAAAAGAAAGAAGCATGAATGGTGTTGGTTCGTGAGAGTCACTGAGCACTCAAAGGGGAGGGCATGAGAGGCTACTCCTCCATGATGTCTAGACTTTTTCAGCTTCCTCGAGCACAGACAGGTAAGTGAAGAGCGAGGATGTGTCAGACAAATGCAGCAAGGATGCAGCGATATATTGACGGCTGTCAGTTCTCTACGGAAACTCTGTGAAATGAAAGAACATGACTTTTTCCCTGGGGCCGAATCCGGTGTGGTGATTTGTCACCAAAAATGTAAAACCAAAAATGTAAAACCAGTAGTTTTTTCAACTGCTCCAGTAGAGCTAAGTAGCTCTACTGGAGCAGTTGAAGGTTAAGGGCCTCGGTGAAGAGCACCACAGTGGTTTCAAACCGAAGAGCGGTTTCACCTGGATCTCACCTGTACTTCTCCTCCCACTCCAGGGACTGAGCTGGGGACCTTTTGGTGGCTGTGACTCCGGAAGAAAAGCGGTTCATCCACTAACTAGAAGGTTAGTGACTAGATCCTCTGCTCCTTGTTCACATGCCTTGCAAGACAGCTATGTGAATAATGTGCTTGGACATAAAGTCCTGCATTAAGATTTATTGTATTAATGTGTGTGTGATTGGGTGAAGACTAAAAAGCACTAATTACATGTTTACTATATGGTCACATGACTACAACAACTTGTACAATAGTGATTGTTTTAGACAGTTCTTTTGTTGGATTGGTCATTCAACATGGTTCCGATTTTTCTAAAGTACAAAGACAGTTTGTGGTGGTACAGTGGTTATCACTGTCACTTCACCTCAAGAAGATATACAGTATTTATACATATAAGACCAAACAATCCTTGAGTAATCAGAGTGAAATCTGTGCCCAGTTAGAAATTGACCTCCTGCTGTGTTGTTGGTCAACAATACTTCCCAGTCTGCAGCAGAGTTGAGGAGTCACCAGTTAAAACATGTTCTAATCAATGGTCAGAAGCTTTGAGTAGTGACTGAAAATATGAGACTGCTGAGAGGTGGTTGTTGTCCGGAAAAATAATTTGGGCATTCAGAGGGAGCCAGCTGTATAGGTGTATAGCAGACAAATTAGTAATTGACCTTGCACATGCTGGATAGATTTTGAATCCATCTGGCCTGGAAATGTCCACATGCAGGATCCCCCAGGTGGAGCTACTGGATGAAGCTCTGAACGACCTTGGCTCTGTGACCTGGAAAACCAGCATAGTATGGATGAATGGCTGGGTGGATGGATTATTGCCCGGTCGGATGGACACTGTATGTCAACTGGAGACACCTGGTGGAAGGGTGAATCCCTGTTGAGCTTCAGCGCAGGTCTTTCCTGTGCACCTCTGCAGCGTCTTGTATCAGAATCTGTGAATGGGAATTGCTAGAAAACTCCTGCTGTTTGATTCTAAAGAGGGTGGGAAAGTTGTGTCCCGTCTCTAAGCTCATCGTTTGTTTCTCCTCCAGGGCTTTTTACCTTTTGCCTGTACCCCCCGCCTCCTCCTCACCCATTTCTCCCAGTCTCACCCCCCCCCCCTTTTCTGCTGTCAAGGGAAGTGGGCGCCTTTTGTTTTTGAGGATTTTGAGTTTTTTTACTACATCGTCATCTCTACCTGTGTTTAGTAATGTTCTCCTTCAGAGCATCGTAGGCCTGGATGCTGAGTAGTGTGGCACCCACCAGCTCCAAAGCTCTTTCTGTCTGCTCTCTCTGCGCATAAAAAAGACACAGAGCCTGTCTCAGCCAAGTCCCTCAATAAGCATTAGATATTGTCATCTTTTATCAGCCGTCATTTCTTTGCCAAGCTCCGACAGTCTCTCAGGGGCTGCCATTTGCTTTAACATATTTCTCTCTCCCTGCCTGTGCGTGTGTGGGGGTTTTGTGTGAAGCCCCATGCGGCTTTTACATATCTTTACACCCATTCTTGTATTTTTAGTGACTAATCTAGAAGCAGATTTTGACTCATCTTCGAGATAACCTTTCCCCGAGGTGGTTTCACACTTTAAATCTTATGGACTTAACAGCCTGCATTTATTCAACTTTGGCAGCAGCCCGCTGAGTCTTCATTTCAGTAGCAGGGTTACACTGAGTAAAACACCATGACAGATAGCCTACACTTTTAAACCGGCAAGAAGATGATTTACACTACACTGTAATGTGCAGAAATTCACCTTTTATGTGTCATTTTCCAATTAGAGTCACATAGGTACCTCTTATTGTGTTAGACTATGTAAGAAATTAGGAATTAGTCCTTCTGCTGTGAAGATGTAACAAAAAGGACCAAATTACATCAGATGATGCTGAACAACATGGGGACGTGTTCTGCTGCTGGGATATTCTGGTTCTCAGCAGCAGCAAAGGGAGGGTGAAGAGTCAGAGCGGGTGTAAAGAAAGAAGGAAACATGAGGAGGTGCAGGATTAATCAGTGAATACAAGAGGGACAGTTTCCAGCACTGAAACAGGGACTGACCCAGTGATGATGTCTTTTGACTCGATTTTCAAGGATTATTCGATTAAATCACTTAATTAATCAACAGATAATATATCTCCAATGATGTTTTGATAGATTGATCACTGCAGGTATTTCTTAAAGAAAAGTGTCCAATGCTCCGTGGTTACATCTCCTCAAATAAAACAATGCTCGTGGATTTCTTTGTCTTCTACTGTGTATAACAATTCAGTATCTTTTGTGTTTTTGGATGATATGCAAGATAATAGTGAATTGCATCCCTTTGTTTTTACTTTATCATCTAAATGCATCACCAAGATGTTATTAAATAATGAAAATAGTAATTTATGTACCAGCCTTTGGCATCAATAATAGTAATTAGTTTTCCATGATATAAAGCTTCTTGGTTTTAAAGCTTTGTGAGGGTGTCTACCAGGTTTTGTTCGCTGATTATGAAACATAGCCAACTTCCACTCGACTGTGCAGCCAACCAGTAAAATGAAGAAGCTTTTTTCTATGTTAACAGTGACACATAAAGGTCCCCTGGCATTTTTTTTGTTTGTTTATTTTCCGGGAAAAGGTTAAGACGAGGATTAACCTTTTGCTATGTGATCATCATCCAAACATTTTGTCTGCAACATGCTTTTGCCAAATTCAGATATTTTCACAGACGACAAAATGCAAACAGTGAAGTAGCATAATTGTCCATATGGGTTTTAGCTTTCAACACAAGCTCCTCCACAGAATTCTCTCTGCAGCAGGAAGCAGTGCAGAGCCAGTGTGCAAATTGATGTGATCAATAATGAATTGTGACGTTGTTGTCACATGCTGTTGGTGCGAGCTCATCAATGTGGTTTTACATTTTTGAAAGAAATTTAAACCACGTGCGGTTTCTGAAGTGTGTGTGTGTGTGTGTGTTTCCTGTTTGCTTCCCAGTTCCTCTCCATATGCCAGTGACGACGCCGTCTTCTTTTGATCTATGTTTTATAGCCTGTGAATCCAGTGCTGAGTGTTGTAATTGGAGATGAAGCACAGTTGAAGACAATGTTCTGAGAACGTGTTTACTCATTTACATTTGTGTGGCTCAATGAAGTCAAAGATTCTTCAGTAATATACAATAAATATATATATATTACTTTCTTTCATTACCACAAAGTATAAGGTCCCTTAAAGGCATAGTTCATAGAAAAATGAAAATTCACTCATTACCTACTCACCACTATGCTGATGGAGGGGTGGGCACAGTGTCTGAGTCGACAAAACACTTTTGGAGTTTCAGGAGTCAACAGCGTTGCAGCCAAATCCACATCAGATCCACATCAGATTAAAATGGTAATTTTCTTCCTATTCCTTTAGGGCAGCCATTAAAGTTCCGTGTGTTTCAAGTTTTAAGTTTCAAGATTTGATTATCAAATGCACAACAATAAAATTAAAGAGTCGCTGGCAATGAAATGAAATGAAATGCTAGGGTCACAGGCTCTCTTCTAGCAATGCTCAGAGTATATGTGTGTGTATGTGTATGTGCGCATGTGGGTGTGCTTATGTACACATCTTTCAATGGTTTTGACAACATTTGGTTTGAAAACCTCATAGTCAAGATATTTTGCTTTAGGGTTGGGGTTTGACATTTAGTTATGATAGCTAAGGTTGAGGTAAGGGGCTGATATTGTCTGTGGTGAAACAGAAAAGAAGGAGAAGTGACAGACTTACAGCAAGCAAAAAGAGAGTTGGATGAAAACAGGATATTGACAGAAAGATCGACCACATATGAACAGTGTACTCCTTGATTTTCTTCTCGGTCGTTGCTTCCTGCTGCAGTGTCGTGAAAGAAAGAGAAAAGGTTGGGAGTGACACTGTGAACAAAGGGTTGCTTATCCTAATGTGCAGGACTGTAGAGTAGATCACTGTTGAGTCAGGTTTATGTAGCACAAAGTGTAACTTAACAACAATATATTTTTAGCAGTACGGCCTTAACAGTCGTCTAATAGCCTCTCTGTTATATAACCCTGTTTCTATATCGTGTTACACTTCACGGAGGGGAGAATGTTTTGGTTAAATCTTAGGGACGTCTGTTTGTTGTGGGCAGCCTTGATTGGTGTCTGCAGTAAAACAAGTGAGTAAAAGGGCTTGAACGTCCTAAAGGCTGCATCACATACAGCTGTAACACAAATCTAAAAAATGAATGACATTCAGCAATTCCAAAACCCCTTGAAGAAAAATCCAAAACTGCTCTAAAATCATCAATTGTTTGTGTGAGCAAATTATAGATTACATTAGTTTGGGGCTGGGTGCATGCAACAAACTTATTGTGTCAACTAGAGCAAACACAAAGTAAACTTCAGTCCTATACCGGTCCTGGTAGCTTCTAGTTGTTTGTGTTTATTGGTAACATGTAAAGTGAGGAGGGAGGGCGTGCGACAGGGTAATACAGTATGGCACAAGGTACATGGGCCGCCGACAGTCCGTGAATGAACGCATTCCGGAAAGTTTTAACCAAATTACTCATTATTAGCTGAATTAAGTTTCTTCCATGTAATAAAGCGACAGTTTCAATACATTTTCGGTTAATTGCCCATCCCTACATTATATTATGACATATTATATCAATGTTCCTGTCACTCAGTTCCATCCCACAGAAAGTAATGTACAAGCTGGTAGATTTCAGCACCATGGACAGCTCCATTTTCTCATTTACTGGCTCTGACTGAGGAAAGAAACTTCCTTGTGTTTTTCTACATACATTTTATCGGCGTCATTATTTACTGAGGTTTGATCTGCAAAACGTAAAAACTTAGGAGGCTCCTGTTCTTCTCACTCTGTGTGTGTGTGTGTGTGTGTGTGTGTGTGTGTGTGTGTGTGTGTGTGTGTGTGTATGTGCGTATGTACGCGTGCATGCATTCATGCGGGTCTGTGTGTGTGTGTCTTCTCCTGTCCTTTCTGATGTAGTTGCTAAACTTAATTGGGTTTCTCTTTGAGCTCATATCTCCTGCTTTGTACCAGTTACCTCTGTAAGTGTGCCAGGGAACTTGAGGTGTAAAACAATGTGGTGCTGTGTGCAGTTGTGGGTTGATGAGTCTGCAAAATGTATTTGTGTCAGAGGTAAATTGCTCCAGCTCCCTTTGGTGTGGGTTGCAGCAAACAGAAGATACAATATTCAAAGCTGCCGTCGTGTATGCATGTGTGTTCACATGTATGTGCCTATGTCCGCTGGGAATAGCCTTCTGCTTTATTTGTGGCAGAGGGCAGATGTTGGATTCAAAACTAGGCTTTTGCATCGACTTCCATTCATTGTGGACAGCCACACCAAAAGCATATCCCTAAAGTAGTGACAAATTCATGCTTAACCCTAAATCTAACCTAACTACAGTTCATCTTATGTCTGACCCTCACCACAAGCTTAGATATGAAGTTTTGCTTGATAAGGACTAAACTTTTGTCCTCATCATGTCTACTGGTTTCTCCCTCTCTTGCACGCACTCATTCACACACACAAACACACACACGCACACACACACACACACTAACACAGTGGTCAGTCATCCTCTGATTGCACCTGACTCATGAATCTCTTCATCAGTGCGAGTCCAGCAGAGAATCACAATCACCTCCTCCCCCAGTGGCTCTGATCAGCCTCTAATTAAAGCTGTTAATCAAGATGTGATTCTCCTCTCCTCCTTTGATGACTGGGTCATCCTCCAGCCTGATATTGTAGGACTTGTCATGTGAAGGAGCCACATCTCGCAGGAGACTCCTAAACTAACATAGCTGACTGCCAACTTGTTGGTGCATACAGTTACCCTCTTCGTGAAAACGTTGACTTTACTGTGGGTTCAGTTTTTAGGATTTCATGGATGAATGGTGAAACAAGTTGGAGCCTCACTGAGCTGATTAGATGAGGAGCTGCAGGTCTATTGCTCCTAGGGCAAACACCAACCTCCATCATGTCCATTTAGTGACTTGTTCTGCTGTGCTCTTTCCAATAATTGTTTGAAAACAACTTGACCTTCTGCTTAAGGCTTGATCACCAGATCTTCTCCTGTTACGCTCTTTTTCCCCTTTAAAACATGTTTTGATCTGGTCTGATTTAGCGCGTCTTTATGCGTTAATTTTTTTTTTTTTCTATAGTTGTATTTACTTCACTTTCTCCTTAACGTTTGAATTTGACATTCTACATCTGTGAACCTGACATCCACTGCTCAAAATGCAATGTATTTGAAAGCAACACACACTTAAGGTTCCACTCAAGAGTTCGCGTTGTCTGTCTATTGATGTCGGCTGATTTTTCCTGTCAGTTTCACATCAACACGTACAGGCCCGAACCTTGACTCCTACTGATGTTCAAAAGTTTGGTTGAATATTAGATACTTTTGAAGTTACTACACGTGGACTTGTTAAGTTTGATTTCACCATTATCATTTGTATTAGTTCAGTGGCCGAATAGTGCAGAATACTAAAACCTTTGAAAGGTTATAATGGTGTTATAAAACTGAATCAGATACAAGTTTTTAGCACTTTGATGTCGGTTTTTTTCCAGAGGATAAAGTGTCTCAGTCATCCAAGCTGCATCACACAACAGCATTTTTCCAACAAAGCAACATGGAGTCACAGGGCACACAATTCATCATTATTCCTCCTCCGTAACTCGTCGACTTATGATCACTGTGCATATCATATCAGCCTTGTTACTCTGTCTCACATAGAGAATACGCAGGTTGGAAAGGCAAATTATAATGATGATTTTTGTGCACCCAAAAATGACTTACTATTGTGTAAGAGAGACTTGCAGGGTAAAGTGTCCTATTTCCTGCTAGCACTGAGGATATGACTGTACGTATTACATTATGTTAGACGCACACTAACGGATAAGAGGCTGGAAGACTAATCGATTAGAGATGACTCTGCACTTGGATAAGCTCAATATTTCTTATTCCTTGCAAGATAAAGGCACTTTGAAGTGTCCCAGTTTTTTTTATTCTCTTGCCTTGAAGAAACACAAAAAAGTTTGGAAGAGAGAAAGAACATTGGCATTTTGAAAAACATTAAGACATTGAAACCTCTATTCACTCTGATCTGTTAAGATACAATACATTTAGAACTAAATCAACCCTAATGCTGTAACTAGAAGACATGACCACAATATAAAACTGGGACATTAACTATTGACAGTAAATATACATAAAAATACTGCAAATAGAGCAATGTTTGTTCTTAAAGGTTCTCGAGTAAATAATAGAGAGGTGAACATTTTCGTCCAGCCACTGATAATAAAATGCCGTCACTTCATACAATTTTTAAATACTGCACATAAATGTAATCTTGTAAATAATTGCCCATTTTTCGGCCGTGCAGCTGAGTCTCAGTATATTGACGCAGTGCAGTGTGTGGGGCATCTGCTGGCACAAATGGAACAGAATATACATAATTATGTTTTCATTGGTTTATAATCGCTGAAATTACCACAGAGTCCCCAATGTTTCACCGACATACTCACACACTCACCCCTAGATGCAACTGAAGCCTACACACGGGTCCTTTAATTGACCAGAAAGTTGACTTACTACGAAATGCATTTTAAATGCTCTCGGCCAGAGGTAATGAATTTGAAGAGGAATTGTTAATTGCATGGTTAATTGCAGGAGCTGATAGAATCTAGCTGCTGTTGTCATTCACACGGTATATGTATGAATCCTTTTTCATAATAATGATGCAGAGTGGGGAGACTGTGTGGCAGGCGCTGCAGAGTGTGGCTTTAAGCAAAGCATAAAAGAGTGACGGAGTGAAGGAAAGGAAAGAAGAAACGAGCAGGAAGGTCTGTAGCGTCGTGCTTGTCTTCCTCGCATCATTACTATCGTGGCTCATCGCCCTCCCTCTCATCTTCCCCTGATTATTCTTTTGCTTATCTTTTGTTTCACAGCCATGTCTTCCTTAGGGTCATCTCTCTCCCTCCCTCGCTCACTTTTTCACCGACTGACTGGGCTTTATTGAAACTGTGACAGGAAGTATAATGGGATGCATTTGACTCACCGTGCAGAACAGTGTTAGAGGAATATTTGTGACGATATCAGCAAGGTGTGTGTGTGTTTAATTGCCTCTGCTCAATTCAGCAGAAAAGCAAAAATGATAGCAGAAATAATTAAAAAAACAAAGAAACACATTGAGTCATGGCTATTAATTATATAACAATAATCTACACTCAATTTTTTTATTAAAATGCTTGCGAGAGGCAGATCACACATAGACAAGTTTTCTAGAAATGCATTGCCAGACAAAACTATTGTTTTCCTATGGTATGCCTCCGCTACCTGACTCCTTTCATCGTGTTTCCCAGTGGTTTTAGATGTGCATAAAAGTTTCGATATTATCAACTTTTCAGCAGAAGACATGGAGTAACAGCACTCATGACCCAAGCAGCTAATCAAATCGACCAGGAGGCGGGCTTTATCGCACCACTTCCTGATTTGTTTCCTGGTCAACAGCACAACACCTGGATGCGCTGGTGATCCAGGCACAGTTCGCTGAAGAGATGGTTATGTTCACCATCCTGTCATGAACCTCTGCTTTTTACGGGCTTTCCCCCTCCTCATCTATTATAAAGCAAAAGGCAAGAGCTTGACCTCTGCTTAAAACAGTTGTTTTCCCTTTACCTACGTTTGATTGGTCACTTGCACACATAGGCCAGATCCACACAAGCCCACTGCTCACCATGTATTCCCCCCCCGGCTTCTCCAAGGTTGTTTTAAGGGGGCTGTGCCTGATGTGACACATCTCTGTGATTTGCCCCTTACTATGTATACTTTATATAAACACATATGTATTTATTACACTGACAGACCAACCTTACCTGCAGATTGCAGAAGCTAGGTTTGAAATAGGATGTGCGTGCGTGCATGCTCATTTGCTCGTGTGCTCGTGTGCTCGTGTGCTCGTACATCCTCTGGGCTGGCAGAAAGTGCAGTGTAGTGATAAGCAGGGTAGAGCCTATTAGCTTTTTGGCCTGCAGCCTGAATGTTAGTGGTGATTTTGTGTCTCTGGTCAGAAACCACATCCTCGGTTATCGGGGAGCCGGGGGAACACAGGATGGTTTCCAACACGTGACTCCTGTTATTTCCTTTTTTATAATTAACATGAACCTCCACGGCCGCAAACCTCATCACTTGTCATTTTCCTCCCATTGTTCAGTGCTCTCTTGTTGTGTACTTGTGTTTGCCTGCAGGTCGCTGCAATCTCGACCAATTCTCTGGCATCTAGAGAGGGAAAGCATTACACGGAAGCATTACACGGTCACCTGAACAGCTTTTTCCCCATGGCAGTGGGGCTCACAAACAAGCCCCCCCATCACACTGACTCTGCTGACCCCCCCCCCCCCACCCTCGCACATAATTTATAACACTACATTATTGGCACTACCACCAATCTTTGCACCTTAAAACCGCACACAACACATTTACTGTATATATTATTTTTTCGATATTGTTGTTTTTTATATTGATGTTTATATTGCTCTATATTGTTGTTTTTATATTGTTGTTTGTAAAGTGCACCAACCACACCAAGGCAATTTCCTGTATGTGAAAATATACAAGGCAATAAAAAGAATTCTGATTCTGATTCTGATTCTGATTACTTACATTATCTACGTTTTGACAAGAGCACTCCTGGGAGGGTAGCTTTTGTTTTCTCTTCTCTTTTCTAGTCTTGACTCGTCTCTTCTCTTTCATTATAATTCACAAAGCCATGCTGTTTGTCTGTGACTGTCTGATCACCATAGCAACAGTCAAAATCATTCACTTATCTCTAAATCTCCTTTTGCACAATTGATCTTTTTCACTGTGGTCTGTTTTCATCTATTGTCATTTACTAACTCGTCAGGGACAAGCAGGAAGCTAAGCAGTAACATTATGGAGTGTTTGCTGCATAACTGCTTGCAAATATAAGCAAAAAGAAAACTATCCCGAGCAGAAAAAGTAAAATCCCAAAACTGTCTCGTAAGTACTTTTGATGTTGGGCTGCCTCCATTATTTTATTTATTCATCTGATGATTGGTTTTTCAAGTCGCTTAATTAATCAATCATTCCCTCTTTAAAAATTATAGGACACGTTACTTCTCACATGAGAGAAGTAACTAGCAAAGCACAGTTATGAAGTTAGAATATTTCTGTAAATGAACTATAATAAAATATATTGGTCTATTCATCAACTAATTATATCAGCTCGCCATTATCGATCTAATAATTTCAGAAATCTCTTGAAAATCTGCAAGAGCCATTCACCGATCGCCTTCTCACAACTAATCTATGCGTCTGGCATATGTTCTGGTAAGAGGACGAGGAAGTGCACTATTGAATTTGGTGCCATTTGAACATGGAATTTGTCTATATATCTATCTTTCTATCAATATCTGGTACATTTCATTCACTGAAGTTTCATTATCTATGAAATGCAGCCAGCATATCACAAAACTGATGAACATGAATAATGGAAAAATCCGAGTAAAAAATACAATCCTGTCAAATTAAATAACTCCGCCATCAGCACTTTGGTCACCACTTGTGTCAGCTCTATATTTATGGAGATCACAACCACTGTGATGGTGACAGTTGAGTTTTTGATTAATCTTATTATTGGCTGAAACTGCTCATTTGAGTGTGAGTGCGTGTGTGGGTTGCAATGCAAAACAGGCAAACAAAAATCAATAGATCGCTGGAGTTTGGCTCAGATTTGTTAGAGTAAGAGATCTACATTTTGTGAAATAGGCTTATTTGTTCGCTTATGTGTTCGGTGAGATATGAAGATCCATAATAGCCTCCAGTCTCTACCGTATTGGTATTGGTTTTGTAATGTTAATTACATATTCTTAAGGGGAGAAAAAAATATATTCAATCGCTTTCACTTGAGTGTTTGATGAAAGGATCAATACTAATCTTGTGTCTGTTAATTAAGTCTGGAGCCAGAGGTGCAGCCTGGCACTGTATAGTTCAAAATTAAAAAAAATATATATAAAACAAGCTTAATTACAACTCAGAACTCTATCTCCCACCAGAAATGGTCAATGTTACATTTCCGCTAGTGAAAGTGACGCAGGATCCTAGACCTGTGAGCAGTAGAAAATCATTTCATCTAACTCTTAAAAAAGAAAAGCAAATAACTAGGGCTGCTCAATTAATCGGAATTTTATCGTGATTACGATTATGGGGTCAAACGATCTCCAAACTACTATAATCGAGTTGAAACGATTATTTGGATTTTTTTTCGAAAGAGGCGCGCATGCGCAATTCAGTCCTTCCTCCAAAGCATTCAGCGACCCAGCTGACTGGCACTCACTCTCAAGCAGCAGTAAAGTGAAAGAGGCGAGTTGTGTGTGTGGTGACCGGCGGTGAAAAAAGTGCGAGTGGAAAAGCAGGGAGGGCAGCAGCAGACCATGTAGCGTCATAGAGTGTTAGGGTTGCCTTCATTAAGGGTTTGAATAACCGGGCACCGATATCCTGGTTTCACCGGAACCGGAAGTGATTACAAAATAAAGCATAGACTTCAGAATAAGGGCACATTAATAATCGTTTAAATAATCTTGATTTTGATACTGTCCAAAATAATCGTGATTATGACTTTTTCCATAATCGAGCAGCCCTACAAATAACTGAAAATATTACAAAATAAAGGTTATAAAAAAGGTTCTATAAAGATGGCATGGCAGCTCCCAAAAGTGAAGCCAAATATCTGAATCACCCCCGTTGGCAGGTGTCATGTTAATTGATGGGACATGGACTCAAATAAAAAGTCAAAGTACATTTTTTTTTAAATGATCGATTATAGGTAGTGCTAACTTGTACGCAGAATATTTTAGCTTAATTTGTGTACAGTGGGAGGAAGCAGAGACACCAATGTGTTAAGGTTTGTTATGAAAGCATGGCAGGGGAAATCACATGATTTAGAAAAACCCATATGTGTCATACATGTGTGAACAGTCCAAAAGGTCTAAATGCCTGATATTCACATGATGTTATCGGTCTTTGATCACAGCAGTGTGGCTTGTATTCAGTCCGTTTGTAGGCAGCGTGCATGACAATGGGCAGAGCTGAATCGAAGGTGCAACAGAAGCTAAAATAGCTCTTTTGAAAATAAGGGCCACAATCATTGATTTACATTTAGCTGTGATACAGATTAGACTGATGTTCTCTGCTTTGTATGAATGTAGGCAAGTCGAATGAAAACAAGCTTTTTTTTTTTCAAATGAGGACAAAAGGCTGTTTTTGTTATAAGGCAATAAGAGTTCGCCAGAGGTGATTGTTTGCCCAGCAGCGGTCTCTCCCAGACAATACATATTCAGTATGTTACACACACCTCTCCTTAATCTGAAGAACAGAAGTGACTGGCATTATTTATTTATTATTGATCAGGGTAAAATACCAGAGATGCTCTTGCTGCCTGTTCAGTCAGAGCACGATAGAAATGGTTAAGGCGCACATTGATTTTCTTTCCTTGTCTTTACTTTTTTTGGGGGTGAAAAGCTTCTTATGATCATTAAAATGCAACGCGACCCCACATTTGTTTTGGTCACATTAATATTTGTCAGTGGCTGCTCTGTGTGTTTGCATTGTCTCATCCCATTGTCTCTCCCTATTTACAACTCTGTGCTTTTATTTATCCTTTGGTTTTTCTGGTGCCAATAATCTGCAGAGATGACTCAGTGAGCAAATACGAATCTGCAAGAAAGACACGTGCATATACACTGTTTTCTGTGGCATCGGATCTTCTGTGTATTTATGTACAAGAGTATGTACACACAGTACACAGAAATCCTCTGTGCTTGTTTAACGGCTCTTATTTCACAGTCACAAGAGACTTTTATGTAAGTGTGTGTGTTTGGGTGTGTGTGTGTGGTATGTGAATTACTCCCATTGTGGTGGCTAAATCTGTTCAAACAATCACATTACGGGGACTTGTCTTCCTTATGGGGCGGAAAAGCAAATCCCCATGATGTCTTTCATTAAATTCTAAGGTGAACACATATTTCAAGGTTATTTTAAGAGTGAAGTTGAAGTTGAGATTGAGGCTGCAGTTGAGGTTAGGGTTGGGGTTAGGCAAGTAGGAATTATTGTTAAAGCTAGAATATGTTGTGTGTACAGAAATCAATGTAAGTCCAATAAGGAGACACGACGTGCGTGTGTGGGGGTGAGTGTGTGTATGCATCATATACTTGCCCATCCAGAGCAGAACGACCTCGCTATTGTGGGTTTGATTTACAATGTGAAAATGCCACTTAATTTTCCCTAATAAAGTTAATTTACCAAGCTCTAACTGAACAGTTCGGTTGGAGCTATGCGGTTTGATGTTTGGATTCTACGCAGACAGAGACTTGGTTTTTACTCGCACGACAGCGTAGAACTTCTAAGTAGAATAGCAATGCATCATCAATTCACCTCACACACAAGCTAGTACACAAAACCCAACATCACAGTCCACACACACACACACACAAGTGGCTGTTTCAAACAAACACACAAAAACTTTACAGCAGGTGTGCTAAAACAGGATATTTTTTCACGAAATGTTTTTGTTGTTGCACATGTGACATATTTTGCACTGCACAGCCACAGTGTGTGTGTGTGTGGGTCTGTTGACAATATTGTGTTTACTGACAACAGTGTCAGTAATCACAGTTTAGCTGCGCTCATAAGCTTATATGGAAAATCCTGTCACAGTTTGTTGTATTTCAAGGACGTAACAGCCTGTTTCGTGACACCCTTGTCAAAATATATCACACAACAGTGACTTAATCAGCTCCATAGAGTTGACGGTTTGATTAACTGATTAGTCGGTTGTCAGGAGATCAATCTGCTGATACAGACATAATTAATTGAATTATTTAATTGATTTATATTTGCTGCTCTAGAAATGATTTATTTGGGAGGAAGGACTTTGCAGCATTAACATCGGAAAGAGGAAAAGCAAACGCTGAAAAGACAAGCACAATGTTCAGTGTCACAGTTGGTAGTCGTGGCAGTTTGTCAGCCTTTGTGTTTTGTCTTCTATTATAATTGTTTTTTATTTTTCAGTCCAGAGTGACATTCAAATAAAAATCCTATTGGCAGTACATGGAGCCACAGTGGGGTTATTGCATACAGCTGTTGATGGTTGAGACGCTCGTTGAGTTCTTACTTGACAGCCTTTAACAGAAAGTGGCATTTTTTTTAATTGATTCGCCCACTGGCTTTTTGTCTCAGAGGCTGCGTTTTGTGCGTGATGTTATTCGCATCAGCTCTTTAAAGCTCTGGTGAATCACTAGCAGCAGCAGCCGGCTCCTCCCAGAGCGGAATCCCAGATAAATCAGCATTTACAGCACAACTTTTGCGAAAGGTAATCAAGCCCCTCTGCTGCCCCCAGAGGATTGCGTCCTGTAGGTGCAGGAGAAGTGTGTGAAGTGTATAAATCCTTCCAGCGGCCCTCAACGTTTCAGTCCTGGCGGTCATTAAAAAGCTTCAAGCGTGTATTTGATATACTAATGTCACTGAAGAACGGTTTAAGTCTTTGGTTTTCAACTCACATCTCCTCATTGGTGTCAAATGCAACATTGAAAATGGAAATCAAGCGTAGCCAAAAACTGACTTCAGTGACTGAGTTGAGTATTCCGACGGAGTCTCACTGGGATGATGTGTGTTGACAGGAAAAAACAAATCTTCTCCGGAGCCTGATTCAAAGGCAAAATTGACTGAGACTGACATAGATTCAGATCTGCGCAGAGAAAAAGGAAAATACGACGCCATCAACAACCGCTGATTCAAAATGACTGTGAAGTCATTTTCAACAAGTCGAGGGTTTCTCGGTGTGATGTCAAGCCGATACAGAGAAGCATCCAGCCGTCTACTGGCATTTTCTGGGTCCTCGAACATGTGATGTGGGCCAAGGCCTCCCTCAGCCGATCAGACTGCAGACAATCCAGTAGGTAGGGGGTGGTTGGGGTGGATTCCCAGTAGAGCTCATTAGATTTCTTGTAGTGTTGGTGGAGAGACATTGGAAAAAAAGAAAATGTTATGGGATTTGATTTGATGTTATATGCTGTTAGGGTGACTGGAAAGGTTTTTGGGGCAGCTGCAACACATTCGTTGGGGGGGGGGAAGAAGAAGAAGATATTATTTATAACTAGTGCTTGGTAATAATTCAATGTAGTCAGTGAAATCCCATCATGCTGATATCATTTTGTAAAAACATTTTTCTGCATGTTTTCAAAACAGTGGGGTTATTTGCTTAAATGTTCACTATGAATAGTTGAAAAGCTGATCCATCCATGCAACGGATGAATTCCATTTGCATCTGAGCTTGGACGTGAGGAGGGGCACACCCTGGACAGGTTTCCAGCGTGTCACAATATACTAGAGGCAAACAACCACTCGCACTCACATTCACAGCTACAGATCATTTAAAGTCGCCAATAAACCTTTCCTCTGCATGCAAACTCCACACATAGAGACCTCAGCCAAACCAGGATTCAAAGCAAGAACAAAGCTATCATCTATCTATCTATGCCTCTATGCATCTATCCATCTATCTATCCATATATTTATCCATCCAGCTATCCGAACTTTGTTCCCAACTACTCTACAACAGCTGTTATGTGTCCAAGAGCCGAGTTCGTGTTGAGGAGTAATTACTCTTTGAAATCTTCCCTCTTTGATCAGTGATAATTTGAGCTGCTGCGCTCTCTCCCCTGCTGAGACAATATGCAGTCAACAACAAACTGCATCTCCAATGTTTTGCATCTGGAGAATGACTCTAATCCAACCCAACGTTTGTAATGATGGAAACTGTCGAGTTACCACAGGTAATTTCTTTTGGCGCCAACGATGAAGTCCTCTGGATGTTATATAGTCTGGGGCTTGAGTGCCGTGAACAAATAGAGTTGCCCAGCTTTGATGAAAGCGTAACGGAGAGCTGATGCAACTTGTTAGCAGTTGGCCCAAGGCCCTGGATCATTCATGGTGGTAAACATGATTCTCCCGGTTTGTTTGTTTCTTTGTTGTCTTGCCTTAAGTGCCTTATTCTGTGGTGAGACTCTCTTGGGTTTTCTCAGGACAAGAAAAAGACCTCAGTCCCTGATTTGTTTGCTGCGGTCCACAACTTTAAAGCAAACAGGGCTATTCAAACATAGACACACACACGCACAGACTATTTCCCCTTGTAAAGGTACATTATCTAGTCCGTATACTTGAATATAAGCGAGCACAGAATGGTGAGAGGCCCTGTTGAAATTGTAAGGATTCATCTTATTATTATTGACAAAACTGAAATTGGCTTTTAGAGGGCTTTAACATGCTAGACTTCTTACCAAACTTTGCAGAAAATTAGAAAGTGGTGAAAATGTATGGCCTGGATGCCAGACGAACTTAGCCCCGCCAACAAAATTTGAGGTCTGGAAGTTCGTTCTGGAGTCGCTCCTTTGGGGAGAAATTATGCCCGAACAGAAACTGCTCGGACCAATCAGATTGTCAGGGCGGGCTTTATGCGATGATGGACAGATAATCAACAGTAACGTAATCATCCACGCTTGCCGCTGGAGAGCTGAGATGTGTAGATGCTGCCATTGAGTCTGTTTTAGAAGACATTGATAGCGCATTCATTTTGAAAGAGGAATAGAGAACGCGGAGGTGATGCCAAAGCGCACAAAGCTGCACTATTACCAATCTCTGCAGCTTAAAACCTTTAACCTTTAACTGTATATATTGTTGTTTCTTTTTATATTGTTATATTGTTCGCTATTGTTGTTTTTAATTTGTTGTTTGTAAAGTGCACCAACCACACCAAGGCAATTTCCTGTATAGTGCAAATATACATGGCAATAAAAAGAATTCTGATTCTGAACTAATCCCTAGTGCAGGCACTTGGCTGTTCACACAGGATGCTGAAGCGACGCTGAACCGCCGGGCAGCGCTAATAATATCACCCGTTGATCCAGTAGTATTCAAGCATATACTTACTTGTTGCTCCAACATTAAGCAGAACTGAAAGAAGAACTGAAAAATCTCAAAGCTTCTCATCACGAGGTCAGCCAAAGTTTTGCAACCAAACAGGAGAAGTTAAACACAGAGCTCCAGGAGGAGAAGAGGAAGAAGAACGTTCTCCAAGAAGAACTGAAAAATCTCAAAGCTTCTTATCACAAGGTCAGCCAAAGTGTTGCAACCAACCAAGAGAAGTTCAACACCGAGCTCCAGGAGGAGAAGATGAAAAGGAACATTCTCCTAGAATATCTGGAGAAGTTCAGGGTTACTGCTGATGAGGTCTTCCAAAGACATTAACCTTGTGTTTCCAGAACTGAGCTCACTGAAGAAGAGGTTCTCTCCAATGTCCTCCCTGATCCCAAACCCAAGGAGACAGGGCTGCCTGAGAAGACAGAGAAACCAAAGAATGCTTCATTGTGGTAGAGTCCGCAACATTGTGGGGTTGTGAAGGAGGCGTAAGAAGTCAGCGGCGCCAACATCTCCCAGCAACTGAGCTGACTTTACCTTCCTCACATGCTCTGAGGACTGTCAAGGTTAATGGAGGGATTTACTATTTGATTTCAAAACATCATAAAAAAGTATAATGTCCTCACAATAAGCGGCAGTGGACAATAACTGTGGACTTTAGTGTCATCCGATCTGGATGGCGGATAATGATCTTGCTGGCTGCTGACCATAGACTATTATTGCAGCAGGACTGCTTGATATATAGTATTGAAGTTATCCTTCAAAATGTTTACCCTCATCAATGCTGCTAAAAACTTGAATCTTGAAGATGTTATCCTCTACACCTGACATCTATTGCACTTCTGTCCTTGGGAGAGGGATTCCTCACATGTGGCTCTCTGAGGTTTCTACATATTTTTACCCTGTTAAAAGGATTTTTAATAGTTTTTCCTTACTCTTGTTGAGGGTTAAGGACAGAGGATGTCACACCAATGTTAAAGCCCTATGAGACAAATTGTGATTTGTAAATATGGGCTATACAAATAAAATTTGATTGATTTATTGACAATGATAGTATCGCACCAAATAAAACTATAAATAATAAAATGTCCGGCACATGTTGACGTATTTAAGATAAGGTAAGATAAAATGTACCTTAATTTATCCTCTGTAGAGGAAATTCAAAAATGACACAGCAGCACAAGAAAGTGTATCAGATATGTCCTCCTGCAGAGCTGGAGAACGGTTCCAGATGTACACATGCAAGAGTCATGGAACCACACTTTACGCCTGTGCATGCCCCCACCAGTGTGGTTCTCGTGGTTTTCCAGGTATGCATATGTCAGACACTATATATATATCAAATTGTATTATCTTCTGTAAAATGTTTGTGGATATAGATTTTTTTTATCAATATAAAAATGTATTACATTTACACATTAACGTTACTCAGATTAGTTAATGTAACAGAATATGTTACAGATTACATTTTTGGGCATGTATTCTGTAACGGAATACGTTTTGAAAGTATCTTTCCCAACACTGGAAATGTTACTGACTTGGGAGCAGTAAGACATGTTATCCGGTTCTCCAGTCTTTTTCATCCCAGTTTTGGTGAGATGTCATCTCACCTGTATGGTCTTGAGTTTTGGGGTAGTTTGGGGCATGGTGGGGGACAGACTGGGGGAGGTGACAGTAACTACGATGGCGGCTGAGAACTTCAGATATTGTTTCTCCATCTTGTTGAGTCACACCCCATGACGACTAAAGGGAGACAGGAATTGTATCTCCATCTTATCTCTATCCTCATATTTTCTCACGATCCTTGCTGCTTGTGATCCTTGCCTCCCAACTTCCCCGATAGCAGATTCAACGCAAAAATGGCCGGTTCGGAAATCAAGACTCGCGCTTTCTACACAAATTCTCACCGAAATAAGAACAGAGGATGCTAAACTGAAATATTATGATTAGGGCCTGAGCCGCGAACGGTGTGAGTCCCTATTGAAATTTAAAGAATTTTGAAATAAAATTTGAATTGGGAGTGACAAAATGGTTCAACAGCACCCCCTGGAACCAGCCCCTAGGTTTCCCATTGACCGATGTTCACAAAATCTGAACACAGGTGTATCGCAACCAGTCATAAAAAAGTCTCAAGGGGCATTATGAAAAACACCACAGGAAGCCGCCCATTTTCCATATAGTGGCCATTTTGACCATATTCACTATTTTTACTTTGACATACTTGTCCCAGGACTTTCATCAGATCAACTTCAAATTTAGATGAGTGTCATCAGAACAAGATGGAGATACAAACTGATTTAAAGATCTATTTGTCTTCACACCGTGCGACCGTGGCGTGGCGTCAAAGTTTGATTAAACGCCATCAAAACAAGAGGTTCTGTATCTCGGAGCTTCATGGTCCAATCAAGTCCAAACTAGACATGTAAGACAAGTGTCCCGGCTTGTTAAATTATGACTTGAAAACACAGCGCTCCCTGGTGGCTACAGCAAGTGACATGTTTTATACTTTGATGAACTGCTCGGCTGCTTTACAATATGCAGCTCAAAGAGCTCAGGCAAGTCATTGGATCAAGGGCAGAATTGTGACATTTCCTCAAACCATGTAAACATTGAGGGGCGACGAAGGGTAGTCCTTCGCCACAGGACACGATGTTGTCATAACTCCACTCTGCATTGTCCTATCACTACCAAACTTCTGTCTCCTGATAAGTGTCCAAGCCTGAACAGCTCTATGTGTCAATATTTCCTCAGTATCATAGCGCCACCTACTGATTCGCCATGAAACAGGAAGTACACTCAACAGCCAACTCTCCCTTACTGCCAACATTACTGCAACAACACGGTCCTGTAGATTCATGCTGTACAACATCAGGAGAATACGCCCCCTTCTCACTCAGAAGGCGGTGCAGGATCTGGTCCAGGCTCTGGTCATCTCACGTCTAGATTACTGTAACTCCCTCCTGGCTGGTCTACCTGCTACTGCCATCCGACCTTTGCAGCTCATCCAGAATGCAGCAGCTCTACTGTTTTTTAACCAACCTAAATTCACACTACACACTACTCCTCTCCTCCGCTCCCTTCACTGGTTACCAGTGGCAGCTCGCATCCAGTTCACAACACTAGTACTTGCGTACCATGCTGTGAACGGATCCGGTCCAGTCTACATCCAGGACATGGTCAAACGTTACAACCCACCCCGTTCACTCCGCTCTGCTTCGGCTAATCGGCTCGTTGCTCCCTCACTGCAAGCTAAACACTCATCAAAAACACGACTGTTTGCTGTCCTGGCTCCTAAATGGTGGAATGAGCTCCCCATTGACATCCGGACATCAGAAAGTCTACACATCTTCCGCCGCAAACTAAAAACATACCTCTTCCGACTTTACCTTGAATAAAAAAAATTAAAAAAACGAACAACTTTTGAAACTAACACTTTACTTCCTGTTTCATGGCGCACTTTAAGTGCCATTTAAGCACATTGTAGTTTTGCTTTATTTTGAAGAAATTGTACTTTCTTGATTCTTGTCGTCCTTGGTATGTACCCTCGGGTTTGAATGCACTTATTGTAAGTCGCTTTGGATAAAAGCGTCAGCTAAATGAAATGTAATGTAATGTAAAGTACTTTGTCAATCCACTCTGCATTATCCAACCGGCTCCGAACTACTGACCTATGATCACAATCCTGATCTGAACAGCTCCGTGTATTAATATTAGTTCAGGGTCATAGCTTCTATTACTGATCAGTGTGAAAATTAAGTTGTGAGTACATTGTCCAATTCACAAAAAATTCCTCATGCTACATCAGAAAGCCTACTTGAACAGATCTATATGTCATAATAATAGTGATGATGCCAACTACTGGCAACAGGAAGTAAGCTTTGTTTTATAACTATAATTCGATTTACATAACATGTTCACAGTGTGATTTGCAATTGATAGCGTGGACCGTTAATGAGCAATTATCAGGCAAGGATCGACGTCGCGTGACGGATGTAGGAAGTGAAGAGTTTATTCTTGCCGCTGTGCGCAAAACGCATGCAACATGGAGACGTGCGCTTGGTCATCGATCGCTGTCTCCACCGACCGCAACAGGCTTCAAAGCGATTCTGTACACCTCACCAAACAGTCATTTTCCTGTCTTTGTTTCCCACTTTGTGTCAGAACAATTTCAGAATATTTTCATGGTGAAATTCAGTTCTGCACAAATAAACCTAAAGTATTTCAGGTATCTACAAATACAATATTAATACAGTACATATAATAATAATAATACATGCTATTTGTACAGGTATTCAAAGGCACTTAACATGGTCAATACAGTGACGGTAAAAACAATAACAACAAGGTAACATTATAGCACTTAAAAGACAGTTATTTTACATTAAAAACAAAAATGTTACATGAATAAATCACAGATTAAAAGCAGATTTAAAAAGATGAGTTTTGAAGGAGGGAGAATGTCTGGTGTTGGGGGAGAGAGCTCCAGAGGGAGGGGGCAGCGATGGAGGTCTCCCCAGGTCCGGTGGTTGGACAGGGTTAGACAGGTGAGGAGGTTGGTGTTGGTGGATCTGAGGTTGCGGGTAGAGTTGGTGTTTAGCCCTGTTTAACTGTCCTGATGTTTTAACGTCCTGACTGATGTGTCTCAACGACTGAGATGGATTGTCATAAAACTCTGCACAGAATCTGTTTGGTCCCCAGATGATGAATCCTACCGACTGCGCTGGTCATCACACTGTCTGATTCTGAGTTCATTGGTGAAATGTCTTGGCAACTAAATGGATTGTCATGAAATAGGTACAGGTATTAAATTGATAATGGATTTTTTTGTCACTTTGATGATATGACTTTTCACATTCCCGCACCGTGGTCTGCGAATTGCCAGTTACCCCATACATCCGTGTTTGAATGTTATTATCCGCACAGAGCAGCTAGCTTTGCTATAGTCTCTGTACTTTTCATTTCTGGGCTGCTAAATGTCACATATTCAAAGATAAAGGAAATCACATCAGTTTGTCACAAGTCTTTTGATAGTTGATAGAAGATTTGAGTAGAATGAAGTCAAGTATTGTACATGACAGTATTGTACATGATGGATAAATGAAGGCAAGTGAGGGGAAGAAATGGAGCAGATGGATAAAACAAAGTGTTCAAATGAGAAAATGATGCTGTGATGAAGAGCGATGCAGTGAATAGAGTGAATATTTCTTCTTCCTGCTGAGCCTGTGTTTCCCCATAGGATCACACAGATAGCACAGCGGCTGCACCTGATTGGTTTAAAACTTGTCCCATCGCCGCGGCATGACTGTGGAATAGATTCAGAAGGAGAAAGGTAATATGGTGTCAAAATATTTGCTGCAAACCTCGATATTCATTTAATGATTTTCCCCTCTCCTGATTTCATCCATCATTTTTTTTCATTATTGCCTCCTTCCAGCTCACCAGAGCAAATTAATCCATTCAGTTACTGTTAATGTAGCTAATGTGGGTTAATTTCCCACTAAAAGACGATGCTACTGAGCTAAATATGTTTATGTGCATTTGCACGCGGATGCCTGCTGATTATTTATGTTAAATTTGTGGTATTGTTGTGAGATGGAGACAAGATGGAAAGTCATCTGGTTTTGTGTTGCTAAATCTCTGCACTACATTTATCTATTTTTTTGTTCCTATGATGAGTGTCCATCCCAAAGCTGTAGACAGAAAAACATAGGAAATTCCTTCTTTTGCTATTCTTTCATTTCAAGTTCACTTATCCCTTCCAACTTAAATCTCACTCCTCTTTTTCCTCTACGTCTTGAAAACTCTCTTCCTCCAACTTCTACACCCTGTCTTTGTTTTTCCATATCATTCATCCTCCCTTTGTCCTGTTTTAAATCTCTAATACCAGATTGCCTAATCAGTGTAACCAACTGAAAATCTGAGTTAAAAGGCTTCTCCACCAACTGCACATTTTCCACATGTCACCCTATAATTACCACAGTCCTTTGAAAAACTTATGGTAATTCATTTAATTTTTTTCTGCTGCTGGTTAACTTTGAATCACTCAGTTCTGAGTCCAGTCCGTTTTCTTCCTTGGTTTAATGGGAAATTCCAGCTTCACCAGACATTATTCACATAAACAATCATTATAATCTTAGAAAGTTGAATCCTAAATCAAGGTAAATCTGGATGTTTGTAAAAAAGTCACTTCCAAAGATATTCTCACCATGATGCAAGTCTGTGATGTAAAAACCCAAAATGAGGTTGTGACTTTCAGTCGGCCAGAGTGTTTGCTTTTCCTCAAGACATTACAGACATGACTCTGTTCTCTGTACTTTTAAGTCTTCAAAAGTAACTGTTCGTCTTTTAGCTGACTGAGGCTGTTTGGGCTCCATTCCTGGATGAATGGATTTTTACTGGAAGCTGTCCATTGCAGGAAATGGACAGCACTCGCTTTGCAGGGGCACCATCGCCCTCTGACAAGTTACCGATCAGTTTCAGATTTAACATTTTGAAAATCTGTCAACCCCATCTAACAATTAAAAAAATATTGAAATGCTCATACACTTACTCAATTATTAAATAAGAAGAACGAGATATGGAAATAAGTCTTGTCTATGGAATTTATGAAGGTCAATAGAAGTTTTTTATTTAAATTATTATTGTTAGTTTTCTTGGTTCTTTTTCTAGTGTTTATTTTTTTTTTTTCTTACGCTAAATTTTTTATGAAATCCATTGTTATTTAGAGTAATTTTGTTTCCTGGAAGGCAGTTAAATTGGCTCCAGCTTCCCCCGCGATCTAAAAATAAGTGCTATAGATAATGGATGGATGGACAAAATCATCACGTGGTCACTGACTCTCACCTGCATTAGAGTTAATATATCCTGTTTCTGCAACAATTGTTTTGGGTCCTTCCAGACTTTTCCCTTCTCTCTCATCTGAAACCTCTCCCCACCGACAAACCGAATGAGGCAGAAAGTTGGTTTATTGTCCTCTCCGTCACCTCTCTGTCTGTTGCCCATCCCTCTCCATCTCTCCTCTTTGAGGTAGTTTATCTCTGTCATGTCATACATGTAGGACCAGCAGCTGTCACTTGTTCAGCAGACGGATGTGATGAGGTGATGGGGTGACTGACTGAACACGTGTGTGTTCCTCTGCTTGTGTGTGTCACACAGGGGTCAAGCTTTGACTGAGCTGTCAAATGAAGTTCTTGTCTGAGGGTGAGGATCAGCACCTCTGAGCTGCCCCTCTTTTCCTTCCTTCCTTCCTGTCCATCTATCTTCCCCTTGTCCATGAAAATGTTTTAAATTGAGAGAATTTATTAATCCATTGTTGTCCTACTGTGATAAGTATATGTAAAATAGCCTTCAGGATCCTGCCAGACCTAATGTTTCTCTCGTAGTGGAGATGTTATCATAATGCATGGCTGCAGAGCTGTCGCTGATTTAAATGCACTGGGGTAGCTGACCAGACATAATGTGATTAATCTGTTTATTTCTGGTGTGTATTATTAAAAATATCAGATAAATTAGCTTGACTGATCTGTTCCAATCAGTGAGATAACATTGGGTTTAGTGAGACACCATCTATTGTCCTTTTTTGCATTAATAACATAATCATATTCTGTATTAGTGCAGTGCAGTGGCACTGACTTTACTTTTTTTGAAACCTTTGGCAACTCTGATCAACATTATAAAGTATTTGATACACTTAGATATCATTTTTTATATTTTTCCGATATATTCAAATGTGTAAATTAATTAATTCTAGGTTTGGTTGATACTATCTTCTAGTGAATAACACATTTCACTGGTTTGGGGACTTTACCCCATTGTTCCATTCGCTGATTTGAGTTCTAGTTAAAATAGACGCCTGCCGCTGGGTTGCACCACATTTAAAAGGTTTAAATGGGTCAGCATGAGTCAGCCAACCCTCCTTTGTGGAAAGTCACTCGAATCCTACAAAAGTCATGGGGTGATGAAAACAGATTGACTGGAAAAGGTAGACAGGGAAATAAAGGAGAACGACTCGTTTTGGGGGAGAGAAAGACGCATTTTAGACATCGTCGATAAAGCGGCTCATTTTAATGTTGTCTGCACCAAACTATATAATATTGTACTCCCCTTTTTCATAAAGGTTAATTAGGTCTAACTGAGTCAAAGGGAAATGAGATGGAGAGAAGCTGAGAGAAAATTAAAGGTAAACCCGAGATGAAGATACAATGAGGAGACAGACAGTTAATGGGTGAGGTAATCGCCTGCGGGTATCCTTTCGTCAGACGGTTTTGTTTCCAGAGTGCAAGAGGTGAGGCTGGTGTTTGTGTGTTTAAGCTACAAAATAAAGGATGGCCCATTTTGTTAAAAGTTTCTATCCAGTCAAGCTTGACGTCCAGGTCACTAACTTTTCTGTTTACTTCTTTACCTTTAACCTGTTTCTGTGGCATTCTGTCCATCATCCTGTTTGTAGCTTCCCCTTCTATTTTACTGTTCTTGAAATTAACAAAGTTAGAAGACCTGAGCAGCATTGCTCTGTATTTATTTTGGGTAGTTTTCGTGAAATTAAGGAGAAACGCAGCTGCAAGCACAAGACAGAAAAAGATAGACTGGTTAAATGATGAGAACAATGGAGGTGAGGAAAATGTAATGGATGTGCAGAGGGAGAATGTTTTGGATTTTTCTTTTTCAAAAGGAATGAAAGTAATTCTGGTCAGTGTGTGAGACTATACACTAGTTATATATGAGCTCTCAGTATGTGACTAATGTACCACAGTAGGCATATCTTTTAATGCATGCCCAGATGCCTGTAGTCCTTTTCTATACAATGCATTATAGTGAATGATTGGTGAAAAATAGAAAATATGAAGCACCGGAAATCATCTATTTATACACAAGAATATTAAGATTCTGAAATAAAGCTGAGATGAATAACTGAATATAATGAAAAGCAGGGAAACTGAATGAATCATCTGTGTATTGCTGTTTTTGTAAGAAATCTCTTCTGCTAATTTCCTTTCATGGAAACCACTTTACACCTTGTCTCAACATATTATATAATTCACTCTTAGAATCACCTTCTCCATTAGATGTGCTTTATAAAGGAGGTTTCCCTACCTCGTGCTACTCGTGTGCAACAAGAAAACATTGGACAAATCTGTGTGACTGGGACTATTGCTGAATGACAATGGACCAAATCTGATTAATACACACTTCTAGAAATGTATTTTACAGCCAACATTTGTTATTGCTTTAATTGCTATTTTCTTTAAGTAAATGAGATTGGGATGTATCTTTGGCTATAGCGAGGTGGTGGAGGTGGTGGATGATGTGCAGGGAGCTGGTTTAGCACTTTCATTTCTGGTTACGGACTGATGTGTTTACACTTTTAAAGAGTCAACAAGTCCTGCCTCCCGATTGATGTCTGTGTTGACTCTGTCAATATTGAAGAGAGACCAACATCTCAAACTTTAAGCGTGTGTGTGCATGCGCGTGCTTGCGCGTGTTTGCTGAAACAGATCAATGTTCCTCCCCTTTAAAAATGCGTACCAAATAATTTTGTTCTACCATTAAATGTTCATTGATTCATTTGGCAAAATGTTTACATTAATATTTTCTTTGTATAGTTCCTTTCAAAACAGCCTTTTCAAAGTGCCTTACAAAGAAGGCAAACAAAAACACTAATCATCAAAGAAAGCAAGCCAAATAAAACTATAACATTTAATATCAAAGAGAGCAGATCATACAAATACAAAATCAAAGCAAAAGGCTGAATTTAGGGGGATAGGAAGTTGATGAAAGATAGATAATCTGCTCCAATTAAAACGTCAAATTACAATTCTATTTGTTTTAAACCAAAACTCTTCAGTTGTGTTCTGAACTTTCCCTGTGACTCTGGTGTAGTACAGAAATCGAATACTTCTTTCTCTCTTGTCACCGAAATATAAAGGAAAAATAAATTATAGTTATAAGCAAAGTGTTAAGTGCTGAATGGGTCTTCATGCCACATGTGCTCTCATCACTTACATATAAAACTGTTCTGGGACGGGAGATGTTTCTCTTTACGTCTGTACAAGTGTACCTAATTACCAGATTGTTGTTGGCTATTCTCATGCTAAGAGAGCTAACTGAACATCCAGCTGCCAGGAATCAGATCCCTGCATGTGTGTGATGGTGGTCTCTGTGTGCCTGGTTGTTCTGAAATAACTGATCACTATGGCAACGGTCGTTTGTGTTAATTACAGGAACATAATGGCTCCTCCAACTTCTCTTGACCTCTCACACACACTCACACACCTTAACGGTGGTGATTACCTGATTGCTGTGCAACGCCCGCATGATCACTGTAATTGTCATTCATATTATTGCCTGAAGTCTTTCAAAATAACCAGTTATAGTGTTGCCTGAGCCAAAGAGAGAGTAGTCGCTTTGAGAGTCAGAGTAATTATATATCTCTGAGCTTTACCTCAACTTAGTGAGGTGCCAGAGTTTACTTGTGATTTACCGAACAATGAGCTGTATGTGTTATCCTCCATGAGTCCACAGGATGGGCTGCAGGGACATCAGGGAGAAGGGGGATCAGGCTGCTGGGACGGCAGGAGCAGAATACTGCACTGGATTACTAGAAGGAGCAGTGTGTTTTTTTCTCCTGGTGCCAGGCAGGTTGGAGTTTGAATAGGTTGGAGATCTACAGAAGAAATGGTGGGCAGCGAGGAAGGAGTGTCTACCAGCTGTGGCATTAATAAAATAAATAATGGCGACATTAGGCTTTGGCTGGGCTGTAGATACGGACACAAAGCTGTCAAGTAACTTATCCTTTCTTTCCAGAACTCTGACTCTGAAAATCTGCAACAGTTACATCACACCTTCTCCCATCGTCCCTCTTGTCAAAGCTAAGCCCTCAAAACAGCCTGTCTAATGCTAAACCCGGACTTTTCTATGACTACTGACTCTTCCTAAGCGGCGTAACTCCTCTCCACCTGTCTGGCTTGTCAAGACTCTGGTCATGCGCAGTGAGAGTCGTGTTTATTACCGTCCTGTAAGGGACATCAACACTGGCGTGCTTTTTTCAGATGACTTTCGAGACGTGGGGAGAATTTCGATAAATAAGATAAAAAATGTTTCAGAAAACCACTTACTATCCCTGCCTAAAGTGTGAGTAAGCAAGTGTAACTCTTTAATCAATGCATTTGATGAATAGGAAACTTAGAACAGCAACATAAGTCATTCAACAATCAGCATTTGGAAAGGACAACAGAAAGATAAAACACTTAGTCCTTTGTCGAGATTGAAAAAAAAAAAAATTGAAACCATATCTTACAAATGATGGACAGTTGATTCAGGTTGACTGAAGAAGGTGAAGAAGCTGAAGATCGTATCTCTCACAATATGGCACCGCGGACACCTCTGTATGAATGGGACCTGTTTTTCCTCATGCTCCCCCAATGCTCATTTTATTAAAGAATTTGTCTCTGCCCAGTTTGTTTAGTTGGTTTAATTGCCCACCCCCCCCCCCCCTCCCAGCAGTGTTCTGTTAATGTGAACAGGGTTGTTGGCATTGTGCAGTATTCTTTCCAGGGCTGGTAATTTATTAAACAGGCAGTACCTTAGTTACAAGAGCTTATCTGTTTGCTTTGCTTTGTGGCAGAGAGAGGGCACTACATTAAGCCTGTGGCCTCACTCATCATTTTCTTTTCCTCATTATAGTTCCTCTTCCTTTTTTTCTCCCTTATTTTCTATTCTTGTCTTCACCCCTCATTTTTCTCTCTGGGTTCAATCAATTTTCCCAGCTTCATTGCGGCAACAAATTTCTCTTTTTTTAGCCTCTGGCCTTATTTTTGTTCCTCCACAAACTTTCTGCTTGCACACCCCGGAGCCTTCTATGTTTCTGACATATTACGTCCAGCAGATAACTGGAGAACCTCTTTATAAGGGGAACACAGCAGCCATGATGCCCATTAACATGTCGGAGTTCTGACTCTTGGATCAAACCACGGCCATCTTCAAACTCAGACTTTATTTTGATCTCAGATACGAACCTGTAAAGTTTTGTGACTGTATCTTGCACGGTTGTTATGCTGTCATGGTGACAAAGTACTAAAAACCACCTCTGTGCTGTTCCCCATGTTGGTGTCTCTAGGCCCACGTTTTACCATTATGACACACACACAAAAGCACAGTGACTTACAAGATGAAAACAAAACTATCCCCTCTGTAGCGGCTGATGAAAAATACATGATGATGGTCTCACATGAACAGAGGTGGGTGTGGATACACGTACTGCACCAATACACTGTCCACTCAGACACAATGAAACCCTGTGGGAATCTCCTGTGAAGAGTTTTCTTGCATTCATATTTAATTAAAGGGTTTTGATTATTACTCTGGTATTCTCCAATTGTTCTCCAGTGACTTCAGTCCTTTATTTCATCCGGAGCATTGTTCTGCAGTAAATACTAGCTTATCCGCCACCTCTTCATTTTTTAAAGCTGAAACTCAGATGAAAGGGCTCATTTAAAATGTTATTGAATGTACTGGTATTTTTTCAAAAGTAATATGAGGGCAGACCAGTATTTATTTATTGGAAAAATAAAATTGAACTTCAGTCACACATGTAGGTAAGTAGTAGTAGTTATGATAGATTGATACCATGGATAGTAGCTTGTATTTCATTAAATATCAATGTATTAAAGTTATGTTTGAGTTAGTTTATTTAAGAAACATTTTAACTGTTCAAACCCAAACCCTTAAATGTGACTCAAAATGTAGCAGAGATCTGATCTGAATAAAAACTCCTCCAGCAACTCATCCCACATGCATGTTTGATATGCTGTTGCTTGTTCCAACTCCCCAAGCCCCAATCACCATGCAGTGTTTAAGGGGACATGCCCCCGATGACTGAGACAACATTATTGCTGAACCCTTAAGACGTGATCTGATATCAGCCTCAGGCACAAAAGCTACACCTCTCACCCCCTCACACATTATGTAAATGCTCGCTCGCTCTGGATCCGGGGTCAGCTGAGGGAAATGGTAGCAGACATGCCCCGCAGGATCTGATGTGACTTCAGCAGATGTCTGGCTAAACCACCCACAGGCGAGCCAGGCTGTCTGCAAGATAGAGTCAGGCTGACCTCAGAGCGGCCTGTCCCCTTATCTCCCTCCACGGGGAAACACGCACACACACACACACACACACACACACACACACACACACACACACACACACACCGGTAACAAAGCATATATCCAGTTCCAAGTTTATTCTTTTAAATTACAGCTCTTATATATGTACGTTTATCTAAAAAGACATTTTAAAAGTCCAAATACAAAGAGGATTCTCACTTGTTTCAGGTGCAAAGGCTACTGCAACAGAAACATTATAACCAGATGTTGTATTGTGAATAAAACATCTCTCACAACAAAAGGACAAGATAAATGCCGGCATCCTTGCCTATATCACATGTCAATTTCTTTCAGAACAATCTCTGAAGACATGTTATCTTTTTCTGATCGTGGTTAGCTCTGTTAGCTCATAGCAACAGTGATTCCGGTTCGGACCCAAAGGCCTTCAGCTTGTCTGAGTGGATTTTGCATGTTCTCCCCTGCATGGGTTTCCTGTGGGTACTTCATCCTCCTCCTGAACTCCAAAGGAATGCAGGTTGATTGGCTTTTCCAAATTGCTCATGGGTGTGAATGGTAATTTGTCCCAGTACAGGGAGTATCCTGCCTCTTGCCCAATACCAGCAGGCATTGGCTGTAGAGCTAACGGATGGATCCATTGAGCCAAAACTGTTGAAGGAATTTTGAAGCAGCAGGTCTCACATATACACTTAATTCAAGATATATATTTTTTGAATGCGATTTATTTGACCCGTTCCAAGTGGCACAAGTTTTATCCCAATCTCTCAGCACTTTCTTTTAGATGTGGTCTATTAGCGGAGACTTTACTTCATTGCACTTGGCAGTGTAGTAAATGACATGGTTTTTGGCAGTGGATCTCTGATATCTTATCCAGTTATTATATCAACGTATCCTATGCTCTATATTCTTAAACATATATTTAAACATGTATTGCAAAAATATGGAAGTCAAACCTCCCACTGTCAATTTGATATTGGCTCTCGAAAGTGAAGAGTTGCATAACTCAAAGTTGAGATACACGATATACTGAATACAGACTCTACAAACTCTGTTTCCAACATTTTGTGGAATTGATGCCATGGAAACCCTAACCCACAAGTGATGGGGTTGCTGGTTATAGGTTCCAGCTGTTTCATCCCCAGGGCTATCACTATTCTAAAGACTTGTTGGATCTGCTATTGTATTCTGGGCTTATTTATAAGCATGAGCATGAGAGCATTTTGTTTGTAATTCGTTGCCTAGTGTGTGGTGTCAGAGGGAGGATTACAAATGGCAGGCAGTGCCCCATTATCACAGCCAGTCCAGAGGAGCACAGGAGAGTCAAACTGGCACAAAAACGAAATAGAGGACACAACACAGAACTGAAGTGTATTAATAGAGAGAGCGGTGAAAGAGAGCGGGTCTGGATTACAGGATTACAGATCATGAGTGGAAGATGAGGTACAGTTCCTGAATAATGGTGACCAGCTGAAACACAGACACCCAGAGACTCACAGTGATGTATGAGGAATGGGTATCCAGGCTTGCCAATCAGGTCTAGGTTGAATTGTGATACAGGTTAGAGGATGCCAACCAAAGTGATTTAACTAAAGTAAACTGAACTGAGTATCAGTACTGTCTGCCTTGGGAAATTGAGTCAAGCCCCAGGCATGCACAAGGCTTCCCTTTCAGAACTGCCACAGGCGATGAGTGACCTGGCCGAGCAGAAACTGCAGCGCATATATCTAAAAAATACTCCATCTGCACTCATGTCTTAAGACCTGGAGCGAGTTTTGTTTACAATGAAATGAACTAATCTGTAAAAATATTGAAAGTGAACCTGCTCATGAGATGACTGTCTTTGCTGCCATCGATGCCACCTGAATAGCTCTGGAAGAAAATTGGCATCACTCTCACAGTGATATTATAATGAATTAGTCTGTGGCAAATTGAATGTTACTGTGGCTCTGACTTTGCTCGGTGTTTTATCATAGACAGCATATAAAGATGAAGGACACAAATCCACTTCCTCCCGCTATTATATAATTATGCCAAAGTATCCTGGATACGGACTCCAGTATCTTGTGGATTTGGGGCCGGAGTCTGAGCAGTACTGACTGGGGAATGTAGCAATGGGCCGGTTTGGTAAATACATCCACTTGAAACAGTAGTGAGTGAGTCTCAGCTGTCAGTCATGACGTTTCTCCCAGTTTTTAGAGCATCGAATGCAGTGTTTTTCCTGGCTGAAAATTTGCCAGTGGTTACTGAGACATTGGAGTGGGGTGGGGGGTTAGTAGCAGTCACATGGGCAGACACCTCAGGACCCAGGACAGCTCCACTGCATGTGATCATTTCGGGTCTTCTCATACATGCTAGGTCTGTTTGCTCTCTGTGTTTTTACCCAGTCTGAGTTTGCATGTGTCCGATGACCCTGTTTGTTAGTGTAAGTGTGTCACTGTCATATTATTCTTTTTAGGGACAATAATCCTTATAACATAAATCATAAATTAGCTTTATAGCTCGTAGCTATGGTTAAGTTTAGAGTAAAGCTGTAAGTCAATGGCATGTCCCGTGTGTGTGTGTGTGTGTGTGTGTGTGTGTGTGTGTGTGTGTGTGTGTGTGTGTGTGTGTGTGTGTGTGTGTGTGTGTGTGTGTGTGTGTGTGTGTGTGTGTGTGTGTGTGTGTGTGTGTGTGTGTGTGTGTGTGTGTGTGTGTGTGTGTGTGTGTGTGTGTGTACAAGCCTGGGAAAAGCCTTGTAGAGAGACAGATTACTTGTGGGGATGATAACTTTGAGATAAGAATGGCACTTCATGATGAGAAAATGGATGTTGGAAAATGAGCACAGCCAGAGAATGACAGAAATGGGGGGGGAAAGGCTTGGAACAAGGATATAAAAAGTCCTTCTCCGAAATGAAATTTACTATCCTGGGTGACTTAGCAGCAAACCAGGACTTTGTCACACCTCTGCAACCACTCCCCCCCTCGCTCTCCATCTCAGTTTTTATGCTTCTCCAAGTCCTCCGGGGCGGAGAATAAAGAGCAAGAGAGATCCATCAGCTGTTGCTAAAAAGCCTTTCTGGCTCATAAATAAACGAGGTGGATGAATTAGGAAGTTAAATCACCCTGGGTTGTTAATGTCACAGCCTAAAGATGGACATGAAATACTTGCAGCCCCTCTCAGCATTTGGCTTCTCTGCTCCCCCCCGCATCCCTGTGATGGGGTGTCACAGCATGACATATATGTGGGCGAAATCCGTGTCATTGTGTGTGCGAAGAGGTTGATGGGTGCTTGAGTCCATACTTGTTTTTTTGAAGTGTGCTTACACTTCTTAATATTTATGATCCGCCAGATCCCTGCCATAATATATTTTTTAATATGATAGCTCTTTATACTGTCGTGCAACAATGGCTAATGTGAGCTCAACTCAACCTACATGTTACATTACATTACATGTCATTTTGGCTGACGCTTTTGTCCAAAGCGACGTACAATTCTCAACATTTATGAGGGGCCATTTAGGGGTTCAGTATCTTGGCAAGGACACTTCGGCATGCAGATGGGGAAGAGTGGGATTTGAACCGGCAAACTTGCAGAACCACCACTCTACCACCTAGGCCACACCGCCCCATGTTGAGTTGGAGATAACCACACAATTAAAGGACATGCAGGCCTGAAGCTTCTGATCGTTTAACATGATCTTCATCAGCAGATGGAAATTCTTCATGGATGAAAAGGAAACGTGACGACTAGGTGAAAATCCTGTGATATGACGACAAGCTGCAGAACAGCTCTTGAAAGGGCAGTGTGGCGAGATTGTTTGACAGCCTCTGTTTCATTGGTCAATAATTAAATACATGATATATACTGTATGAATTGGTTAGCAGACATTAGAACCTTAAGTCCTGTCGGCTCTCAGTGGAGCCAACAATCCTCTTCAGCTCAATCAAGCCACACCAGATTGTACACACTCATAGATATCAGTCCCATCATCAAGATCCATTCATTATTCACTCATTGATATCTGGCAGTGTTAAAGAAAGTGGTAAAAACAATCTTGGGAAGAACAAACAGAGGCATTAAAGAACCCAAGCACTAAGAGCTCACCATGCTCCTGTGTCTCATCCAGAGAGAGGAGCTCGACCCGGCTGATTCTAGAAAATGAGAAACTGTCATAAACAGACCAATCTCTGTCCATCACAAAAACCAGCTACAAACCAATCATATCACTTTCTTGCCTGGATGGAACAGCGTCCCAGAAAGAGACAACACTCTCTCTCTCTGACACAGTGTCTCATTCATTGTCTCTTTGAAAGCACACGGCACTGAGGACAGTGAGTCTGTTTTCTATGCCTCCTGTCATTTCATCGTATTGATTTCTTATAGTGCTGTAGTTTCTGAGAAAAGCTCCAGTCCAAGCCTGATGCATAAGCATTTGGACAAAACACAATCCATATTGATTTGATGAGGACATCATCTTTTTCATTACTGTATGCAGTTATGGGACTTAATGGTGGGTTCAGATCGACAGATGCGAGACATGATGGCAACCCAAGTTTTCTGCTTTTCTGCTCGTGGTAGTACTTGTGTTTTCTGTACAAAGTCGTGTTTAAAGTAAGTATCACTCCACCCGTTGACTGAAGTGAGAGAGATAGCAGTGGGAAGGAGAGAGATACTGTAACCAAGGCCTACAGCCTATCATCTGAACCAGCTCCAGCATGGCTAATGCACACAGGAGGATCAAAGCCGGCCCCTTCAGTAACAGGGAGCTATTTCCAGGGTTAGCTTCAATCCTAACATCATGGTCTATTAAAGGATGTTAACATGAAAGCTGTAGCATGGGACTGTGCAATATGATCAAAAGTAACAACACAGTACGAGGGAATTTCACCAGCAATGTGTTGTGCTAAAACTTTTCAAAGTAAAACCTTGACATCTATGATTTGCACGAGAACAATGAGACCCTGTTTACTAGGCTAATACTTTTTAGTTCCAGCGGCTGTGCAGGAGCAAACATAATATTGTTAGGAAAGAAAAAGTTTCCCCCCTCTGCATCCACCTTATTAAATCTGACCAAATGCTTCGGTGGTTCTCCTCATTTGTTTCCCCGTCATGCTTCTGTTTCTCTATTTTTGTTATGATTCAGTGGATAGATGATATACAAATTGAGATGAAATCTGGTCACCTCTGGCATTATACCTGCAGGCAGTGCGTGTGTGTGTTTTTGCGGCTGTCTGTGCATCATGAACTGGTGGGGAACCAGTGAGTCGAACTATCCTGCAGGGTGCTGGAGTGTGTGCTGAATGTGTGAGTATGAGTCTGAACACACAGTCCTTCAGTGTTGGACTGTTTGCAGAGCTGCAGAGACACAGAGAATGTAGACAGACCAACTCCAATGCAAACTGCATGAAACAAAGAATGAGAGACAGTATTATTCTTCCTGATCTCCCTCTAGTCCCAGGACATGTTTTACTAAATGGGTCACCTGACCTCACAGACCATCAATTGCTTTTATCTGATTCCGCAGCAAAGTGAAAGTTCTGAAAGGAAAAGCTTTCATTTTTTAGCGCTGTAGAGTCCCACAGTCTTCCACTTTTTCCTTTTTGAATTGGAAGCTACAACTCCAGAAGGTAATATTGGATTAAAAGACATCATAGCAAAGGGGTTGAGAGTAAGACTCAGGTGTGCTCGATAGTGATCTCCCATGTCCATGTTGTGCCTGGAGGGAAGCGCAGAGGGGAGCGACAGGCTGGGGACGGAGGGAGGAAAGGTCACTCATTTAATATTCATGTGGACCGTCTTATATCTTAACCTGGTTCTACAGTGTCTTTCATTGAGCCATAAATCCTTCGTGGCGTAGTCCTAGTGGAACAGAGGCCTCAGCATTTCTGTGAAAAGTTATTACTGGTTTCTCAGCCTCTTTCACTTCATCATTGGCAAAGTGCTGTGTCGTCATGTAAGTACTGCTGTTCCACAGTTTAGTGTATTTGGTTTTCATGTCAAAAACCTTACAATAGTAAATAATGTAAAGTCAGCATTTGTCCAGCGTGTTGAAAATAGTTGAGTTTTTCCACACATTAAGTTGCTCAGTTTAGCATCAAAATGATTAACTATTATAAAATGAAACAACCTTATCGTTGTATTCATTTATGCATCTATTAAAAAACCTTTGCAATATCATGTATTTGCAGGCTGCCATATGTGTGAGCAATGAATTTGACGAATTGATGTTAAGAAAAGAATCAGACAAATGATTTATCATCATATCGTGTTAGCTGTGGCTCAAGAAGTTCATGATTTAATACCCGGATCCCGCCAGAGTGTCCTTGAGCAAGACACTGAACAGAAACTACAGAAACTGTCAGCGTGTTGGGGGTTCTGTCAGCATGTGAATCATGCAGCATGTGCACTGAGTATATAAATGCTGTTTGAACGTGTATGTATGAACGAGACTTGTACTGCGGTAAAGGTTCTTTGAGCTGTCAACACGACTCTTCTGCTTGGACATAGAATTGATAAGATGCTATATAGATGCATTTCCCATTTATAATTTAGATAACCAAGTTTCTGTTTGCCCAGCATTTTAACTTTTTACCAGCCGTATATTTTGTACCTGACTTTGTGTTGAATAAATGAAATTGCATTAATCTGTGAAAGCCCCACTACAGTGACTATATTTACCACTTAATCCCCGATGTAAAACATCAGCAAACATCAGAAACCTGCGTTAGACACGGGTTCCATTTCGGTTACTGTTTGGGAATAATTACACTCGTTTGACAAATCGTATCCACGAGGGCTGATCTCTGAAGCAGGAGGTTATGTGATGCACTTAATTTAACATTATTTTAAGGCCTAAACAATTGAATATTTTCTATCGCTCTGCCTCTGCTACTTTACTTATAATGGCTGACTTTTGAATTTCGGATTGGTCTCAGTTTGTCCCCTCTGGTCTGTTATTGTCTGTTGCCTGCATGGATGGAGCGGCATGGTCTCAGTTGGACAAGTGATTACGAGATTTATACCCGCTGCATGTGAACTGACGTGGGCATTGATCATCTCAGCATGCTTCAACCGTACTGGCACCTGTGCCAATAATCATTCAGTTCAAGTGCTTGAAATACTGCTGCACTTCAGGGAAACTCTTTCACTGACAGCTCAGCATGTTATACATTTTCAAATAAGTGCAGAGCCCTATTTTGGGATCACTGCCAAACGCTTCCAAATATTTCAGTGAGATGAAGGAGCATCGACGCTGTGTATATATCAAACAGTAAGTGCCACAACGTTTGGCCGTGGAATCGTCATCTCAAAATGTGTATCTGGAGAGAATAAAGGGTTTAATCAGCATATACAAAGTGGCTGTCTTGACATTTACCAGTGAAAACAATCCATGCATGATTGATAATGCAAGAAGCAGCGTGGGACAATGTAGAATTGTTGAAGAAAAAACACTTTATAATGTGTCGCAGGGCTTTGTTATTTATTTGCAGCTATGTAATGGTCGCAATCAGCAATGGCTTCATGTAGCCTCGAGGCAGAATGGCCTCACATCCACTCTGCTGTTCCTCCATGAACACCACTTTTAACAGATGAGTCTCACTGTGAGACGACACTGGACTGGCCGCCATTTTGCTTCGTGTCCATCTGCGGCTTATCAGCATTACTCTTCTTCAGGATGCACTAAAGAGTCATGATGTTCTTCATATCCAGGGGGGTTCACATTGTGAGAGGGGGATCTTCACTGCAGAGGATACGTGACTGACTATGTGACAAGTTCTAGATGTTTCGCGTCATATTGTGGTTGTGGTTCAAATGTGTTTCTGAAGTGGGCTCTTTCAAGCAGTCTGTCCTTTACTTGCAATATGACCATTCATATTTAAAATGATTTTGTCATTGCTGAGCAATGAGGTAACAGATACTTCATTATTTTAAACGCAGTACATTAGCAAATGGAAAACGTAGCCTTCTCTCTTTTACCTCATAAGAAGTAATAACAACAGAGAGAACCCTTGTTTTTGTTGACCTCCAGAGGTTCAACTCCTCACTTTGCCGCTATGATAGACATCTGTACTGACGGACACTGCAACAGTGTTGTGTGTGGATACAGCGCAACAGATCACACCATTACCTTGGTTATAACTTTATCCTAGTATTGAATATGAATTACGAATTCACAAGAAAAGTTTTTCATTTCAGGGAGAGAGAACTGATTGAAAATAATAAAGTAATTGCAAAATGAAGCCAGAAACCTAGACAGCTATGTCTGTTGAACGCTGAGATTAAAGTTTAGCAGACACTTCAATAGATAACACTAAAAATACTGTTTAATTTATCAGATAATTTATTAGTTTCTCAGTGTAATAATCATTTTGAGATCAAGTTCCTTCCTTGCACTCAAGTGTCACTCAAAAGCCTGCTCAGCCAGACGCACTTTTGACTCTCTGTTTTTTGGTGCGATTTTCCATGCCAAAGGATAAAAAATAAATCCCTGTCAGTCAGCAGCTAATGGGTTGTATCAGAGGTCAGGATGTGTCTCTGCAGCTGAAACTGGGGATTTGAAGAATACTGAAGGACAAAGGCCACATCAAACATGCCAGAGTTTATAAAAGTTAGAGAGAAAAAAGCAGAAAAGCTAAATCCCCCTGCTCAGACCCGCACACGGCAGGTCTGCTTGAAGGTGAACGGCCAAGTTGAGGATTTGGAACATTTATATTTCTTTCGTTTCAGTGAAGTGGCAGTGTCTTCTTCAAATTAGTGGAAAAAACCATAATGCGGATGTGCTTGCCCTCGCGAGGTCCTCTGGCCAAATGCCCGGCGTTAGCTTGTTAAAGGACCCCTGAAATAACTGTAGAGCCCGAGTTTTGCTCGTTTGTGGTGCTGGTGCTTTGTATCTAGGGATTTGTACAGCTTGTCAACTCCTTGTGTTTCTGTTTATTTCGGGGGGGGGAAATGTGCCCCGACCTCAAGACAGTGGGTCCACAGGGACACGGTGGAGCCACGTCTGCTTTCTGACTCTGAGCAGCTGATTATGTAATAAATGTTCACAGTTGCATCTGCACTATACAACCATATGTCCCAGCCTGCCTCCACACGCTTTGTCTGCTTTCTTTCATCCCTCTATCTTGACTCTATTTAAAGAAAAACAGAAACTTCCTTTATTGAGTTTCATTTCCCTAATAAAACAACCCTTTGATATCAAACAATTAAAAGTGATTACAGCATTCAGACTGTCAGACTCTGAACATCATACACGCCGCAAACAACAACAACAACAACAACAAGGTGCGAGATCATTCAAAGGCTGTAAATATTCAGTGCTGCCTGACTGTATCTGGGATCACAGTGCATCACAAACAACATCCCGAAAGCAACAACTTTAACTCGACACAGTAAGAGCTACCTAGCCAACACAAGCATCACTGAAATCATCAGGAGCAGCCATAGGAAACTACTGAAGTGGGTGATATAAGAAAGTGTATTTTGAGGACGGAAATGGCTGCAGCACACTTAATTGCATGAGGGGCGATAAAAATGAGGCAGCAACATGATTTACAATTATGTTACGCCACACAGCGCTATTTAACACTGCTCTTTATCTCAGACTAATAATTCATAATGCCACCGACATTTCATGATTGGATGTGGAGTAGAAGTGATTTCTTACGCTTTTAGGAGAAATTTAATTTTGAAGAAGGAGACAGGACGCAATCCATTCAGGAGCAGAATAAAGTGAAAGACAGCGAATGTGTCACTTAGATAGAAAAGGGAAAACATTAGGTGATGAATAACCAATAGGGTGGCACTACAAACAGTCTGAGTGAGAACTAGAATGAGATGAATTAGGAGGTGAAAGAAAATGAAAGATTTTTCAGTCAAGATACAGAGTGGAACACTCAGTGGTTTCAAGCCATCAACTAAGCAAACTAAAAGACATGGGAAAATATTGAATTATAAGAATAGTTAATATGTGAATAGATGTAACACAGTGATGTGAGTGACTTTCAGTGTCTTCGACTTGCAGCAGTGTAATGGACAAACTGTAAGGTTGACCAAAAGTTATTTCAATTCATCCTGAAGGTGTGAAACTAAAGTTCATAGCAGTCTGTCCAATTGATGCTGAGAAATGTCACCCAAAGACAGAGGACTCGTCCTGTGGGAACCAAGATTAGCTGTCAAGTTGTTTTTAATGTTGACCAGAGTTGATGTACTGAAATGCAAACATTGCCATCCATAGAGCCTAACAGCTACTATAGGACGGAGTTTTGTCATCGTTATGATAAAAAACTTGCACACAACTATTGATCATAGACACAAAGACACTTTGAGTCAAACTGACTGCTGTGTACCTGCTGTCTCCTCTGGTCAAAGTTGGTTCTCAGCACTAGCTGTGTTTAAATAGAAACATCTTCTCAGTCCACTAATTGATATTAGCATCTACACTCAGTGCTTTGATCCACATACTAATCGTTATTAACTGATGATTAACTAGCTTTGAAATCATCCTCCGCCTTTTGTTCTCTGTGACTGTGTGTAGCTGTGTGTGACTGTGTGAGAATGAATGTGAGTTTTCAGTGTAAATTAATGAACAATTGTTCAAAATCCGCTGTGTCTTTGATCTCTGCAAGGCTTGGACATCAGCCAGCGGGCATCTCTCTGAAATCCTTTAAAAACCTGCTCTACTTCCTTTTGATTTTCCGTGTGTACTGACTTCATTGTATTTCGAGTAAAGACAGTCAAACGTGAGAATGTATCAAAAATAAAATACAAAAGAGGAGTTGCTGCTTTTCAAAATAAAGGATTTAATCTCGTATACGCACACAAACTCAACACAGTTCCATTTCTTGTAATGAAATGTATTAAATCTTAGATAGAATAACAATAATGAAGAGCATCTCAGGCAACTAAAAGATCGGTAATAAAGTTAAGATGTATGAGTAACAGCCGGAAAGTTTTTGCAACCGCTTTAACTTTCCTGATGAAAAAGCTGTTATCTTTATTATGCATCAGAACCTATGTAATTGTTCTCTTACTTTGGCATAAAAAAGATCTGCCACCCACACACTGTGCCCTGCAGTTTAGTTTAATATCACTAAACCTGCAATCACCAGTAAATAACCCGTTTCTCCCGGAACTCTTTGTATTACCTGACCTCAATATGCCTGACGAGGAAGAGGAGGATAAATGAGGGGAGGATGAAGGGTGAAATGAGGCATCTCAGCATACACCCCTACACAACCTGAGGCTCTCTCTTAATATGCAATTAAGTGGGAGTGTCAGTGTTCATTTCTGGATGTTGCTGATGCTCCTGGACAAGAAGGCTAAAATGTCAGCGAGCAGCAACAGCTCAAAACAAGTGAAAAAGCCGAAATTTCTGTTATGTCATCATGCTTTCTTCCTCCTTCTCTTCTTCACTTTTCTCTTCTTCCTCCTTCTCTTGAGCATGAGTACAAAACAGAGCATGCCTTTGTAAATTCCCTTTTGTACATAATGCACTGTATCACGGTGCCGTCTTATCTGTAATTGGCTTCCACAGAAAGAGTTTTGTTACATGCTTTGCTGCAGTTCAGTAGGTATGTTTAAGTAATTAATACTCCGGTTTTATTTGAACTAAATTCAATTCCCATTAGCTCTGACATTTATCTAACAAATGACTTGCGTCGTGTAAGTATCTCCTCAAGAGTATCACTCATTGAGGCCCCGAGCCATGCAGTTGTTTGATCTCTTTTATTTGACTGTGCTTTAATGAATGCATAAACTAATAATAATACTGTTATAATAATACTGTTTCAACTCAGAACAGAATGAATAGGTCTAAAGCGACAGCTCTCGCTTTTAGTTGATCGTTTCAATGACACATTAGCTGTGGCTGCATTTGAAGACCGATTGTGTTGCAGCGGCGAGATCGCACTGTCCCATTTTGAAGGCTCCTTCAAATGTTGCTGACAAGTGCATTCTTTCATCCACGAAACACAAAGACCCCCATGGTTGGATCCTTCCAGCCCAACCAATCTCAGGAGTCATTGCGCTTTGTTTAGAAATTGGTTTTCGAGGAGGTAATGGCTCTGGCAAGCGACGAGACGTCCAATGCTTAAGTAACACGTTTCAGCTCAATAGCTAAAAGTCATATATTGAAAAGAACCAAGGTGCATTAAAACTTTCTCATAGTGTCCCCCATTAGCTCTGTTGAAATGCAAATGCATTAAGGAGCGGGGCAAGCCAGTGGGGCTAATCACGGAAAGCGGATCATTCCGGTTCGACCTTCGCGTTCTGCACGGCCCATGTGCGCCGAGTAATGCAGCCTCAGGATGCAGCCCCTGAATCAAGACACAGCTATAGAACATTATCAGATGTGCTCTCATCATGGGACCTTGTAACCTCTCGAACAACCTTCAACAAAGGTCACAAGATTAAAAGACTATTATTGATTATTTAGTACATTCAGATTGTAACGTTAAAACACGCATTCAACCTTTTTCCATTAAAATGTGTCTGGTTGATGTGAAGCTGAATAATGCTCTTACACTCATCCTCCCCCTTAAATCAAGCAGCCTCAGACTGAACCTCTCAGCCGGTATTGCTTTGTGCTTGCTGGTCTGTCCTTTGTAATGAGTTTAACTGAACTGTGGGGAGCTTCACACATGCATCCTCTGTGCTAGTCTGAACTGTGACACAGAAGATGACCCGAGGAGGGGAATCCAACACTTAGGCGCCCAAAGCACCGAGCCACCATCTGATCTGTTGGGTGAAAATGAACAGGGAGGAAGAAGACAAGGGGGAAGTTAACACCTCCTGTGGCTGCTTTATTTATAGGGGAAGGATGCATGTCTAATCTGTCCAGGCAAGGATTCTGACTCCTGTGTGTGAGTTCTGTGTTTCCAAAGCAACCATGGGGCGGCCGACACATTGGGCTGTGAATGTTTTAGCTTTACTGATGTCCTCCAGCTCTTCACTGCAGTAGTCTCTTACTTTTCGTCCATTATTGCAGTGTAGTACATCCACTATTGTAAAGACCTGAATGGAGACTGTCTGCTCTGGCTGAACCCATCAAAAAAATCAACTTTCCTCTTATGATGATTTTATTCCCTGTCTTACAGAAATGAAAAAGTTCAACATAAAAAAACAAACTTATTTTTACATTGTAGCTTGTGTAAAATATGATTGAAAGTGACCCACCCTGAGAGTGGTGTGTTTGAGTGAAATTGGAGGACATGCTAAATCCCAAACAAAGAACTTGCTAGAACATCAAAATGGATCACATCACAAGACAAAATATTCAACTGGTCCTGGTAAGTCTGGTTTGACTTGGAGATAACAGCGGATAATGGGAAGTTTCCTGTACTTTACAGTTGCTGGTTTTGCAAAATGGACCCCTTCAGGTCTCTGCTCAGAATAACCACACAACCGCAGAGAGATGTTCTCTCCGGTTTAAGGTAGACCACCTTCACTTAAGTTTCACAGCCTTCTCTCTTTTTACTTCCCCCTTGCTGTGACCCTCGTATGTCTCTGTCTTATTCTTAATTTGCATCTCTTACATGATAATGAATGTCTGTCAAACGTTCCTTTCTTCATCGAAACTTGAATTAATTTGTCTTTCGAACTTTGCCTTATCTTTCCTGTCGTGTTTTATTTTACCTTGTCTCACCTCTTTTATCTCCTCTGTCCATTTATCTCCGTCTTTTTCGTTTTCTATCCTCTTACTTCTTTTCTGTCTCATTTTATCTCTTACACATCTATTGACTCCTGTCCCTCTCTGCCGCGCTGACTTGAGTGCACAGCCACCAGCCCTCAGTATACTTCTTTTCTTTTTATTTTATCCACTTGTAGCCACACACACACACACACACACACACACACACACAGACACGATCCTATTAATACAACAATGCTTTCATCACTGAGCCCACTGCGGCTCAGTGAGTGCAGCACATTACTCCTCAGCTCTCTTAATTCATCTCCTCTCCTCATCTCTTCTGTTCATCCTCCAGTTAAGTGGAGCAGCTCCAGATTGAACCCCTCAGCTACTGTCATCGCTCGCTCGTTCTCCCTTCAATTTTCTATCCATGCAGCAATAAAACAGTGTATCAGAACCACATTAACCCACTGAGACAGACCCACAGCTATACCAAAAAGAAAAAAGAAAAACCAGAAGGTTTGTGGTAACTATTAAAGTGATGAATGGGCCTGATCTTTGTTAAAATGTCTCTCACAACTCTTTTCTGTTGCTGTCTCCTCTGTTCATCTTTCACTAAATAAAACTGTTTCACGCTGAACCTCTCCATCACTTCTCACTCATTTTACACGGTGACATAAATTGTTGTCGGAGCAGGGTTTCATTAAAACCATATTAACCCCCGCAGAGAGAGAAAGAGGGAGACATGCCCGAGACTAGAAGAGGTCATCCATCTCCTGGGTTTTCTCTCATCTCCCTCACTCCTCAGACAGATAATTCAATATGTCCAGAGCACGAGCGAGAGCTGTTCCTTTGCATAATTTTTATTAAGCAACATTATCAGCGCCATCGGAGAGGTGACGGGGTGGATACGGATTTGAATCACAACATAATAAAAGAAGGTTTCGGTGGGAGAGAGGTGAGCCTGTGCGTGCCGCCTGGTGTCACGCTAACAACACTTGTTCTCTCTCCCTCAAAGTCAACATTTACATAAACTACTTACATCCCCCTTATTTCTCTCAGGAGATCCTGAATTGTATTTCTTTCTTTTTTTTTTTTTAAACCAAACAATGTCTTACCCTGTTCCTATTTCAGTGATGCAATCAAAGTGGACGCTGAAGAGGTTTGATTAGCTTTGTCTTACATGCCATGTCCCAGATAATTGGTTGTTTATTGTGTCTCTTTGCACTTGTTTTGTATCAACTGTGTGAGCAGATTTGAGTCTGTGTTGTGAAACTAGTTTAACCTCGAGGAGTGAGTCACCCCGCTTTTTCCAGAGTTGCCCAAGGTGAGACTCACAATGCTGCTAGCGGGACACTCACACACCTCCGAGCTCCCTGCATTCTTGCTGATTATGTATTTTTCTTTTAGCATCATTACTGGGATGGTTTTCTGTTGTAAAGCAGCTGGTACCTTCATTACCTTCAAGTCTGAAAAGGGAGGAGTTCATAATTTGATCTGGGAGTATGTTGTGCCTCAAATGAATGTCTCTCTGGTTGTACTGTATCTCTCTGTGAGTGAGGTTAAGATGGGTTGTGAAATTGATGGGGGGGGGGATTGTGTGAGAATGTTGCGGTTACGAGGAAGCTGAGCCTGAAGGCAAAGGTAGCGATTCAACAACTGACTTACTGTGTTTCAACTTATGGCGACTGACTGAAAAATGCGATCCTTGTCAAATACAGCTGAAATAAGCTTCCCCCGCAGGGTACAGTGTCTTGGTTCAACCATACACAGACATGATGTTCCACTGGGGGCTGCTTCAGCCAGCGAGACAGGAAAAACAATGGTTATTATACTATGTTCATGTTTAAATAACACAGTTTAAGATTTAACAACCTTTTGTTTCCTTTTCATGCAACACAGTAATCCACAAGGTGTGTTGGAAATTCCCAAAAGCTGGTTGAGACTTGGTTGTCTTTTGTTATATGCATGGAAGCCTTTGCCAAGGGGTCAATCATTCAGTGTCTGAGCAGAGAGACAAATAAAGAGCAGGTACATGAGTTGGTAGCATACACACACACACACACACACACACACACTAAGAAAATGATAAAACACATCCAGCTCAAACTTGTAGGGGTAAATTTTTCCTCAGTTCTGCTGTACAATACTAAGTAGCGTCTTTGATACAAAGCAGAAACCATCGGTTAAAAAGAACATAGATAAGGGCAAGTTTCATACCACGGTGGTTATCTGATTTGAGTGAAAACATTTCTAGAACAAATGTGCATGACAATTTACACATATCAATGACACCAGGAATGTTAATCGTGTGTATTTGACTCCACGTTTACACCTCCGCTGCTGTACTGCAGCTTGGAACGAAGGGCTACTAAGAACTGAGAGGTGAGGGGCTTCATGTGCACCGAAAGAGCCGAGTTGATTTGGGTAAGCCTCCCGTGGACAATCCCTCCCAGACTGTGAGGAGGACACCCTGGGGGCAGACCCACAACATGCTGGAGGGATTACACACACCTCCAAGGGGAGTGCATTCATTTCTCTCCACGAGGAGCTGGAGGAAGTTTCTGGGGAGCAGGGCGTCTGATGATTGGGCCAAACAAATCACTCCAGCTGCTGTTCTCCACCTCGTGGGCTGCGGAGAGACTGTAGCTACCGACACTGTGCAGAGCAGGTCAATCAGAGTTATGATGAGAGGGTTTATTCCTGGGTGAGTCATTGCTGTGAGCGATAGCACTGATTGTCAGATGATTGCTCCGCGAGCATCCGCCGCAGCTCACTTTGATGTTCGGGGGCAGCGGTGTTGTGACAGCACATGCTGACTTCACATCTGGGTCCCACTCCTCATATGTGGATAACTGAATTACCAGTTGAGTCTGTTGACAGGTTGTTGACACCTGGGATTTTCTGTTCCCCCGAAGCTAGGGGACAACTCTATCCTGTTACCCGAGCAGCACCTCAAATCTTCAAAGTCACAAGTTTAGTCATAGTTTAAGCATTTTTTTTTCTCAATCCAGAAATATGTGCAGATAAAGCTGTCCTCTCCATTACAAACACTGTTAAAACAGGGTAGACCGGTGTGTTAGTATTATCTAAGAGAAGATTGTTTTTCCTCCAGCTAGAGGCATTATAAATTTGTTGGATTAAATAGCAAAAAAGCAATTAGGTTTAATAATAACCACATCAGAACAGGTAGAATTAACTGGGGCTGGGTATAATTACATCATTCACATTCACTTTAATTATTGCTCATTAGTGAGGACTTGCTATTTAATAACCAATTATGGTATCCCAGTATAATATACTGACACCATGAGAAGACTCAAACACGTTTAAATTACAACAAATTAAATCATGCAACTTATGCAGGTACATATCGGTACATTTTTTCAGAGAAGATTGATTTGGGAGACAGAATTGTTCAACAGTTGATGAGCTGCAGAATCACAAACAGTTTCACCATGTTGCCACGTCTAGATCCGACTGATCGTTGTATAAAATGAATTGGTTACTTTACAAGATAATTGACCTGACTAACATCATGTGACCATATATTAAGTAGACACTGTGAACGAATGGGAACTTTCTTCCCACCTCATCATTCCTAATTCAGCCTGATCCTCCCTTCATCCCTTTCTGTGGCATCCTCCGGCAGCAGTGATGGAGTGAGTTTGTGCTTCTTATTGTTTGTCACGAAAATAGGATTCAGCAGATGGATGGAGAGATTCTGGAGGAGAAATGTAATCTAAACAGAGCAGCACAGAATTGCTGGGTTGTTATGGCTGTAGAATTGCTTTGAAACTTTAATATTTCTTGATAATTGCCTTATTTGTTTTAGTATAGATTGACTATCTTATTCATATATATGAGTTATATATATATCTATATATAGATATAGATATATATATATAGATAAATGTATAAGCGAGGCAGCAGCCCACAGAATGCCCACTTTTCCATTGTTGGATCTGAGAAGGAAAAGGACAGTCTGCACTGTGTGCTCTACTGTAACCTTTTAGAATATCTGGTCTGGTTTTTGATTTCTTAATCTCCACCTCACTGTTTTCTTCTGTCTTCCTATTTTACCACAGCCCCATAAGTTTGGATGAGGTTTGTAAAGTAATATCATGATAGCAAGCGATGATGATACCACAACTACACAAAGTGACACCCAGGTTGAAAAAACACTGGATAAGACTGATTGATGAAGGGAAGAGAACGATGTTGTGTCTTGTGAGTGTTTCAGCATCTTGACTGAGTTAAGAAAGTAGAGGAGCTTGTGTCAAGTGTAGAAAGATTAATTTCTACATAATGGACTCTTTCATTGCTTTCTGCTATGATCTGCTTTTACCTTTGTCTCTGTGCTTTCAGTCACAGTTCACTCTTTACACTCACAGGCAGTTATGATCATTACTAGTGTCCGAGGTAGAGAGCATTGGGTTAGTTGTTCTTCAAACATGAGCGTGATGAGCTGAACTAAACCCATCAAGGTAAACGTCTGCTTCTTTGACATCTGTTTCTAATCTGTCTTTTCTTTTTCTTCCTGGCAAAATGTCTTTTATAGTCAGGCTTTAGTCTGAATGTTCTTATTCATTATTTGGAGTATTATTTCACTCTCCCCGCTTATTTCCCAACCAGCCTCCAGGTTGAATACAGCCCATGAGATACGAAAATATCTTCAAGATAATAGAAAAACTAACTGAAATAGTGGACATAGTAAAGAGGGGTCCTGTCAGGCTACCATCATGACTACTGTTCAAGTCTGAGTCACCCTAACCTGGAAAATCAATGCGAGTCGTTTCTTCATCACTGCCATCTGAGATCAGACAGTTCACCAAAGAAAAGCAGTTCCAGCCATTGCTGTTGTGCTTGATAATTTAGTTTGGCAATGTAAGGATGTGATATAAAAAAAAATATGTCCCTTGATAGGAAAAAGGTTGACCACCCATGGACTTAAATTCACAGACACAAAGTTAAATTTCGAAGACATTTAATTTCAGACGAGATTCTGAAATTATTGGAAAACAATTGGAAAACAATTGGAAAACCCTGAGAGTGGTGTGTTTTCCTCATTATTCTCCATCGTGTTGTAATGAGATGGATGGTGAAGGTAGAAACAAAGTGAAGCTTCCCCATTACTCTCTCTTCCCACTCTTCCTACTTTGATTTCCCACCATCTGGAGTGAATGGTGGCCAGGTAATTAAGGCTTGTAGTCAATGCAGATGGATGGTCACTCACTTTTTCAGACAATTTCCTTAGTCTTTTATTTCTATCTATTTTCCGACTTCCCCTCCCCATGTGAGGACAGGCCGCAGCATGCTACGACAACAACGCAGCGTTTAAACCCTCTGAGACCTTTGCACCGGTCAGCTCAGCGCGATGGGACCTGCTCTGTGGTTGTGGTGGGCGGATGGGAACTGGAGGTCTTGTTATGAAGGCATGCCCTCCTCGCCGGCAAATCTCTGCACACACGAGGGATATCTCCGTTACAGAATGGATGGTATTCTTAGGTTTTCCGTCTTCACTGATTTTTCTATAGATTTATCTTGTAATTTCTTTCCCAGAGGGTCGTGGAATAAAACTTCCATCTAGAAACTCACAGGTATATATGCAAAGTGGAAATCATAACAGTCCCACTGCCTGCTGTTGGTTCTGCCTAGTATCTCTTCTGGGTGATTAAAATGGTCTATTAGTCCACAGCATGCACAAATATATCAGTTCACACTTATCTCTTCAGCTCCATTTGCATTAGCTTTCCTCATCCGCTCTGCATATTTGCCAGGTGATGTTTGTGTTCTGTAAAAACGCAACCAGCCAACGTTTCAGCATAATCGACATGAAAGTATTTGCAGCAGTAAAAATTGACACCGGGGCTGACGTGAACTCAAATCCTTTTTGAATTTCTTAAAGTTGATTAGATGTTCCGAGTGCGAAGGTGAATGGGTTTGGATCCTTCAACTCTGCCCCCTCATCAGCCAACGACAGCCAAAGTGAGCTAGACGCTCACAAAGTCAGTCGCTGAATGGGCTAAATCCCCCGACTAAATTAAATTTGTCCTTGCAACACTGTGTGACAGCAGCATGGAGCTGTTGAGGAGGACGGATTATGCCCCTGCTCTCCACTCCCTTTTCTCCCCTCCCCTCCACTCTGTCTGCGCTCTCATAATGGAGTGTCTTTGAACCCATGTAATTAACATTTGCCTCAATTGCCGCAGAGATGTGCCCATCGTGCGCACACACACACACACACTGTTAAGTTGTAAGAAATAATTCCAGCAATTGCTTGTACTGCCTACTCTTTATACTGTTAAAAAAAACTAAATTATTAGAAGGGTACTTGACCAAAAAGAAATGATTAAATCCCCCAAATGTGGAGCGTTGGTTCTGTAAATCAACTGTTCAAATAAATTACTTCTTCTACTAATGTGTCAGTGGTTACAGGACCTGCTCTGCATGCAGATTCAGCAACTTGAACCTACCTCTGTGTATGAAAGGTGCTTTATGAGTAAAATTGCTTTGCCTTGCCTTGCCATGCATGAGTAAGTTTATAAGTGGAATTTGGATCATACGTTATTATAGAGGTACTTTCAGCAAAAATATTGAAACAATAGACATATGTATTTCTATTGTTTTATTATTCTTGCTGAAAGTATACCTGTATAATACAGATGTTGTGTATGGAAACAACACCTTCCCATTGTAATCTTATTCTACGTTGTTCTATAGTTGCATAGTATTTTGACCCTTTTGTCACATGATAAACAACAGGAGTAATATTTTTTCTTCAAACATTATGATGGCCTATCCCATTTGATAGAAAAGGATTTTTGAAATCAATCAAAGAAAATGTAACTCACAAGTCCTTTTAGTCTAGTGTATTTAAATGGTTTCATATGGGGCCTTCTAGTATTAAATGATCTTTGAGCAGAGATTGTTGTTACCCACCATCTCCAACAAAATAGTTAAAATAGGGAATTCATATGTGCCCCCTAATGATTGATAGTTTGTAACTTAACAATAACATTTGTTTTCGTCACAGTGTATACTCCATTAACACCTGAGGCTAGAGAGCAGGGAGGAGACAAGTCAAGACGCCAGAGGAAATTCCACTAAATGAAGAGCTTGAGAAAGCGATTATTTTGCCACTCAGGAGGACGAGTGTCACATTGTTGATCCTCTGTGTCTCCCTGACGACGGCTGTCACGTCGAGGTGTCAGAAACCCTGAACGACACCAGTAATCTCGTCTCAGAACAAAAGCAGCAGCATATCAGGACCTGCCTGAATCCTACACATGAGTTATCATAGACAGTTGACCTCTGTTTGCACTGCGAGGTATGGACTGTCTCTCCCACTTGTGTGTGTATGCGTGTGTTTTTGTGCATGTGTGTGTCTGTGTGTGTGTGTCTGATCCCTGCCTTGTCCTGTCATTCACTTGGACCTCAACAAAAGTTCCAAACCTGATCTATCTTCCCCCTTCTCCTTGTTTCTCTGGTTGGGTTAATTTGTGTTATATAAGTTCATTTAATGTTTAGTTGTTTTGCACGTAGTTCAGTGTCACTTTGACGTCACACCAAACACTTCTCCTTCCCTATGGGGTTTACTTATCCTCAAGAATCTTTTTTGAACTTGTTGTATTGTTTGAAAATGTATTTCCCGTCTTTAATCATCACTGTCTTTCACTCAGCCACAGCACAATGTTCATGACGGGAACCTGTGGGAAAAAATCTTTCAAGATTCAGTTTTGAGGAACTGTGGGCTCGAATCAGAACACAGCAACCGAATGGAATCAAATCAGTTGATTTATTACAAAAGCACATGTCCCTGAGAGTTGTCTTTCACTGATGTTTGGACACAATATATCTACTGTATGACTGGGTATCCAAGTTTCCTGTAAGGGGCCGATCAATGAAACAGCAAATGTGTTGTCATGTGTATGCGTGCGAGTCAGTGCACAGGTCGGTGAGTATTCGGAGAAAATCGGAGGGCTTCTGGTTATTGCGCCCCGGGAGCATCTATCAATCTGAGGCAAAAAGACACGGTGAGCGAGGGAGACAGATGGTAGGAGAGAGAAGGAAAAGAAAGAAAAGAAAAGAAGGGAATTCTAAACCATAAACCAATTTCTCATATCTAACCTGCAGCTGATCGATAGTTTCTCCTGTGAGGAGCGTCCGGCTGGCTGCTTACAGTCACCTTCTTCTGGGCACCACAGAGACGTATTACCGGCCAACAGAAATGATCACATGTAAAAAATGAAAATTCACAATGAAAACTAAAAGATGGATCGCATATCTGCTGATAAATTCCTAAAATTATAATTTAGGTTTAAGTCTATAAAGCTGACATATCAGGGTTTGGCAGCAAAAATACAATTCACAATTAAACTGACTTATCAACTGTAAAAAAAAAAGGTTAACAATGCAGTAAAGCAACGAGGGAGGTAGCTCCGAGCTTGTATTTCATTTGAATTTTGACAAACCCACACTACTGCTAAGACTGAGTGGGTGCATAGGTTTTAAGTTTGTGTGCTGTTGCGGCAACCTGTGGTGCTTTATCAGAGCCCAGGTGGTCCACTCAAACAGTCAGAGTTGAGTTTTCAATGCCGGACACTTTTTCATCTAGCATCAAACTCATCAAAACTACGGGCACGGGAGTAGAACATGCCGGCAGCGTGAAAGCAACATAACTACCCCTTCAGGCGAAACAAGAAGCACATATAACATACACCTTTAGGACAAATGAGAAAAGAAAGGAGCAGATATATTGGCAGGTGGCAATCTTTGTTATTTTCATTTCTTAAACAAGACAACTTGTTGAAATATACGCAATAGACATAACATACACAGTGTGCTGCCTGTTAGGGGACTAATGGAAGTATCCAAATCGAGAACAGCTTATAGAGGTCGGTGGAACCTCTGTCCTAATGATAGAGCATCGGTTACCTCTGACGTGAGCATAGAGGTGAGTCCTGTTGGGTGTGTTATCCGGTAATGGGTTGTTTTTACTTCCAAACCCTGGTGTTTTAAAGAACAATATGTAAACGGTGAGGTGAGACAGACCTGACATCTTGAGTTGTCTTATCTTTTAGTTAATTAAACCTCTTTTGTTCCCTTGTCTCCTCTTTCCTCTCTTGGAAAGATGTTTTTGTCCAACAGCGGGGGGGAAGATCAGACTTGAAAGGAGGCTGATGTCATGGGTAATAAGCCAGGCTTTTGCATTCTAGGGGAAAGACTGGGATTCACACAAGAAAAGAAAACATTCACACGGGAAAAAAGAGTAAATAAAGTGGCGGTTGAGATTTAAGGATAAAGTCCCTCTCCTCTATCTGCCCAGAAGATGACCTATTGATTTCTGCAGTCGAAGCATCAGTGTGATTATTTGTATCTGTGTATGTGTGTGTGTAATGCATTTCTCTGAGTGTGCTAAGAGACTTTAGAAGATGCAGCTCGGAGGTAGAATTTATCACTGCCCTCTAATCTGAATAACACTCAGGAGATCCACAGCACACCGCAACTTGTCATGCCTGCCCTCAGGCCAACCTGTGCACAGCATCAAATGACTCTTCTCTTTCCCTGTTTGCAAGGTTGGCCGGTGCCACTGCAGATTTGCAGTTTACACAGAATTTATCCATTTGTTCATTCATAGGTTAGAATAGTTGTCGGGGAAAGAACATTCAAAATAGCAAACAAAAGAAAATATCTTCAACGGAAAGAAAACAAAATAAAACACAAGCATCTTAAAAAAACGATATCCTTTCTGAACCCCAGCAACTCATGCTGTTTGAGAGGATATTTACATGATGTACAACAGAGTCCAATCTTATGACAAAAAAGCTGCAGTCATCAGTACGTGTCCAATGTTTTAGTTTTTTTTGTGTGTATGGATGGATGTGTCACTGTTTGTCAAACCGCTTGTGTGTAATAAGATTGGAAAATATGTGAAAGAATCGCCTGAGATTCATGATCGTAACATTCTTAATGCTTAATCTAAATCCAGCTTCTTATTGGTCAGTTCATCACATGTGATCTAGAAGCAGGAAGTGTTGTTGTGGTGAGGAGAACAGTAAGTGCTGCTCATGAAAGTTATCAGTCTCCAGGCTGTTGTATCCCTGCATCGTTCAACCTCCACACATTGAACCCTCACGTTACACAAGCACAAATATAAACTGCTACTATAGCCCTATATATATGCAGCAGTAAGTTAAAATGCCATATCTCAATTGTTATTATTCAGAGTCAGTAACACGAAAAATAGGGTTGATTGTGTTTTTATAAATTATATATATTTCATAATGGTTAGTAATTGTTTTCTCCTGACGGCAGCAACATCTCTTATTACAAATTGTTTTAATTCACAGTCATCTGCACTCACCATGCTTCACTGAAAGCAAAGAAGAACATATTAGGTAACATAAAACACAACACACAAAAATATGTCCCTAGCAACTGATATAAACACAATCTGATCGTCTGTTATTTTATTGTATTGTGATTTATATTCAGAATTTACACATGGACCACCTGGTATTTAGCCCGTGTGCCAGATGGCAAACCAGTCGTTCCACAATGCTTCAGTTTGTGGAAAGTGAAAGACGGATTGTTCCGTTACACTCAATTTGGACCTCACTGCACCAATCCAAAGAGAGGTGAGTATGAGTCAGGGAAGGAGAAATTGGACTGTGGAGACGGCGAGTATCAAAAGTAACAAGAGATATATTTCAGCACTTGAAAGCTCTAGAGGGAGTGAAGAGAGAAATGAGAGAGGAAGCTCTCAGGGCGACCCCATGCCATCGAAAAGAAGACATAAGAGAGAGCGAGAGAGAGGTGGCCCGATAGCAAGACCTAACAGAGAGTGGGATAGGTAGCGCTGGGATAAGTGGCCTCTATTGACCAGCAGGAGATTGACAGTTGCGTAAGGAGAAATGGAGAACGGACAGGCGATATAGAGAGAAATAAATAAGCTCTCAGGGGAATCAGCGAAATGACAAAAGCAGAGTAACAGAGAGATATCGGTTATGGAAGGAAGAAACACGCAGGGAGAGAAGGAGAGTAAAATAAATGAAGGATGGGCCGGAGCTTCCTGAGGTTTGTGTTTGAAGAAGGGCAACACGCATCAGATCCACTTCAGCCCGAGGAGGAATGATATTTAGAAGGTGAAGGCAGATAATGTTTGGCCACCGGGATCCTACTTCTTCTTTCAGACCTGCGGAAATGAAGAACACTCTGAAATGTTATCATCCTACACTTGCCTGAAGGGTTGTTGCACACACACACACACACACACACACACACACGCACAAACACACACACGCACACAAACACATGTGTACAGTCTGTCTTGTGATTCAAGTAGTCAGCTTTGATAGCCAGCCATGTAATGTTTTTATTTGTTATTTTACCTGGCCTTCTCACATTATTTAACAGCGACCGAAATTACTCGACATTCTCAAACCTTATTCATGGATCAGAGTTGGTTTCTGCCAGAGTCCTTCTTGATGTGCATCCCTCAGGGCACACATACTCTGCTCTTTCTGCAAATCAGAAACAATAAAATGAAAGAATTAATTTCGGGTTGCACATATTTCTTTTTAATTTTAAATTAAAAATCATGAATTTTTGCTCTTTTTTTGCAGCACATGTAAAACAGGCTTATATCTGAGCACAGTCTGGTACAGTGGTCGGCTGCCTCCAACTCAAACATCCATGAAGAATATTAACACTCGATTTAGTTTGACAAGAATTACTGACCTCAGGGGGTCTCAGTAGGATCAAGAGAACATTGCTTTTGCTTCCAGCCTTGTAACGACCTTCCTAACTTTCTTATGAAGCCAGAGAAAAAAGTGAGTGTGAAAAACTGAATATTTAACAGTTCTGGAGAACGTTTTGGCCTTTTGTTAACTTATTACAAAATATGAACCCACTTCTTTTTCCTGTTACATTCAAAGACACTGTTTGGAAATTTGGGAACTTTCCTGTAATCCTCAGGATGCCCTCCACTCCAGGACAATGGCGGAGTCTTTGTTTTGTTCATTTCACCCAGCGTATTCAAGCTGAGGACACTTTAATGTTTCACACACAAAACAGACATATCTCTCTCTCTCTCTCGCTCTCTCTCTCTCTCTCTCTCTCTCTCCACCTTTTTCTCTCTCTCTCTTTTATTACTCTTTCTATATTGTGTTGCTCCTCTTATTTTTCCCTCCTCTCCGTTTCCTGCTGTTTATCATCAGTGACAGTGGGAGGTCATAGGTCAAGGACAAGCCAATGCAATTGTTGTTTGGATCTGGATCTGGGGGCATCCATAAATTGTTCCCACAGAACAATTTATGGATGGGAAAAACATTCTGCAAACTTTCAAAATAACTATATTTAAGTGTGTGGGAAATTTGGTGCGGATTGGAGACTGTTGGGCCTTGGCAGAGATGTGATCTCCTCTGAGTCCGTCTAGTTTTTGAATTGTTCATTTGGCCGAGTTCTTCCGTCTCTAAAAGTAGCTGTAGAGTGAGAAGTCCTCGCTTTCATGCTGCTCTGTGGGGTAAAATCATTCCACTACATCTTATTGTCCTGTTCGCTCTGTGAAAGGCTCTGTCAGTTGCTGAAGGATGATAAATCTGAAACAGCAATTTAAGGCAGTTTAGTCTCTTGCTTTTGTTCAGAGATTGCCGCTCCATTGTTAAGGTAGTTGGCATGCACCCTGAACATCCCACCAGACCCCTTTTCAAAATCTGCCAGTTAAATAAAGTGCTTCTTGACAGAGAATGGGAATGTGTAGAGCAGATATCTCAGCCAAGGCCCAAATGTCCCTTTAAACCCAATTTTGTCTCAAAATATCAAATTTTTTAAATCAAGATCCTTGAATTATTCTTTGAGAAATAAGTAAAATGCCAAAAATGTTCAAGAAAGTGTAGAAAATCCTGGATTTTCACCTTTGTCCAGACCTCCGTCAAAAGTGAATTGGCTAATTTATCTTTCCACCAAGCTTTGTGGAAGTTCATTCATTATTTGTGTGCATTCCTACAGATCAACAGACAGTAGAGAAAACAAAACCTTCTCACAATTAAAAGCAGTGGAAAAATCGTGGTCAACATCCACATTACAGAATTGTCTTGACAATCATTTTCCAGTTAATAGCTCCTCCTTCAGGGAGCTAAAAATGACCCTGGGCTGTTTTGTGTATTCTCATCATGATCTAACACAACTTACCTTTTCCATCACATCACATCCTAACAGCCTTTTACTCTAAATGCTCCTAAAATGTTCACTTTTATAACTCTGTATTCTTGCCGTTGTCTCTCATCCCTTTAGTGTTCGACACGAGCGTCCTGGAGGTATGCAAAGCTTCCCTCGGCTGGATGTTCGGCAAGCCGGAGATTAACTTTGACCTCCAGCTGGACCAATCAGAGCTGTGTGCCGTCCGCAGTGACTCCCTCAAGGACAAGCAAGCTCTCCAGCAAGACGAGGTACTGCACCCAGTAGCCCGAGGGTGAGGGAGAGTGGAGAGATCAAGGGAGGAAAGAGTCGAGTAAAGAAGGGAACGATAAACGAACACCAGAGCTGTGCCTCAAGCAGCCAGAAAGGGAGGGAGGCTAAAATGAAACATGAAGGCTGTGGAGTTAATGCAAGTTCAGGTCAAACGGATGGAAATGTGAGTAGCGCTCCAGTCCTAAGAATATTTAGGTCCAATGCTGCAGTGGAATTGACGAGATAAGCAGAGACTGTCAGTGGGATGGAGGGAGTGTGAGGAAAAAACAAGGAAAGGAGAAGTGACATTCTTCTGGGAGATGTTGATGGAGGTAGAGGAGGAAACACTAAAAAGCTGCTTGAAATCGATTTAAGGAGTAAATGATCTGACCTTGTCTGTTGTTTAATCTGGGTTTTTGTCGTTTCAAGATCAGACAAGTGTGAGTCAGCCTGAGGGGCTCTGGAAAAGCTTCAGAGGTCGATCAGTTTGAGTGACAGCTGTCACACGCTAAAATACTTTTCCCAGACACCCAAATTGGAATAACGTTCTTTATTATTCTTACAGTTAAAAAAGCCCAAAAGTTACATAACTGACTAAAACAAACACATCTAGCTCACTTGTTGTTCCACTTGGTCGGCTCAACACACTTGTAATTCATATATTCATGTTTGTATGTGTGTGTTGTCCAGTTTGTGGGAACATACATCTGCTCACACAGTCACGTCATGAGGATTTTTTGCATCATGTGGACAAAAAGCAAATACTTGTAACATAAATTACCAGGAAATTATCCTTCATCTCTCAGATAAGTGTGTGTGTGTCTGTTTGTGTGTGTTTGTCTGCTACACAGTCAGAATATAGGGGATAATATGTGACCTTTACCGCATTGAAGAAAAGACCATATATCCAAGAATAACACACAGCGTCTTAATTTTATTCAATAAGATCTTTCACCATATTTATTTACAATTCTCTTTCTTCTCCACTTCACTTCTATCCCCCGTCGTGTTTACGTTCCTTCCTCTTTTTAGCAGCACTGGTCATTGTGGGAGCGCAGAGGAATACTGTCCACAAAGCAGCTTTTTATCCAGTCTGGAAAGGTTTCACTTTGTTCTCTTCTTTTCGCTACATTGGCTCCCATTTGTCTGGCTCCTCTTTCAGAGTTAGAACTTTGATCCAGTTTGACGACTGCGTGATTGTCTTTTCTCTGCCTTTGTAATCTCGGTTGCTGGAGACAGCCTGCAGAGCTCTTCAATATTGAAATATTGGGAACATCACAGAAACAAGTGCAGTCTCCGGGAGACACGCCGCCCTACCCCCATGAAGGAGACGCGTACATAATGATCAGCTGCAGAATATCATGACTATTTAAACTCTTATTATCCTTATCTCTCCCACTGTTACGAATGTGGTTTGACAAAAAGGTTCTCCGTGATCAGAGTTGACCAACGTATTCAAGATTGAGATTAGAAAAAGACGAGGGAAATCTTAGAAATATCTTCCCATCGATTATTTTCTTAGCCACATCCTCACAGAAGTAGCAGGACATTTTTTTTCATTTTAATCAGTTTGCAGCATTTCTGCCACCATCAGCAGCCGCTCCCCTGCCAAGAGTCTCAAACAGCTGATGCTCAAGATAAGACCATTTCCATTTGTCGACTCTTTGATGCCACATTCAAACATCCTGTTCGATTTAGAGACAGATCAACCAAGGCCCAACAGTCCGCTTTAAATTTAATCAAGCTGCACCACGTTTCATCGTTTTATATCACTCCTCTTAAATATGCCTAACAATGTTTTCATCAGGAGCCATGAATTATTCCGGGGAAAACTGCAGAAATATTCAAAAATCTGTCAAGGTTAAGGAAAGTCATAAAACTAAATCCTGCCCCCCTGATCCAGATTAGTACCAGAATTAAATGGCTTCTTTCCTGAGCCACATTCTTCTCCCAGGTTCTAATCCTCCTCTCCAAAAACAAGGCAACAAGGAAACAAATGAATGGATTTAAAAAACAAAATCTCCTTGGTGGAGGTAAAAGGGTCTAAAAGTTATATTATGGGATATTCAAGAAGACTTTATAACATTCATCCGTCGAACATTAAAGACTTTTCTTTTACATTGGGCAACGCTGTCAAATCTGAACCTAACTTGACCTGAGTGTTTTTTAATGCTGCCTATGATTCTTCTTGTTAGTGGTTGCATTGTTATGAGCCTGTTATTTCCTGTACACACACTGTGACCTCTCAAGGCCGTCAGTAATTAAAAATAAATCTTATCATCGTCTTTGACTGTTTCTAAATCTTGGCAGCGCTGTGTCCCCCTTAAGAGACACACGCAGAGGGGACACAGCAGAAAAAGGCTCTTATCTCTTGGCTCTGAAAAGGAGGACACATAGAAACAGCTGATAGCCGCAGAGAACAAACAAGACAAGTGTCTCCGCCTTCCAAGCCCCAGCGAGTGACCTCTTATATGAATTAAAGTTTGATTTGAAGGTCAGGTCCCGTCAAAGTTAACTTATTCAACACTGTAAAAGAGAGTAAGTTGCTCAGCAGATTAACTGATTTCATGCAAACTTTTATCAAAAGCTGTAAAAGACTGGTCGTAAATTGCAGATTGAAGAACCATGACGTAACACAGGGTAGAGTTGCTAAAAGTGTCAATGACAACAACAGCCAACAGTGGGAATGTGTGTGAAACCACAGGTAGAAATGGCAGACGAATGGAATTCACACTAAACTGTAAGTTTGCCTCGCCTCACCTCACCGAACGTCTGAAAGTTGCAATTAAATTTATTGGCCGTCACCAGCAGAGAAGCCACTTGAGTCGGGTGTGCCACTTCTAATACACTTTACTTTGAACAAGAGAACTTTCAGTAATTATACGGTATTGCAGGCACGCCCCCGGCAGCATGTGTAAAGCAGCACGGCCTAATGAGAACAGCTTCGGGTTTTGTCTGGTCGTATGTTGAAACATGAATGGTCCGAACACACACATATACACTCATGCATTGACCCTGTTGTGGTTTTATCCGCCACTGAGGGGTTTGAGTGTAAGTGTGTGACTGGGAGTTCTTGTCTCAGGGAAACTGGTAGGTGTGTGATACATGCAGGTGCAGCAAAGATGAGCCTGAGAGCGTGCGTGTGTGCTTGCGTGTTTGTGCGTGCGTGCGTGCGTGCGTGTGTGCTTGTGCGTGCGTGCGTGTGTGTGTGCGTGTGTGTGTGGGCTGATTGGATGACCTCTGCTCAATTTAATGTATCTTTCCTGCATCGTGATTAGACTGGTATGTATATTTTAACATGCCTGCAGGAAAATACTGCTATCCTCGGTTAAAATGTTCTGCCTCTGATGAGCACCTGCAGTGGACTAGAGAGTAGCTGTGGTTGAATATTTGAATAACTAGCTATGGCAGCACTAGGACATACACACAGGAACACCAGTATGAGCTATACATTTCAATTTTATTCTGGGCTACATTTATTCAAGATTATGACAATTTACTCAGCCTCGCAGTAACAAGCTCTGGCACTGCAGCGGGAGAAATCCTTCCAAACACCACAAGGTCGAAAATACTCTACTACTTGTTGAAGTTCTGCATTTAAAAATTTACTCATTAAACCAGTAATGAGTACATTTGAGTACATATTGCCGATAAAGAATTATCGGCAAAAAAAAAAAAAAATACTTTCAGATATCTCAAGCAAGATTTTTCATTTTTAAGTATATCTGCATAAGTTCTAAGACATGTAAGCAGATATTTGTGTTTGCTTTACAATGAAAAAAATTACAACTGTAATGTATTTTCCATTACTGTAATTAAAAAATAACCTTTACCATTTTAAGGACAAATAGACATTTCGACATTATACATGTCACAAAGGTCTAATTTCATTGCAGCACTGTAGAATTGGATTACATTATAGTCTGTGGGCTACAGGTGCTCATTTGTTCAACATTTGGTGTGTGCCCGAATGAAAATGTTTCAGTACCACGGAGAGAGCTCATCAGTGTGTGGACCTGTGGCTCCAGACGTGGCTGCTGCATTATTCAGCTCACTATCGTGTCGACATGGGTAGACTGCTGGATTTCATTATTTTTCGCACCAAAGCATCGAATTTTATAAAAGTTTTACCGGGGCCGCCCATTTGACAAGATGTACTCAGTGGACTTAGATATTTCATGGGGCCGTGCAATGTTGTAATTCCTGCAGATATAAAGAGATAAAAGTTGTAGAGGATGGAATCAGGTGGGCCAAACAGCAATAGGCTACTTATATATCATTTACTGTGCTTTTCTTTAGAGAGAGAAATTATTTACAACTACAAACATGGTTCAGTTTTGCTGGGCACCCATTTCATCCCTTTAGTGGGCCCCACCAGTCATGCATGAAAATCACCTTGCAGTTATTGAATATGCTGCTGTATGTACCATGAAATCATCTTCAGGGATTATACAATTCCATATTATCGATAATTTATTCAATACTTATAATATGTTTATAAAGATATTAGTGTCCGTTTTATTGTGGACATTATTTCCTTATTGTTCTGTGCTGACAGATGGTACAAATGCATTCATCTTTGGTCATTTGTTTTTGAAATTACTGTTTCTTCCTCTTCACATTCAGATGGCCATCAATAAATATAAATTTAAAATAATGAAAGCGAAAAACTGATGCCTATGGCCCTGTAATAAACACTTTTTTATTTTTTTTACAATTTAGTGGCGTTCCAAGTCCACGTGGCGTACCTGTCTCTGGCTTAATTTTGAGGACAGGGCCGAAAGAAGGAGGAGGGATGTGTCTTTCTCAGGATTACCAACCCCATCTTTAAGGACTGTGTGTCCCTGATGAGTTTAATGTAGGTAATTAAACCAATAAACTTCAGGCTTAAGTCGAATAGAGTGTGTGTGTGTGTGTGGGGGGGGTCGTATCGTGGACCCTTGCTGTGCTGTGAGCAGTGCTGTGAGCTGGGTCAACCTGCCGCTGCTCATGTGCTAGCCCTAAGCATAGGTTGCCTGCCACCAACCGGAGAAGCTGGTACTGCTCTCAGCTCAACTTGTCTTTTTGTGCAATGTCATCATCAGTGGTCCTCTCTGAGAGAAGAGTGTTTCTGCTCATTTCAGATTGAAGATACTCCAGACAAGTCTCTTGCAGTTGCAGCTTGTTTTTGAATGGGCACTTCTGAGAAACCAGTCCTCTTTCCTCCAAGTGTCTGTCAGATTCTTTGTGAGGCAGAGAAAAATTGGGGTTGCTGATCAAGTAGTGCTGAGCTCTGCAGTTGGTCGTTTCTTCCTCTGCTTTTTGTTCTCCTCACCAGGCCCATCCTTTATTTCCTCCTCTCACTGTGTCTCCTCATGCTGATAAAAAGGTCTCCTAGTTTTTCATATGTCATAGTACCACAAAACAACATTTATGAAAAGAAAAAGGATTATGCATTTTTGTTTGGGTGTTGTCTCTGCAAAGTTTGTATTTGGAATTGTGGTTTCCTCGCTTGAGAAAAAGTGTCCGTCGTTGCTGAATCTCATGTTTTCTTGTCTGTTTTTGAAAACTTGGGACCGGGAGTCAGTGTCGTATCTTCTGGGTTTTATTTTGTTTCAACTTTTCTCTGACAGCCTTCTCATCCCTTGGGTTTATAAAACCATTGAGGAGACACACACACACACCAACACAGGTGTAAAGAAAGATTCGGTTTAGTATCATGTTTGTTATCTCTTTCCTGATTCCGTGTGCTTTTCCTGTTTTCTAACTCTTCCTTCTCTCCTCTCATGACTTATTCTCTTCCTTGTTTTATCTCAGTCTTGTTTATCTTCCCTTGCTTGTCTAATGCGTCACTAATCACAGATGAAATGTTGGCATATTATTTTTACTATTTTCTCTCCATCTCTGCTATTCTTTCATGACTCGCTCTATTGGCTTCACTTTTATTCGGTCTACTTTCTGAACCGCTATGAGTCAATGCAGTTCTCAGGTGCTCAGAGGGGGAGAGAGAAGAGGGACTTAGTGTTTCTGGGAGGTCTTAACTGTGTCTGTGATTCTGAGCTTTAATCCCTTTTAGAGCAGGTCGATGGAAGAGCCTCATATCTCACACACACACACACACACACACACACACACACACACACACACACACACACACACTGTCAGTTAACCGCCCTGAGGTTCCTGGGGTGAAGAATTTTATAGTCATGCATTAGTAATCAAAAAAATTACCTTGCCTTAGACACTTAATTTAATCTGAGTGGTTGTGTGTGTGTGAGTGCGTGTGCATGTGTGCGTGTCACTTCCCCTGTAGACTGGAGCTACAGTACAGGAGAACTACTATCTCGCACACTTTTCTAAAGTGCCATTCGTGGACATGTTTTTCAGACTCTGAGTTTAGCACTGCACGCCTCACAGCAAGATCTGAATCCTAGTTCACCCGAGCTCTTTCTGTGTGGGCTTTGCATGTTCTCGCTGTTTCTGATTTGTTTTCTCTGCGTACTCCCCCCCCCCCCCCCCCCCCCCCCCCCAAATACTCAAAAGACATGCAGATTTGGTTATGGTTGATTGGTAACTTAAAATGCTTCATAGGTGTGAATGTTGTGTCTCTGTTCTGGCCCTGTGATATGCGACCTGTCCAGGATGTACTCCGTCTCTCACTGGGATTGGCTCCAGCCTTCACCCTGCGACCCTCAAAGGAGAAGAGGTATGATGGATAGATAGATGGATGGATGGATTTCTACAACATACCTTAGTCAACTGCAGATGTAGCCTTTACCCTGCTCCGTTATTTACTCGCTCTGACCTATGGACATTATGTTTCCTTCATTTAAGCTAGGGTTGAAAATCCTGGAAAAGTATGGAAGAGGTACAGCTACACAGCCGATACATCTTAGCCCCTCCCATCGTCCCACACATCATTGCAAACTGCCTGACAGCTGCTATGAAGCCCACTCTCCTTGACTGGCTTGCTAACTTCTGGCTGTCTTCTCTGCCTTGGCGGTATATGTCTCTCTAACTGAAGACTCCGGTCATGGGCAGTGAGAGCACGAGCAAGGTGAGCGCAGGGAGGCAGATCAGTTAGTGACAGACAGGTACAGCCAATCATTACTCACTCAATGGCTTCATTCATCTAAATAACCCATTAACTCAATAACCCTACTTTTAAATAGCTTACTTGAAACCCTTAAACAATCTAATGAAGATGATGTCACACACTCCACCCGCGACTAAAGTACAATCCCCATCAGGGAGTTATATGATTTCTGCATTGATAACTATCTTTTTTTTCCCTCCTCACTTCTTTCCTTTTTAATCAGAGATAATGGTCCCTCCGCTGCATCGATGTGGAAACAGCTGGCTGGATGTCATGTTTCTGGCTGACCTTTGAGCCCTCCTCCTGTATGTGTGTGTGTGTGGATGGGTATGTGAGAGAGAGGGAGAGAGAGGGAGAGGGAGGGAGAGAGAGAGATTTGCTTATAACTTATCTGGACCTTAAACAGATGGTGTCTGATCCCCCTGGTCATCTAAATTGTTTGATGTCACTCAATAGGAAACCCTTTGAAGGTCATTAAACATTTGAATCTGTGGCAGTGCCTGGGGCTGTTAACTGTTTGCTTCATAAAAGAGGCTTGAAATGAACTATGAAAAGAGCTTAAGCATATCAGGCAGTGGTGTACAGCAATTGTCAGAAGCTTATGTGATACCAATGATGATGTCATAATTAGCTCTGCAAATTACTATTCAGAGATTCCTCTCTCATTGCTCCTCCACAGAATTCACAAATGTGATTGTAATAATTGATCTCAAGTTGATATCAGGTTTTCACAATCTGATTTTCTAAAATGAAGTAGATATCTTCCAAAGGTAGTTGTATTAGTTTGATTTCACTTTTTGTGTTTAACACTCCGTCTTTCTACGATCGGCTGTGTTGTAGAAAAAGTATGTTGGTACTAAGAAGACAGTACTGTGAAATATTTGACGTATCACACTTGTTGCCTGATATTACTGTCAGATATACTTTCGAATATACTAATACTACTATTATTATAATAACTACTACTACTAATATACTAACGAATTGTTGAAAAGAACCACGACTATGTATTTTGTCGTCCATCACTTTTTATTGAAACTGATAAAAGAGTTTATCTTTGAGAATCATTTCCTCTCCTCTCTCTCCTCTACTACTATATGGTCACTTGGCTTATTTGCCCTTTGGGACTTGTGAGGCTGAAGACGGTGAACACGTCTTATTAAGTGTAACTACATGTTGTGTGTTTTCTTGAGGCCTCTTTCCTGGAAATTAGTTATTGTGTGTAGAGCAAATGGCCTCTTGCCAATTGGTTAAATGGTTTGTTGAGATCTGATCGGATTCTTGTTGAGTCGAGAGCCAAACACATTTTGCTTCTTTGTTATTGGAATCCCCCCAAAAAATGGATTTTGCTTTACAATGTGTTATTACATATTATTTAACTGTCAGAGCTTTGTTAATTTTATGTGTGATGATTGTGAAGCAGGACAGTTTGACACTGTACATTCTTACTTAATGATAAGGGCTTGGATCCAGGGGCGTTTCTAGGGACTTTGGGGGCCCTTGACAAAAGGGATCTGTGTTCACCTACACAGATACCATTGCTGTGGATTAATGTAACCAGTTATTCTCAGGGTCCCCCCTCTCATCTCGGAGCCTCAGGCAATTCTCTGCTTTGTTGACTAACCTGTTGTCACATCCCTAAGTGGATCTCTCTTCTCTTAAAAGGGAACCTGTGGCTTGTGGTTTCATTCTGAATCGGCTGTTATTAGTTTAGCCAGTTCAGTTCCTGCTCTTTAATAGAATCACTTTGAATCTGATTGTATCTTTTGCTTCGAGAGAAGTGGGTTGTTTGCTGTCATTACTGGGTTCAATATTTACTTTCCAATTCGACTTTAAAATACTTAATCACACACTGTTACCATGTTCCCATGGTAACAGTTTATGCACATTTATGGCTCCAAATGTTTTTCCATGTTGTAAGGTTGACATGTGTAAAGGTTGACATGTGAAGGTTTTGTGCAGGTGTGGCACTGGGTGTTGTAATTTTGTCAGCTCACCTGCAGCGTGGAGGAGAAATGTTTCACTTCCTTTGCAGCAGAATATCTATCACCCTGTCACAGCAGGTCAGAGGTCACCCAGTCGACCAGGTGGGCTGGGTCATCGCCGTCACTCTGCCTTCCACCTCAGCTGATGTGATTGATGGACGGCTGCGGCTTAGTGTTGCTTGTAGCTGGCAAGTTGATGAATGGCTTGTTTCTTTCACAAGGACGCACACAAGACAGATTTGTTTTTTGGAAATTGCGAGAATGGGAACACGTCTTGTGTGAAATGGAGAATATGTTTTTTCAACTGGATTTCTGTTGTTACAGATGTTTTGCTCTCATGTTCTTTGACCCATTAAACCGATTCTTCCGGACGAGTTGCTCACACCATTAAGCTTTAAACGCTCTGTAATGAAATTTGCTTCGGCAGTTGATCAATTATCTCTTCAGTATAATAACCATAACTGATCAAAAGGATCATGTAAACTGTCCATCCACATCACAACAACACAAACACACACCCTTGGCTACTGCTCTGGACAGGAGGAAATGAGCCATAGGGCTGTTCGGCTTGATTCTTCAACTGAATCATAACTTAGTGGGCCAGCCCGTCACCGCAGCATAATGTTTAGTAAAATATCCGGCTTATGAAGCAGCTCTTTAAAGTTATTGTCCTCATTAAACCTGAAATGGATACAGCTGTTTTTCACATTAGAGCTATGAACGCTTTCCATCATTTTGCCACTGAAGTAGGCCAATGCTTGGCCACTAACATTGAATTTCAATTTCCAGCAAAGTGCCCGGTGTGATAAAAGGCAGGGTTTATGGAGGCAGCATATGTTATAAATTCTTGCTTGTAGCTGTTTTTGTGATTTTTACTGAAGCGTGGACCTTAAATTGGTTTCAGCCTTGGCCGGGGAGGGGTCAAAGTAATCGACCGGGAGTCAAAGAGGACATCTAACATCTTAGCAGGGACAGGGGTGACGGCCACTTGTCAAATGACCAAAGGTTCAGACTTCAATCTCCTGGTTGCACCTGATCCAGCTCCATTCAGTGATTAAAGCTGACACCAGTTACTTTTTGTTATTTCTGTTAGCGGTGTGAGTGTAGAAAATCACAGCGCCATTATTTCTATCATCCATTAAGAGCCTGCTAAGTCATTAGCGTTAGAAATGAGTCCTACTGCACAGAGACAAATAGACAACACAGCGCTGATCTCGAGCCTCAAACGCCACGACAGTCATCAGCCTTGTGAGTTTGGTGATGAATGGTAATTACGCCGAGAGACGGATGTTTGTTGTCGCTCCCTTATGTGTGTCCTCGCTGCATCATTACCGCCCTGGGTTGGATTAATTGCATGTTACAAAGAAGAAGCCTATTTCTAGTTTCCACCCAGTGTCTCACATCATTGCGTCTTCTCCTTTCTTTTCACATCTGTCACCATTCCCAGTTTTTTATATTTCCAGAACTCCTCCATCCCCTAGATTTTTTATGGACAGAAGATAAAAGAATAGTTGGAAACATGGCCACTGCAGTCCTCATGTGTGTGATTACTGATTACAGCAGTTTCTCTGCCTCAGTGACGAGAGCAGCAGCAGCTGAGGAGAGGGCGTTGCTGACCTTGATTATGTTTGATTTGGCCACTTCAACAACAACCTGTAGTTCGGTCTATCTGGTAAAAGTGTTGAACTGAACTGCAAACCGAAAATCCGATAAAAGAATTAGCATTGAATAGTCAGGATTATTATTGCTATTATATGTTACAAAATGTAATCTATAAGCGTTCCTATTATTAATAGAATATTCACAACACAGCCTCAGCAGTGAGCATTCGGTTGAAATTCTTCAGTGTGAATTGAATTGGTGTTTTTTTTCCAAGTAGAAACACTCAAACACCTTCCTACTCTTAATACTCTGCTTTAGAGAATAGTGTTAGTTAGTATGTCACAGATCACTGTGCAAGTAGAGGATTTTTGAACGTCTTAAGCTAAGGTTACGTTTGTGGTTACTGTAAAGAAACTACACGTTTGGAAGGATTTGGTTATTTTTTAAATGGGACAGATCTCTAACAATGTCTGTCCTATACCATTTGTGACATACATTACCACAAACACTTCACTTGCTTATGCTATAGGACCCGGTGCTCATTTAACTCCAATCTGCGGGACAAAGTTGTTTCACAGATAGTCTTTAAGGAACTGATATAGGTGTCAGGTCATCCCAAATGTGCCAGTGACAAAGCCATTATAGCCGCTGAAGACAGAGTTATGAATAATAGATAAGACAGGCTTAAAATCCTGCTGCCGCTGGCCATTTGAGATAGAGCGAAGAACGGGGACGTATTGGAAAGAGACAGAAAGGTGAGGGAGGGTAAACACATCAGGGTGAGCAGATAATGAGAAAGCAATAAAGGACGGAGGAGCAGGGATGTCTGGTGACTCGCAGATTGCTGCATTAAAAAACCTGCATGGCAGATAATGACGAGGGTGGGCAGACAAACTTGGGAATTCCTCATAAACAACTGGGAATTATTTGGCCGAAATGATAAACTCCATGAAAACAGAAACTAAATTGTGCAGAAAACAAGGGTTAGTGTGAGTAAAGTGCAGCTGATGCAAGGGTGTTTCAAATTGATTGTGTTTTCGTGCTTGTGTGATTCGAAGTTAAGAATGTTTTTTACTGAGGATTCAAAGGTGAATACAGACAGAATACCACAGAATTTATGTTTTATGAAGATTGACAGAACTCATTTGTTTGCTAAGCCCACAGAGCCCAGGAGAGACACCCCCATTGGCACTGGAATACTTAGAAAACTTAGAATTACACATAAAATAAACAGTTTACATGAGAGTTGAGCGCCACCAGCGGGTTCTCCGCAATGAAAGGAAAAAGAAACGAGTTGACTTTAACTGAGGCATCTTGGTGCCACTGCAAACAGTCTCCGCTCTGTGCTCCTGTTCTCACACATTGCCTGTTTGGCCCCGGTGCCTCCATAACCTCTCAATGGTGTGAAATGAAAAGACGTAGCTGTCAGTTTCCCTATCTCAGCAGCCTGTTCACAACTTTTTTAAGTTTTATTTTCAGTTTCTCGACGCTAGCTGGCAGATGTCACTGTGTCGTCACTGTACAGATCCTTAGAGAAAAAGAAAAAAAACTGTTATTATTCCAGCTGCTTCTCCTGAGGGCATGAGAAACAGTAGCTCCATTTAGACATCATGTTCAAGGTGGAAATGTTGTGCCTATTAATATTCTGCCTTGCTGCTCGGTGTACGAGGTAAAAGTACAGAATGTACGGTGGCCCTGAAAGAGCAAAACACAGGATATTATCACACGTTTGCCTTTAAATTTTCTCAAAAATAAAATATTCTACGGTCAATCTTCTGAAACGTACAGATTGACATGGGGGGGTCATCATTAACAAGGGTGAAGTGAAATATCTGTGACACCTCTCAATAATATTTGAAATGAGCAGGTTATGAGTACCATAATAAGAAAAGCATGTACTCTTATTCTAAGACAGTGTAATTCACGTTGGCAACAGGCTGATGTGGTGGGTTAGAAAGACCAGCCTGACTCCAGATGATCACTAGTTTCATTCCTACCAAAGTCAATACATCCATTCCTGCCACAGAACATCTCCACCGACCCGACACCTCCACACCGCCTTGTTCGCACGCCGCTACAGAGCATTATAGGCTCGCTAAAATGTTTTTAACCTCGTTGTTAATGTCACGATTTACATAATTTACTGCCATTCCCATTACCCACAGAGAGAATAATAGATGGAGGACGAGACAAAGAACTGAGGGAGATGTGCTGAGCAGAGAAAAGAGAAAGATCTTATAAAGTGTCTTCCACATGTGTGGTTTACGCTTTCATCCTGAAATGTTTCTTTTCACTTTGTTTGTTCTTTTTTCAAATTGGGAAAGATGACGTCACTGAAAAGATAGTAGAGCAGGGTTCATACACATTTTGACCAGTGGATTTCCATGACTATTTCATGACTTTCAATAACTTTAAACCAAATTTCCATGACCAAACATTTTGAGCGATCTCGGTGTATACATGAAAAAGCGAAAAAATGTACTATTTAAGCTAACAGTGGGAATTTCAAAGCATACAGTATACCTTGAATTACACAAATGAATGAGACAATAGTTTGATTGAGGTCTTTGTCTGTTGTAACCCATGGCATGTACTCTTCCATTTGTTGCCAAGCATGGTTAAATCTACACCTCCCTGGCATAGTGCATTATCCCGCCTGCTTCCCCACCGAACTTTTGAATTAGTATGAGAGCGTATGCCTGCTTATATTTTGACCGTATTTCTTTTAAAAGCATATGAATTATTAAAACTCAGCGTAAATGAACGACATGAAAGTATGAGTAACAATATTACAAGATCTTATTAAGCCATCATTTATGTATTAATCCATACATATTCCAACTAACAACAAGGACAAATTTTAGGGTTAAGTATGTAAACATACCAATATAACTGTTCCATGAAAGCCAACACTGTTCCTGTAGGTGAGCGCAATGATGGTACACATATATATGGTCTTTTATAGAGCAAATATATTTGTTATTGAAGTATTAAAACACCCAGCACACACATGGCACAGCCATCACACACCCCACTGACTCTGAAACAATAACTTTTCTCTGACCAGAGAGAAAGAAGTCACCAGCTGTTCAGGCTGCTGGCCAAACGGCTAATAGGCTGTATCCTGCTTATCAGTGTACTGCACACTCACACACTCACACACTCACACACACACAGGGTCGATGACTTTAGAGGACATTACATTGACTTACAATTATTTCTTTGAGACTCTCTGTAACCTTCACCATAACTACTGCTCACCTCACCTCACTCCGACCTAAAAAATGTCTTCACCTCTTCACATTTAATGATGTATACGGTGGGGACGTGTCTCTTTGACCCCATGAAGAGGACAAGTCCCCCCTGTGGCGGTGATAACAGATTTAGGTCCCCACAACATGAGCAATACCTGGACCACACACACACCCAACAACCCACCAACATACACCGAAAGGCCGGAGTGTTTTTTTCTCCTCCTTTTCTGAATCGCGGTCTATGCTTACCCCCCTCCTTGGAGTAAAGACTCTTACACTAAGCCAGCTAAGTGCTGTATTGTTGTTGATAAGGAGGAAGATGAGGGGGCTGGGAGGAAGGTTCTTTGCCATTTATCAAGAGAAGCCAATTCAGGACTCAGGCATTTGTATGCGTGTGTGTGTGCCCCCCCCCCCCCCCCCCCCCCGAGGACCTGAAGGCTTGGTTAAGCTGCAAGTCTGAGTTTAAAAAAAATGCAATTACACAGAAATACAAGGCTCCACCTGTGCTCTTACTGCACTGTGTGTGCGTGTGCGTGTGTGTGTGTGTGTAACCGGGTGTTTAAAACAGGACTGAACAAATAGTTCTGTGTTTGTTTGTGCTTTGTCTAAATGCATAAGTACATAAAATTACAGTATGAAATCCCTGTTGACATTCACAGGAAAAGCAGGGAACGTAAACCATGTGTTTACGTGCAGCACATACATATAAACAGATGCTATTCATTTTTTAATCTCACCAATAAGATATTAATATCAATATTTCAATATCAATATATTTATATGGAACAGTGGGCATGCACACGGTCCGGAACAATTAACACTCAGCTAACATGGAACTAGGAAACGAGCGAAAACACACATTCACTAGAAACGTAATAGTTTCTGTCGATATTTATAAATAAATCATTATTATGTCTTGTCTGTGTTTCTATTCTGTTCCAATTTGGTGATAAGTTGCAAAATATCTCTTTCAGTCAATCTTATGCATTTCAGTTAATTATGGAAACTACGTTTCCCAGAAGCTGCTTTATAATCTCCATTAAAACCAGCTGGGACTGACCATAATAAGAACAAGTGCACTTTTACCAGTAAGACCAGTACAGAAAATAGACAATTGTGCCACTTAGCCAGAATACAACATAAAGTGGTCGATCATGTGCTTTTGAAGCAAATGTCTGAAAGGTGTCCTCTATGCACAGTAAAGGACACTTCAACCTGATTGTTTTTTATTTCACTCAGGTATGTTTTCTTATAATTCAATTCAGTTTTATTGGTATAGAACAGGAGTTGTCTCAAGGTACTTTTCATTGTTAGGTTGGGACATTACAAAGTTACTGATAGAAATTCCATGGGTGAGCCCTTGGTGACAGTGGAGAAAAAAAAACCTTTCTATCTCCTGAACTGTTTTCCCTTCACAATCCTCATTCTGCGTGCACCTGCCTTTGCTCCATTCCTCTGGCCTATCTTTCTTTTTTATATCAGACTCTATTTCTCTCCCTACGTCTCATTTCCAGAGCATTTCTATAGATGCAGCTGATCCTACACCAGGACCTTTCCGTGTAGAAAGGAGATGAAATGGTGGCGTGAGATGAGGAGGAAGCGTGGGGCAGACGGGCGGGGAAAGGACAGAAGAAAGGTAGCATCCGGGTAAAGCTGCAGACCCATGAATAAAACAATTGCGTTTTCCCTCACAAATGGTGCAACATTCAGTCGGGCCAAGTGTAAAATATGTGACCTCATGTTTCTTAATTAAATGCAGCACAGGAACGAGAGGAGGAGATTTCTTGGGACTCTTTGCCGTCTCCCTTCCCTCGAGTGTGGAGGGAGATGGTAACTAAATAAATTCAATGTTTTAAGCAAACATTTAACATTGTAAACTTGTAATTACACAAATGTTTAATGGTGTTTGCCATCACGGACAACTCAAAATATGGAATATGGGAAATGTCCCATCCGGTGACGATAACAAGTCATTCATTAGCAAACTGGAATTCAGATAATGACAACTGGCCATCGCCTGTGTGGAATTAGACTGTGAGTTATGTTTTATTAAAACATAACTGTGTCTGTGAGGGTCATCAATTCTGTTGGAATTCTTAGGCAACTTATACCAAGTGACAAAGAAATATGTGTAGATATATAGCTGGAATTCTAACTAGGAATATATAATTGACCTGGCCGGAATTTGAAGACTACTTTTGTGTACACCTCAAATGTTTTGCACACTCACATGTATACACACACACATATGAGGATACACATGTCTAAATCCAGTTTTCAGAGCTTTGAAGTCCTTTTTGTCATTAATTCAAATATGTGGGCATCATACTCACAATGTGTTTACAAGTTTGTTCTGCATTAGACTTTGAATAACCAGAGTCTCAACACATGATATATGATAATGGTAACATACACATACACACACACACACACAGACACACACACACATACACACACGTATACACAGTCAAGCTTCTACAAAAGTTACAAAATTTAAAAACAGTAACACACTATGTTGCAGTGAAATTGGATTTGTAGATCTTATCAGGTGTATTTCTTCTGTTGCAGTGATGAAAGGTCTAAGTACAGTGTTTATATTTGAACACATCAGTATGATTAACATCACTTGTCTCAGACCTCATTTGTACCGTCTAGTTGCACAGTCAGTAACCTACTCAGTAGGAGTTGTAGTTCACTATAATGACTCCCTAGTGGCTTCCTTAAGCTAAGGAGAGAGAGAAAGAGAGGATGTGGCTCTGTGTTTCTTGCACAGAGCCACCGATCATTAAACATTCAACACTGCAACACCCAGATTATCTCTTTCTTTCTTATTCGCTTAGAAGTGACAGAGACAAACACACGACATAAACAGATACAAACAAGCTGCTATTATAACTTTTGGACATGATTCACCTTTTGACATGAATGTAGTTTAATTTAATGGAAAGTTAGTTTATCATAGAGGAAGTTCTTTAAGGATGAATTAATAAAATGTCTGTGAAAGAAAATCACTACTGGAGGATATACTTATTCTGGATCCCTGATTCCATTAGCATACACTGTATCTGAGCAAAATATTTTAAAGGTGTCAGCCCTTTACTATTTATTGTATTTAGTATTTACTCAGTCGTTGGTCCCGCATTGAGTTTGCGAGGTTAATAAAATGTCCTTTCGTGGAGATCATAATTTAATCTAGCATCTATGCAGCTGTGAGCTACTGTGAAATCCAGTCATCTATCCAACCACATCCACACTGTCACATCTCCAAATCTAATATGCCGGTTAACTGTGCCATGAAGGCAGCAAATGAACTACTATCAAATGGTTTCTACCAGTCTATCGTGTAATAGATACAGAGGAGTGGGACTAAAATACTCCCCCCTGTCCAGCTGAAGCAGCAGCTGTTGTCGGAGTGCAACGGATGCATGTTACCTGCAGAACCACGGGGAGGACGTCAGCTGGACCATCTGGCTTCCACAGTACAAACCAGCGGCAAAACCCTGTGTTGCTGTGGAAACACTGGGCTTCAATGTCCCATGTAGTCATCATAGGATGCCAGCTTACATACTGCCATTATTACTATTGCCCAGGAGGTTACGTTTTTATACAAATCTGTTTGTGTTCTGTTTTTCTGCAGGATTACACAAAAATGACTTTTTTTTTTACACTTTCACATTGCAAGATCGATTGTAGAATAATTCACGGATGTTGATGAGAAAAACTGGGGAACTGATATTTATGTTAGTGTTTGCAATTTACTGCAGATCCAAATAGAAATCTGGATAGTGAATTTAAATGTGGTTTCATTAGGGGACTGTCAGTGGATGTATACCATTCTAGTTTTCACATGGAAACTTCGGGAAATTGCTTGAAAATGACAAAAATCATCATCATTCATTCAGCAGTTGACAGCTCAATAAAGTGAAATTATTCCTAAATCTGATGGGTTATATCCCGTTTTCCATCTTTGATACGTTTTCCTCCAATGTCTCACATGACATGGAACAGGAATGAATCATTAAACACATTATTTCATTCATTTAGTGTTGTGCACTGTCCACTCCTGAGTGGCTAGTTCTAGTAGTTTATTTCCATATAGCAAATACAGCAAAGACCATAACCCTGCAAATCCCTGCAACCTCAAGTTACATCTTTCACCAAATAGCAAACACATCATTCAGGTTGACAGCTTTCTAAATCTGCGCCTCACGCCTCCCTGTCCAGACGGTGGAGGGAGGGAGGGAGAGAGAGAGGGAGGGAGGGAGGGAGAGAGAGAGAGCGATGAAATACACGGACATGACTGTTTTTTATTAGATGTGAGAGTAGAAATAGACAGGAGCAATAAAAGGAGGATATGAGTGCAAAAGGCAGTTTGATATTCTTGTAATCACTTTGAAGGGTTAGCGTGTCATCAGGCCGAAGCTTCCTTAAATATTACTGGTGGTCTGACAAAAGAAAGGTCATTTCTCAGACTATGAGGGGAATAATAAGAGAGCTGGTTCGCAACAAGAGAACCTGTGCCTCACGTTTGATGTGTGGACTTTTAAAGGCCTTGTCAGCTTCCAGACAGAGAGGGTCTAGCGAAAGACACTTGCCCAACGGCATTATGGGAAGTTTAAGCATGCCGCATGGACTAATGGTCAGGATATCCCAACCTCCGCTGCATCCCTTCTGACCACACTTATTTTTAATCCCCCTCCTGTGACTCTTTCAACTAAATAAAACATGTGCGGCCATGTTGCTGGAGTGGCCCCTCGAAGTGCTGCTTGTTTAAAGAGAGCTTGTCATAATTTACGCAGTGCACACTTCCGTGCACGGTTCAAACTGAGGTCAGGATTTAACAGCAACATGCTCGAGCTGGTGGGAAACATCGAGATGGTAAATATTTTTTTCGAAAAAGAGAAGAAAATTCCTTCACATAATTTATAAATTCATCCGTATCTAATACACGCACCGAGACACCATCAATTATTCGTAATAATTTTCTATTAAAGAGCCACTTAATTGGCGTAATGCATCTGAGGCGGTGGAATAGATGAGGGAAGGACAGGATGCTGCCTGTTCGTCTTCTCTCCTGGAATTTATCACTCTCACATGCCCTCACTCTCGTTCTTTCCCTTTCAGCCTGTATAATTTTCCCTCGATGTGTTTGGAATTAGATGTCACATCAAATAGGCTATCTGGTATCCGCAGGCTGCGTGTCTCTGTGTGTGTGTGTGTGTGGGGGGGGGGGGGGGGGGTAGCAGGGCAGTAGTATTCGCATTAAATTAATCTCTGCCTTGACTCCAGTGTCCAGAATGAGTAGTGGGGGTTATTATATATCTGATAGTCAAGCAGTACATACGTCATTATCACTGACCTTTCTTTCCTCTGAATGGCCTTCATCCCCTCTCGTCTGCAGCCGTTTAAAGCAAGCAGCGGCAGCATTCTGTTGATATATGTTTGTTTTTTTACATTTTGTGGTCGGCTGTAGTATATAAGAAACCCAGTGCAGCTCTGTCCCCAAAGCCCCTGACATTTCACACAGTTTCCCTCAAAGTGGAAACATCATGAGCTGGTGGTGCGGAGCTGCAGAGACGTTGCTGATTTAAATGCTCAGCACACACAACGTTTGGGCAGCCGGACATAATTTGGTGCATTATTATCCATGTAGCTCACATTATGCATAAATACTGTATAGTATCAGTGTTGGAATTATTGTGCAAGAACAGGAAAGCAACTTGTGCAGTTTTAACTTTGTTTTCTACTATGTGATGCAACGTGTGTTTTATTGTCCCTGAAAGACTCCGCTCCCCAGTGAGAGCTAATGAGGATTTGTGCTGCTGCGGAATTTTGCGAAATCTAGCTGCTCATCTGTCGACCCACTCTAGTGTGACATGCCTCATGAATATTTGAAAATATATCTCAGCCACATTTTCATAGTGGGTTCAGGTAAAGTGTCTACGAGGAGCTCAGCACTGATACCTATTCAATTTAAGGTCATTGTCAGAAACAATTTTAAGAATTACATACAATTACAAGACGTTGGCTTATAACGATGCATATTGTAATAAAAATACACTATTCTCAGTGGTGGCTTCAGTTATTGTAAACATAATATGAACTGCAAGAGAGCATTATCCCCACCATCATCTGAACACAGTAACAAAGAGCATACTCACAAAAGTCCGTCTGAGTGAGCGAGTAAGTCAGTGTCTAAGTAAAAAAAAAAAAACCTCTGATGTCCATAATCTGATGTATGCACCTACATTCTCCAGTTCACTTTCATCCTTGTTAAATTGAAATAATAAAGTTGTGAATAATGTGAAGGAAGGCTGCTGCAGATTACAGGAGAAGGACTCCTGCTCTTATTGAGAAGATTTGCTCTATGTGGGGGTAAATTTGAAGATTGTTGCTTACGTGTGATCTCCGTATGCAGCCATCTTCCTCTCCTTTTATCCCTCTCAGTTTCTTGCAGGTCTCATCTATTTTTGCTTAGAAACAAAGATGGAAAACATCCCATACACAGGAGTCCAAAAAACCTTTATAATGTATCTGTATAGTTGGAATATCGGCACAATGTCTACCATGAGTCCCATGATTCTGGTACAGTGACTTTTATCTACGAGAGGACGGAGCCGTAAAAGTTGTTGCCTGCTAGAAGAAACTTCTAAAACCGTTTATTATCTACACCTCTTCATGTGACCCTGGCCAAACAGAACATTTTTTGGAAATAGCAGTAATGCTGAATGTGTTTTTAATTAAAGCTGCATTGGCTCACCTCAGTGATAATGCTTTTTAGATGTAGTCTTTACAGTAGAGGCCATCTACTGTTGACTCGGTTGAAAGCTTCTTTGACCCAGTTTTGTGTTTTCATTATTAGCAGCTTACCACAGTGAGTTCAGCTCATATGTACTGGGACATGGGTTTTTATTAGAAACAGGATGGCTTCTATCTGTATCTAAACACAAAAGTGACAGGAAACTTCAACCCACTATAAAAAAAACACACAAGCCAATCACACTACTTAGTTTAGTGTGGTGCCTGTTGCAGTTCATGAGCAACAACAAAAAGTCACAGGTGGTGGTGAACATCACAGTTTAGCATGGGCACAAATAACGTGTGTCTTTGAAAACTTTCACTAACCCTGTTTACACCTACAGGTGTGAAATGTGTCTCAGTTGACGGTCAGGACCAAGAAACCAATAGTTAGCCATTCTAGAAAGAACTGATCAGCGGTTCAGTTCATTTCCAGTGGTACAACATTGTTTGGATAGTTACGAATTTCGGACCAGTTGCAGGACAGTCAGACATCATTAAACAATCAGTAAAACAAGTGGGAGCAGTCCACGGGATGATTTCTAGTCCTAGCTTCTGACGATACAATATCTGAATGACCAGGACGTTTATTTAGCTGGTAGAAATATCGCAATGATATTGCAGGTGCACCGAAATGAACAGGTTGATACATTTGTCTTCATTCAGATGCAAAGACCATGGGTGATGATGACGGGACATGTATATGTCCTACAAAAGTCCTTAGTCCACTTGCCATATTGCAATATGTAACCAAAACGTAAACAGTGTAACAAAGACGTGAACCTTGTTGTAGACTTCCAGGTGTGAAAGCCCCCCCAGTCATTGGAAGGCTGGTTGATGTCATGAAACCCCTGGCTGACATGGATATGACACTGATACACACTGCTGCTACACAATGCTTTTAAAACCACTCTGCAGTGGAATATTTCATTTTGCTCCAGACAGGTACATCAGTGCCCTTCTAGTGCTTTTTGTGTGTGTGTGTGTGTTTAGAGGGGTCTGATTAGATGACGGTCAGTTTGAGTTTGGCAAAAAGAAGCCGTGTCAATGGGGGAAAAAAGAAATGTGACAGAGAGAAAGAGGTGTGGAGGCATACACAAATTGTTGGTGTGGAGAAGTGAGTGTAGCCCACAGAGTTGGTGCAGCACTGGGCGCTGAGCTGTGAAAAGCCAGAGCAGAGGACTGACTGAGCTGCTTTGTCGATCCGCAGTGGGAGAGAGGATTTTTTTTCCTTTCACTAGATTGAGCCACTTTGATCAACTGGAGGGTTTTTCAGTTGTGGGTCATAAGGCAGGTTCTCTACTGAAGGAAGAGAGATGTCGACAGCTGTTTCCTGACTTTTCTGTCACATCAATGCAAGAGCATCACAGCTGTTGAGGAGCAACAGCAGTCATGTATACGTGTGAGATGAGAGTATCATTCAGATGTCCTTGATCCTGCTTACAAGAATCCATATCCTGGCACAGATTCTTGAAACAGAGTATTGAAGATTTTGTGTAGGAGGGAAAAAACACAAAATATCTTTCCACCTGACAGATTTAGTTCCACGCAGCGTCTGTGTGCCGCACATCTGTTTTGCCAAGATTCATATCTGTCCTTTGATGTGTCAAAAAGCATTCAGGTGCAGACACACACTTTGATCATACACCAATTTGTCTGTAATCGCGCCAAGAGATAAAGAAGCAATGAAAGCTACGTTGGATAGATGGCTGCTGCGTGGGTGGGTGGAGAGGGGAACAGTTTTCAGAGCATAACCCTCTAATCAGTATTTAACTTCAAACATTTGCTTGTCGACTAATTGAGGATGACATACGAAGAGAGGCTCGCCCGCTCGCCGTGTGTAATTGGAGGCTAATTCTCTGTGATCTGTCTCATCTCGATGGGACAGATCACTGGTCCGGGGAGGGGAGATAATCAAGTGAACAAATCACTGTAGTCTGTCTCCGAATTGCTGTTGAACCGCTGGACCTGATAAGCCGGGATGATTAAAGACAAGTGCGGCACAACATAACTGCACGCCGCATCGTTTACCGCCTTTCAATCTCAGTCAGGTAAACCAGATTATTCCGCCCTGTGAGAGAGCACGATAATGCAGTTAATTAGAGAGCCCGTCTGTGTTTCACTCGCACGTCAATCTCTGCTCCACTGGATACTGATTCTCTTCCGTGTGCCTCAGTGATCATACACTCATTTACTGCATCTGGAAAAATGTACCTCTCCAAAGAGCCACTTTTAAATTACTTTGATTTAGGAATTATAAGAAAATGAAATTACATTTTTTGTTTATGAGCAATATCAGTTAACTTGGGCAGCTATCGGTTCATGTTTGTTTACATTGTTTTCAGTTGATCCAGTTTGAGATTCACATTACAATGTAGGGGGCGCACTAGAGACTTCTGTTTGAGGTACTGAAGTCCTGTCGTCAGCACCTACATGGGCTGCGGTTACCTTTACTTGACATCGATTGATTTGTAGACCATTGTGCTTCAGACATCGGCATTCTGACGATTTCGACTCAACTTTCTGAGCGCTCAAAAAAAAGGTCACACTGCAAATGTTCTTACCATGGTTCACCGTGGCTCATCCGGACTGAGACAACCTCTTTTGGTCGGACTACACTTTGGTCCGTTGGTCCGGATCCTTTTCCAAGAACCTTTTTGAACCTGTTGTTTTGTTTTTGGACCAAGCTAAAAAGTCAGACGGTTTGGACCAAACAAGGCAGCCCCCTAAAGTGTTAACAATGCTTGGGACTATTTATGTTCTAAATTCACTGAAGAAATAGATGGCTATGCTTTATAGAAAACTACCAAAGTCAAGGGAGAAAGCTTCTAGTGGTTATTAGCTATTTATAATCGTAATTTCAAATCACTTATGTTCTTCTACTAACAGTTTGCTTTCTGAACCTCCGCAGGTTTCGCTCTCAAGTGACAGGGGTCCGGATATTCAGTCATCCAGAACAAAGTGGGCTTTTATGGAGGCCTGAGTTAATAACGCTCATCTGAGTCAGAGGTTCAACTGAATAGCTGCTTAAAGGGCAGCTTGAGAAATAAAAGGCTTCTTTAACTTTGAATCCCGCAGAGCTAATGGCACAGTCTTAGACAAAATATAGAGTTGAACATTCACACAATTGGTCCCTTTTGGTTATTTTAAGAAGAAAAATGAGCCTCAGTGTTCTTTACCTCACTGGAAAGTACTTTTCATTCCTTTTACAAGAATCAGATCACGTGGCATCGAAAATGAACTAACTTTTTATATTTATGGTTATGCAAGATATCCCGGATGTCATTTCATAAGTAGTTCTTGTTTAATATATGAAACTCTTAATTTGACCTTTCCCATCGAGAAGATAGTGACTGGCTGCAGATTTAAAATTGTGTATGTTTGCAATTACCTTTGTAAAAGCCATATATTTCCATTGACTATCAATTTATTCATCATTCAATACTCTACACAGATATTTCTTCTGTTCCAGTAGGATCTGCTTCTGCTTTTTTTTAAACATGAATGTGAAGTGTCCCATATTGATATATCTAGCTCGCACTGCTTTTTATTTTCACATTGCGATCTTGAATCTTCGTTTACGTGTTATGCTTGGATAACATTGTTGCTTAAGCAGATCAAAGAAAATGTACAATCGGGTCTTGTTGCAATGCAACTTCTGCATTCTAATACAAATTCAACATAAATCCTCTAGTAGTCTACTAAACGTTTACACTGAAATATATTCCAAATACAGCAAAGTGTATAGCTCGAGATGGTTGTATTGAAGTCGACTGTTTAACTTTAAGAAGATAATATAGTACCAATAGACTTGTGCTCACTTCCATTGTGAGGAAATTGTCTTGTCTGTTTATTATGGAGAACATCACATTAATAATGTTCCAGTTTAAAATGATCTAATTATTATTAAGTGATATTGTAGAAGTGTTGTGTAAAGCAAAAACCTGATTGAATGTGTTTAACATTTTTTAAATAATCTCACTTAATGTCTCACCAGGGCTTTTATACTCTTTTTTCCTCCTCTGATTCATAGTTTTACTATTTTGTAAATTCATGACTAAATTTGAGCCAAATTTGTAATCATGTGTGCTTCTGTTAAAACGGGAACTTTCTGTCCCAGTCAGATTGCTTCACTACATCGAGTCTCTCCTTCCTGTTTGCACATGTAATTAGCTTTCTTCTCCAAAAACTTCAGAAGTCTGTATTCACAAAGTCGACAGTTTTGCCAAATCTCAGAGGATTTGAAACTTCACGTCATGTTTATGTTTGGTTCACCCCTGAATGTTTACCTACTATATATATTTTTCCAGTAGATGAGGGTGAATCAACAGACCACAGACCTGTAGGATTTCAGATGGATTTCACATGACTTGGGCAAAGTGCTTCACTCATTATAACTTCTCCAGTTCTTTGTTTCATCAGACTGTTGTGCAAAGCTTTGAATCTTCATTAGACCAAACAAGCTGTTGTTGCCATCTGCTCGGTTTCTCATTTCCTCATATGAATTCACGCCCAAACATAATCTCTGAGTATTTATGAAGTTTTCCACCTGAATAAACTGTTGTTAATCTGTTCCTTTTATTTCTTCTGAATTACATAAACAAAAGACAGAGTTCAGTCAATCTTTTAAGTCATTTTCAAGCATCAATATCATAGACATTTTCCTATTCTTCTTTTCTCTCAAATAATACCAATTATTTGTTATGATAGTATGATAGTATGCACTTCATATATATAGTGCAAGTTATTTAACAGAAATTTTGTATTATTTCTTTTGATTTTTTTTCTTATTTTCTAAATTAAATGTAATGCCATAAAAATACAATAGATAACTTAAGATATAAATTATAAAAATCTGTAAATTAATACAGATATAAATTATAAAAATAAAAGTTATAATCTGTAAATTAATACAGTTGGGAATTATGTCTTTAGTAATCTATCTATTGTAGTTGGGGATTTAATTGCTTTCAAATGATAAATTACTTTTAATCTAAAGAACAAAGAAAAAACCCAAAGTAGCTTACAACTTTTGCTGCCAGTCTTCCTACCGTATTTTAATTTTTTTTTTTTATCGCACCGAATAAATAATAGATTGTATTTATCGTCACATAAATCTATAATGAAAAATAGCCAATAGTGTTTGCCTTACCTTTACAACTATGTTTTGGAATCAGTTTTCCTTTACAATGACATGTGTTGTTAGATAACTAACATTTCAGACTCCAAATGAATTGGCTTAGATGTTTTTGCCATCTCGTCTTTTTTTTTACCACCTGTCAGCTCCTCTGAAGTCTTCCTCTCCCTGTTACGCTCTACCAGCCACAGTAATTACTTCGTTGAGCTTTTCTGTTATTGAAATCAATAGAAATGATGGACATTGATCTAGAAATATCAAAAAAGATTTACCGGTGGCAGATTTATTGCATTGCCTAGTTGAATTTTTTTCAGTTTTCTGAGCATTCTCTGACATTTCCATTATTTCTGTTTCAAGCAGTCACAACATACAGTGTGTGAACACAAGAACACACATACACTTTTAGTGAGAAGTTTTAAGGATAAGACAGTTTCTCATCTGAAACCATACAGGGACTGAATGAGTGAACAGAGTGGTTGTTGAACAGTCTCACAATTCTAGCACCTGGAGAAGCACATTTAATTTGACATTTAGCTGAAGCTGCCTATAGTTGTTCATCTTTGTGTGCATGAGAGAGAGAGGCGTGTTGGATGGGACTTCAGTGCTTTTGTAAGAAAATTATTTCAAAAAGGGTCCTCAGAGCTTCGAGCTGGTTTCACCCTCCAGTTCTGTGGACTGGTTAAAAGATGGGGATATTGAGCTGAATAGGTAACCTGAAGCTATGTGTATGTACAGCCCAGTCGTATAAACTGTATGAATGCCATTAGCATGTCACTATTTCTATCTGATCATGCATGCATCCATCCATCCAATTTTATTTAACAGAATAATCCATGTCTAAGATCTTTGTTGTCGTCTGTGTTGGCCAACATCACCAGGTAGAAGACTGACTGAGTAACTGTTTACAGACGATCACTGTCACCAAGCTTTTTCAGTGATGGAAACCATTGGCTCTATATAAATATGTATGACATGACGAAAGCCACACCATCTTTTTCGCCCTCTGGTGGCTGGCTGCATTAAAGGTTATAAATACTGTAACCTCTATTTTAAGGAATGGGGCGAATGTTTCAAACTAATAATTCACGTCTTATAATATTTCTCAAATACGATTTCTCTATTTTTAGTCAGTTTTTGTCACACGGTATGTTCAAGTGTTCATTGTTGCTTTTAATTAGTTATTCGATGTTACAAAAATGGGATGGAACATTCATGAGACAGACTCACGATTGGTCAAGCGTGAGGCTGTCTACGCAAACTCCAGATGCTCAAGATGGCAGCTTTCTTATCTGGTTTGTTGTTGCTACATTTGTTGATAGTGGGAGGAAGGAGAGATGTGTCATCCATCTTTATTTACAGCCCATGGTGGAAACACTGTCCAATATTTTCAGTTAGATTTATACATTATACCTCTCAATGAGAGTGGATAATACTCAACAGGGTCAAGTCCCAACATGGCCACTGTAAAACGATGCACACATTCAAACAGAGATCACACAAACACTAATCAACATTTTCTTTATGCCCAAGAGTTACATAAACACACACACACACACAAACACCAAGGTGGTTGCCCCCCCCGCCCCCGCTCCACCCAAGGAGTGACTGACTGCTGCAATCTCAGGTTGGAGCGGCTGCCTTGTAGTCATTAAAATGTCAGCCGTGTCCTGACATTTACTTCATTTCCCATTTACAAGAGAGAAGAAAACTCTCAAACAATCTGACACACTCACTCACAGCGGAGGGGAAAATGCAAGGATGCATATAAAACGACACATCTTCTGTATTCACTCAGTCCACTATGACATTTCGCGGTGTATGGATTCCAGTGTCCAGCTCGCAATGTCCTCGTGCAGCCTTGTTCCAATGTCACACTTTGATTTATTTTCTTCTTGCTTCTCTCTTTTTCATTGTCTGTGTTATCTTCTGCTGTGTCCCGTCTGGGCTGTTGGGATGGTTGGAGAGCTGCCCTGAAAAGGCCTTTAAGCCAAGGCCGAGAGACAGAGGGACGAGGGGTGGAAGAGTCTTTGGGAGCAGATACGTTTGGAGCTGACAGCAAGGAAAATTTCCTTCTGGGGTCCCCGTCGAGCTGCGGTCCCAACTGATTGGTGGGGTTGTGATTGTGACGTATTATCTGGTGAAAGAGGTCAAAGGGAGGATTTACTGATGGCAGGCGGAGGCCCATTATCACAACCAGTCCAGAGGAGCACAGGAGAGTCGGAGCGCCAGAGAACACAGTGCACAGAAAATCTGTAGAACCAGTAGTGAAAGAAAGACTGCAGTCATTGTTTGTCGTTGTCGAGCTACAGTGTTAACTTTGTATAAAACTCACTCAGATGGTGCTGCTGCTATCTGGGGAACCTGGAGTTGTTTGGCATATCTGTTGTTGGATATTCATTTCCCAAAATGATTTCCAGTCAGTCAGACTCACCCAAGCCTGATTTACTCCATTTCATCTATTTTAGTACTGGATAATATCATAATATTTAAAAGTATAAAGATAAATTCTTTTTAAACAAACAGAAGATTGCTGGAGGCTTAAAAACTCGATCAGACTAAGATAAGCAAATCCTCTATTAGACCCACAACGGGGAAATTATTAAACGAAGCGAGAATAAATGTTTCCAATCTTCACAATGATCTGGCATTTTTACTTGTTCTTCAGTTATTACACTCGTTGTTTACTGCTCTGGTTCAGTGGCTCATTATTAATACCCGCGATCTCCACCTCGATGAATCATTATTATTCCGCTGCTCCATAGAAGTGCGTGCTTCCAGTGATGCGATCAAAGCGACAGTCAGACACATGTTCTCGCCCGTATCTCATCACCCTGTCACACATATAATCAGTGATTTGGACTCTCCGGATACACATGGTGATACAATGGAGAGCAAAAAGCAATAAGGCGTGAGGGATTGAGGAATCGAACATGCTCACGGGAGATTAAGTCAAAAGCTCAGTAATTATGTCAGAGTTAAATTTTAATAAAGCCAAGAGGATGTCAAAATGTGCATAAGCCAGTGTGTGTAGTTGTGTGTGTAGTTGAGGACAGTAAATCTCTGACCCTGGAGCATAATGGTGGCTAAACTGGCCATTTTAGAAGGTAACACACCTGTAAAGATGGGTGGGTGTGTGTGTGTGTGTGTGTGTGTGTGTGTGTGTGGTGTGTGTGTGTGTGTGTGTGTGTGTGTGTGTGTGTGTGTGTGTGTGTGTGTGTGTGTGTGTGTGTGTGTGTGTGTGTGTGTGTGTGTGTGTGTGTGTGTGTGTGTGTGTGTGTGTGTGTTGTGAAGATCGGTATGGCTCTTTACTTGTTCGATATCGGATAAATAAGTTAGAAGAAAAAGTTTCTCCCCTCTGCTAAAAGAAAAGACACAATCTGGTGGTTGTATCGAAGTAGAGATTTTCAGTCAGTTGTGCCTCTGCAGTGGGTTTGGACTCGGCCCCGAGTTTCTCCTCTATCTCTGGAGTAAATACAGAGCCTACAGCCAGATAGGCTTCCCAGTCCCACTGTTTTGCCTTAATTAACACAGGACCAGGCTGAAGCATGGTGCCTACCCATTTTAAACTCCAGCAGTAAAAAGGGGCATTATCTGTGCCAAAAAAACTATTTATCACTGGCATCAGGCTTTTTTCTGCTGCTGATTAGCATTTTGGTGATTGAGGATGCACTGCTGATTATTACAGCCAGATAACTGAGAGACCGAGATCCGACAGTGTGCTACAGGTGTTCATGGACAGACAGAAAGTAATGCAGCTTTAACATTTTCTTTTAATGTGCAAACTAGTCAAAATTAAGGACACAACCAGAGTAACCAAAGGGTTCATTAATTAATCAAGAAAATCATCAGGAAACGAAGTGATGATGCAAATAAGGTTGAGCTACATTAAAGGCTCCCATGTCCATTCTTCGAGCCTGCTTAACAATCAACAACAAATATAATGTGGAATGTTGAATACAGCCTTAACTTAGCAGAAGTGAAATTGGATTTTAGGTCTAACAAATGACCATCATGACAGAAATGACCATTTTTGCATATAAGCTCTGAATATAAACATGAAACTTCTATCAAAGGATTGAATTGACTGACTGTGGCTTCTTGTAAACAGATTATTTGTCTCCAACGTACTGTCTGTCCTTTAGATGTCACCACACAGAGAATCCCGTTTTAGGTCCATATCCTTTTTTAACGCCCACACCACCTCAGCACAACATTGGCTGCGCTCCGTCCTCTTTCATAATTCAACTGCTCCGGCCTGAATTTACACTTTCTCACAAATACTAAACCTGATTGGTCGATGACTGGGGAGCGTTGTGTCTGTCTTTGACCTTGAGCAGTATATGTGCCTGATTTTGATTAATGAGCATGTATCAAGCTCCATTAGCTTGAAGTGCATATAGGGTCATTATTGATATATATATTCCATTCAGTTATTACAAGGATATATTGTATTATTTAGTGGTAAAGTCACATGGTTAGCCTGTGAGAACAGACCCCCCCCCCCCTCTCTAACAAGGGACTGTGTGCCACTGTGTGATTTGTTAGTTTACAGATGCCCCAGTTTAATGACGCTGATGATTATGATCTGTGGAACCTCATATTGTGTCCGCCCAATGTGTTCAGACACAAGTGTAAGGGGCTCACAGCATTGACTGTAGTTTTTGCCTCAAATAATGTTTGCATGATGAGGATGTCCATACTACAGTGGCAAGTTACACATTTTTATTTGCTCCAATCAAAAAGGAAAGACAATTTTGCTCAATGCATATACAATAGCCGAATTGACAACACACTGACGTCAGACACACGTCCGTCTATGAATTAATTCTTGGATGCAGCCCATGTTGGTTACAATGACAGGACTTATTTATGTCGTACAAAAGCTACCTGCTCATTGCAATGAGAGACCAAAACTAACTGGATCAATGACATGAACCTCGGTCTGGACAATGGACCTATTCAGATCCAGGCTCTGTGCTGACACAAGTGTGTGAGTGAAAATGACCAGTGATGTAGCAGCAGATACTGTCAATAGATTACTTTAATGGTCATTGTTTCTATAAAGTTAAAATGATATAGGGATGTATTACATGTACTTTCTCTTATGTAGGAGGCTTTGAAAGCTGTTGTAATACATACAGCCTGACGTTTGGCTGTTTTTTTTCACTGCGTGTTATTAGTTTAATATCACGCCTGATTGAATCTGTTTAAACAGATGGCTGATCCCAGCTACTGGAGGACAATTTATTGATTAAGCCATTGCCTTAGACTTTGTAGCTGTGGATGTCAGAAAGAATTTATTGATGTCAGAAGGCATTGCTGGAAGAGCAATTTATGGCTGGCTTGAGAAAAATAATCAGGCTTTATTTTATAAAAGCTTGTGCTCTTTATGTCTACACTTGATATCATAATGTGTGGTTCAAGCATGATGGCAAATATAGGAGGAGAAGTGGACTCCCATTTCAGGGCTTTTATGTGATTATATGAACCCGTATAAATCGTTGTCTGCACTTTCCACATTAGGTTCAGAGGTTCTCCCATCTTATCCTCAGATGATCATCCCTTAACAAAGCCCACTTGATCTTGACACATCGAGAAATAAAGCAATTACACTTGATCTTATACTTTTAGTGAGCCTGCCCTTTTCTAAAGCTTTACTGGATACAAGTGGAGGCTGAGAGGAAATACCCACTCTTTGTTATTTGGCCTTGTCCTTAATCCGATTAAAAACTGTTTATCTTACCCATTCCTCCTCTGCAGTCGCATTAATATTTTACCGTGTTTTGTGGTCACAGTAATGAACACTAGTGGCCGTGTTCAATACTGATTTTCTACATTTACTTTGTTCTGTAACTTTATCTTCCCAGGGGCCATTTCAAGCCTCCATCATTCCTCTCTGTCATCCCTCGCTCCAGTGCTTTTATCTACTAATGTTTGTCTTTCTGTTTCTAAGTTCCTGTTTTCTTATCATGCAGAGAACGGAGGTAAAATAGAAGAAACAATCACTTTTTATTGGCCGGAGAGTGATGGTCATTTTTCTAATAGCAGGAACCAGTCTATCCTCTGGGAATGGTTGTGGAAGTGCTCACTTAAACTGTTTTGAATTGGGTTATTTGCTGTTGGAAGCTGGGCAGAGAAAACAACAGAGAACAAAAAGCAAATACGACACAAACATGTTAATCCGACCTTATACAAGGACCTTTAACTGTCAACATATTTTCCTTAACCTGCAGGGTGAACGGCGGAAAAATATGGACTTGTCAGAAATATCCTCATGGAGCTCTGTAGCAAATAATTAGAGGCCACCTTCTTCTCCGTGAAAGGGTTTGCTGGCAAAGTGGCCTGTTCCCTTGGACTATCTGTGTCATCCAATCAGTGCTGGCCTCCCTCCAGTATCGGAGGATGAAAAAGACTGTTTCATCCTTTTCTCTTCTTTTGGACTTTTGTCTGAAGGCACATTGCGTTTGGAGTTTAAAGAGATACAGAGCCAAAGACTGGTTCTAGGCAGGGAAAGATGTCAGACACCTTTCTTGTAATGATTTTTATTTTTTTTACTCGTGCTGTCTTGAAGCAATTAAAAAGGAAATACAGGTTTTAAAACACCTGGACTCTGTAACAAACAACCGTATTGGTATATTTTTCCACCATCGACAATTATAAATCTAAAATAATCCATCTCACGACTCTGTTAAAGCTGTCATTATCACTTTTCACCAGGGAGGTCTTGTTTTTGTTTTGGTGTTTGTCTGTGTCTCAATTCAGTTTCACTTCCTCTCAGCACTTCCAACAGCAGGGATGCAAACACATGCAAGGGATCTGGTACACAGACGAAAAAGTGAAAGTCAACCTCCTGCGTCAGAGAGAACTGCATGGCATCAACTTGCGGGTACGTGTGCAACTGCAGCTAAACTGTGAATTTGACCGTCCTTCTGGACAGTTAAATCTTTATGGGCAATAGCATGAGCGAGCATGCTGCAAATAGTGCTGCACACAGCTATAAAATATAGCAACGGAGCAAAAAACTAAGTAATAGACCTTATTTTACACCAAGAACTGCAAAAAAAAAGGATTGGTGGATTATAAAACTGTGGTGGGACAAATTTAAATATGATGCGAAGTCATAGTCTAGCAAAGTTTTGGAAAACACTGCTTTGACAGGGCGAGTTAGAGCCTTAGCTTTTGGAGAAGAGAAGATTTATCTTTTATCCTATCTTCTTTGTCTTTACTGCATTTTACTTTCACATTGTTTTACTTCTGTTTATCCATAAATGATTTTAAAGCTCTTTGGATAAACTCCTTTTTTTTATGTGCTAAATAAATCTATTGAACTAGACTTGAATTGATTGGAGCGGCACAACTGTTGGCCTTTTCTATTCGACTTCACAATCGTTTTTAATGTGCTTGCCGGCTCTTTCTGTGCCAATGACTGATTTTGTATTTGCCATTGTTCACATAAAACCATGATGAACATGATGAAAGTTTCAGATTCAGAATTCTGCCATAAGAAAAAACCAATAGCCCTGCACCGTATAATAAATGCCTGATTTGGCAGATTCAATCATAATACTCCGAGCTTGGCTGCGGTGAGCTGCTTAGTGTCAGGGAAAATACATAATCAAGCAGAAGGCAACCAGGGCAAGGCAATAATGCAGAAGAAGTAATATGAAAAATAACAGTCATTGCACTGCTGCTGTTTTAAATTAGTTTCGGTTTTGTGGAGCCGAACAAAGAGCCCCCATGAAGAGCACTTCAGCATTTTTCTTTTCTGCTGTCTCTCACGCCACGTTCTTTGTCAAGTTTACTTCCACTGAAATCTTTGTGTCTGACTTCTAAATGTGATCGCTACTACAGTTACTGAAGTCGCACTCTGCAAGGCAGGTAAAAATGTCCTGAACCTAACTTCTACCAGCTCCACCACACTAAGGATCTGTATGTTACGGTCGTAAAGGTTTCAACAGTGTCTCACATGCATTTCTCTTTCCGAGCAGATAATGACTCACAGATGTAATTATCTCTACCCCGGCAATTAATAGCCTGTGATTAATAGGTATCTCGCATAATTTGCATAAATCTCCATTGTCTCCTCCCATACTTGTGGTCCTGCAGCCCCTGTTAATAGATGATGCATGTCACCAAAAAACACCATTATTCAACTTTATTTTCTTCTATTATGCAGTAGAACAGCAATAATTGGACAGAAATTAATAATTCTGCAAATTGTACTTTATAGACTACACTGATTATAACAGTCATCTTCTTTTTAAACTGTATTATAAGCTCACACTAATAAAGGCTCCAATGCATTTGCACACTGTTTATCCAGCATCTTTCTATATGATATTCATCTTATGGTGTTCATTGACATAGCAGGAACGTTCTAGGTTCTAGAATAATCCTGGATTTCTTTATGAACGTAGCATGTTCTCCTTGTGCCTGGTGGGTTTCCTCTAGGTACTTCCTCCCCCAGCCTGGCGTCTTGTAGTGTTGATGTTTGTTAGTTTTTGTGTGCTAGCTCTTTCTTAGACTGGCGACCTGACCAGGGTGTAACTCGCCCTCATCCTGCAGTATCAGCCAGGATCTGCCCCCTTCCCTTTGTGTAGCTGATGGATGCCCACTCTATTTTTAAATGAATCAAACTTTCTGCTCTCTTAGTTATCATTCTTTGGAGCTCCCGCTTTCATCTCCCCCGCTCCTGCCTTTGCTTCTAACCTTCTCTTCTTATCAGTGTCACTACATTTCTTCTTCTTTCTTCTCCACGGTTCAGTCATGCTGTCATTCTCCTCTCAGCCTCCCATCACGTATTATTTGACTTCTCCTGGAATCCTTTATTCTACGTATTATGCATATGTCGTTCAATCTATGGCGTTAGGTCACATTTCATATTCAGGATTCCACTGAATCTCTTTGGATTATTCTGGTATTTGTTTCTGTGACTGTGCAGGTGTGTGCATGCTGGTGCAAACGCTCAGACGGCTTACTTCTCCATCTTAAAAAGCCTTCAACTTGCCCCTCTCATTCTTTTATCTATCATTTTGTCATAGCCAAAGTGTCATATTCAAGTGAGGAGTTAAGTCATGCAACCTCGAGCATTGATATAAGGAACTGAGGCCAAGACCCCAATCAATACGCTAAAACTTCAGTAAGAAGGTTGGCGACCCCCCTCAGTGGTCTTTGGCTTGTGTGAATTTTTAACAATTCAGAGAGAAAAGAAATGACCAGGCTTTCCTTCCCAGAGGATTCGTTTTATTTTTGATTGTATCGAAATAAGTCTTGCCAACTTTATATTTCTGTGTGGCTCTCTGCGTGAAAGCCTAGTTACCAAGGCTATCTGGATATTATTAGAGTAAGTTTTTTAAATATTGTATTTCAGGCAATGACTCGTGTTCATTTAATCAACATTTAAATACCACCGTTAAGAATATGTGACTGTCGTTTTTTAAAGAATCAAGAAACAAAAACATAATTTGTGAGGCTTAAGCTATATTATTTTGTGATTTACCTTCAATAACCAAACATTGTAAACAGAAAAAACGTATGATGAGGCCAGGACTAAGTCAATGTTCACATCAGTCACCAGCTGTGGCTCAAAAACAACCCATTAGGCCCCCAGTGGAGACAAGGCCACTTTCAAGACGTTTCCAGCCTCCAGCTAATGACTTGTACAGCTTGACCTAATCTCTATGTTAGAAACCGACATAGGGTTAAACAATTTTTCTAAAATCCAGTGTACCTCCCTCATAGGATGTTTTCTGCTATGTTTCATATTTATATATTTCCTTCTCTTGTCTCTTAAACTGTCAAGTTCTTAAACTTCCTCCACCTTCCTTTGTTTTCGTTAAAATCACCAGAGAAATCAATGTGGACAAATGTGGGGCTGATGCACCAATATCATTGCCATTAAGTTCTTTGTACTGCAGGAAACCCGTCCTACAGTTTATTTAGTGTATATTACTTAATATAAAATTAGAAAAAGGTTTATTTTTACATTTCTTCCATAATTTTCTACTTTTTATTGCCTTTTTCATTGATAACTGAGATAAAAACCTCTTTTATTTGCATGTGGATCTTGAATTAAATTGTGCTTTTAAAGCTCCCTGAAGCTGCATTGTTTTTGGATTCCTTCTGCCCCCTGATGGCCACAATGCAGGTGTAATTGATTAAAAAGGCAGCATGTACTGCCCCCATCCTGAGAGGAAATGATCTTCACTGAGACTTTAGTTTAAGAAAATGATAATGCAAATGCATGATTTCACGAAAGAATAACAGTTCATGGATTGTGTCTACACATAAACTATAATAGTGACTGCATTTACTGTCACCCTGGTTTGTTTTTGCTCCTGCTCTCCCACTGTTCCTCTCTCAGTGTGATGCCCAGGAAAGGAAGCCTCGGCCATGAGAGCAAACAAAGTAGCTGGTGCTCATGGGAGATGAGGGGCGTGCTCTCAGCTTCAGTCCAGCCCTGTGTGTTGATCTGAAGGCCTCCTCTACTCTTATGAATAAAGGATCTTATGTTAAATATTCCTCGTAACTCATTGTAACTTCTGAAGTGTTCAGTCCTTTCACCGTATGTCCTCTATTGTTCAGGTCACCTTCACTGTGACACAATGATAACAGAATTATGGTCTAGGGACAGAGCTACAGCTGCTGTTAAACACACATGCATGCTTTAAATAGAGAGGAAGGAAAGTGAGTGACTGTCCTCTCCCGTTTCACTCCTCTTTGTTTTTTGGATGATAAATTGAGACAATATAACCCCTGAAAGAGGGAGTTGTAAAAGACCATTTGAGATGTTTTCAGTATGCCGACAGTAACAGGGGGAGGTGATCTATCTCCTGGGTTTTCTCTCTCACCTCGTCCCTGCCTGCCGACAGGTAATTAAATATGATGTGAACACAGCACCGTTCTTTTTTCAACATATTCAAATAAAAATACAATAGCAGCACTGTCGAGGAGGTGAAGGGTGCAGAGAGATTGAATTGAGTTTTCTTTAACTGAAAATACAGTTTGAGGAAAGTTAAGGCTTTGTGCAGGATGTTTTTGTTTTTTTTGTATAACGTGTTTACACATCTTTATGTATAGCTGTGACACCATCTGAGGTAGAATTTACATAAACCATCTCAATTTTCTCATATAGTCCAAAACAATTTCTTACCCTTGATTTACCTGAAGCTGAAATCGATAATGTTATTTAACTATATTTATTACTATAATTATTCTAAGTAGTCCATCTTGCTTTTTGCTTTCTACTAGGTTTGCACTAAAGTATGTCAATTACTTTAGTGCAAACTAAAATGTCACTGGGCATCTTTGTGTGTAATTGTGTGTCTACATGACTGCCTACCGGACACATCTGTTCAGGGAAGATAAATAACAAGTGATATTCTTTATAAGGTCCTCATATGAGGATTTAATGATCCATGCTGGATGTTGTGTAGTTTTAAGTTGGAGATCCTGAGCTGCCTTATCAGTGAAAGGTGAGCGACTGAGACCAAACCAGACTGAGAAGATGAGTCTCTCAGTTTTTATGGTGAGATAATAACTTTGTTTAGATTTACTTCTTCCGCCACCCTAACCTGAAAGTCAAAAGTACTTAAATGTCTTGTTAAGTTTTTTTATCATCGTCTCGTCATTATCTTTTATTGGCGGAAGTTTCTTAAAAGAGCAACAGGGTGATATTTACAATGGAATGTAAAAATGTAAAAGGTTATGAAGCATTAGCTCGCCTGCTAATCAGCTTGTGTGTGTGTTTTTGTGTTTGTGCTCCGGTTATTACTCACGTTGTGGGGACCTAAATCTGTTAATACAGTCACATTACACAACCTGGGGGCTGATCTTTCATATTCGGACAAGGAGTTTTGGTTGGCAAATAGTAATAGATGACCAAAGTTTTCTTGTTCGTCTTTTTCATTCTTTCTCCTGTTGTCACATGACTTTATTGACACTGGGAGCATGTATGTGCATCTTCTTTATCTGCCTTAAAAGCCCAGCGCTGATCAATCTAACTCTACAGTGTGTCTGAAGCAGAATAATGGCCACTGCACATTGTAGCTTTTCAGACTGTAACCACATTGTGCAACCAGACCGTGGTGAGACCCTGGGACTTTAGGGGTCGTTTAAGAAGCTCTGAGAGAGAATATAGTATATAAGTGGATAATAGAGAATTTTCTGAATCAGGAGTGGTTTCTTAAATCCAGTTTCAGTTCAGCCTGTGTGACTGAGGAGCAGCGTTTGCACTATCGACACACTAATCCACTAAAAATGCCCTGATGTCCCTTCAGTATCCAGGTGATTTCCATCAGCACTGCAGGAGAGCTTGAGGTTCAAACCCTGGTTTTCTAAAGGCATGCAGGTTAAGTTTATCTACAACTCTAAATAAGTGTTATAGCTTATGAATGCAGGGGGGGGATGATTACAAGCTTGATTGTTTGGGTTGTTTCTTCGTTGGAGTTGGATCGCTCGTATAGTTGAATGCATAAGTCCAAACAGTTCCAAATGTGACCAGATCCGAGTTTGAGTGAGAAACATATCGCTTTGTGTTTTCTCTGCTTTGTTTACTGCCATTTCCCTATCGATCCAAGTAAACAAATACTACATGAGAGACAGAGTGAGGGAGTGAGGGTAGAGGGCAGGCAGGAGAGGCATGAGGGTAATTCCCAGCCATGATCCAGCGTTTGATATCTGACTTGTGGATCAGATCAATACTGTGTGTTTGTTGAGAAATACACAGCCCTGCAGCCTGACTGTTAACCGCAGCTTCCTCCTGGGTGTAAATGAAGTCCTGCGACACCTACATACACCGCCTTCCTCTCTTCTGTTTCCCTCTCACTTTCAGCCCCATCATCCTGTCATCCATCATGTTTTCACCTGTCAGTTTGTTGGTTGGTCAGCAGGATTTTGCAAAAACTACTCTAATGACTTGCCTACAATATAATGCAACTCGGTGGCCAAAGGTCAAGGTCACAATGACCTCACGTTATTGTGCTTCGGTTTTCAAAGGTAAAGGCCAGAGTGACCTTTTATATGAAAAACAAATGATTAAACATGTACATAGAAACTGCACTGGTTGGCAGAGGCATGCAACGGCAGCGTGGTAATTCTAGTTTTCATTTTGATGGATGGAAGGTTTAAGGCAGTCTAAATCTGCAGAGCATTAGTGTTTTCATATCTTTTCATTTTCTTTACTTATATTCAGAAATTAATTAAATCCAGGAGTTGGATAGAGGCCAAACCAAGAGCATATTGGAACCAGGTACCCAGCGCTGTTCTCTGGTTGTTTAAAAAGCTTTTTTGCTGATTTTTCTCCTCTTTCTCTCTATTTCTCGATCCATCTCCGTGTCATCCCCCCCTCTCCTTTCAGTGCTCTGTTCTTATTCGTATACTTCACTGTGACACTTCTGCATAAAGGGGCAGATGGATGACCGGTACATCTTGGCTGCAAAGATGAATACCCCGTCTCACCAGTTCTCTCTTGTCCTGTTTCACAGTGTTTGCTCTTTGTTTATCTTCTGCTTCACTATCGGCAAGGTGATTAGGTTTACATGTATTCAAACATCCTATTAAGCTAAAGCTTACTAAACCTCAAAGAGGCTCTGCGGTTGATTTAAATCCAGTGAGCAAGAAACTATATTTTTCATATGGACCGGGCATGTGTGGCTTTGGTGTGAATGGTTGACCAACATGGGACCACCAGCATGTGCATGTGCAATGATACATGAATTACGATTTATTGCGGCAGCCATATTTCTCAGAGGGACACAGTAACTGGAGTCATCATCGTGGGGCAATATACATTTGCTCATGGCATTTCACATTGATTTCATACTGCTGATGATTCTGCACTGGACCACGGGTTCTCCTCTGTCGTGAAATAAGCAGAGAGCTGTGGCATCAACTGAAAGGAATAAAAAGAGATGATGGGATGGGTCACGACTCAAGCCAGGCTCACATCATTAACAGAAAAATACAGTGTCCTAAATGTGTCAGGGGCACATGAGTAATTATCTTTTAAAAATCAAATGTAAAATGGCTGAATAATGCATCAGCACACACCACAGACACCACAGACAAATTACCATAGAGATTAAATCAACACACATGTCCGAAAAGTGCATGCTTCTGTTGAGATATCTATGTTTCTCTGTATCTTGTGACTATATTTTACCTATATCCTGTGAATAAATATTAGGTGTATAGTCTATATTATCAATACTGCACAATACAAAGTATAAACTGTCACTGTAACCTGTGTAACTAATCTTTTTGACTCAGACGCAGGGTCAGTCCCAGAGCACAGACTGATAACCAGGCACATGAAAAAGTGTCAATCTAAAGTGTCAATCTGACTGCAAAATACAATTCGGAGAAGAGTGTGGGATGGAAATTCATCTTGAGATATGAAATAATGAAATTCTCAGACTGGAGTTGCCATTGAGTCTTTGTAATGTTAGGCTCTGCAGAGTTTGCACAACAAGCACGGTCATGCCAGAATTAATACAAAGAGGTGTTTCATGAAACTTGGTGAGAAAAAGATATGAAATCTTCTTCTGTGTCTAATCTGTGTCTCTCCTATGTAGCAGGCTCCCTGTTGGCCAAGGCCACAGTAGTGGGACACCTGGTCAGTTGAAAGTGATGTGCTTGCCAAAAACTGTACTTTGAGGAAACAGTATACATCTGGCCAATAACTGAATTCCCTCAAAGAAAAAGAACCGCCTCTGTTTCTGATTATAAATACTGTGGAATTAGCATGTATGAGAGCTTCTTCTCGACATGATCCAGTGAACCTGGTGACGTGTCCGGCAGAACCCCAGAGACTCCCTGTAAGTATTGTTCATATACAATAAACTTGTTAACATTGAATTTGTCTAATCATTGCCTTTCCCACTTGAACCTCGAATCAACGAACACGACGCTGTCCGGTCCAGACGGGACCAAGAATGGAGTTATTGCAATAATGGAATACCAAAGTGACATTTGAGGTAATTTAGTAACAGTGTTAGAGAATAATAACCGTTTATTCTTCACATTTCAAGTGTCCAGAAGAAAGAATATCAAAGCGGTCACTTGTGAAGAGGAATAATTATAATTTCTTGCCTTGTACATTTTCAAATAATACAAAGAAAGTCTCAAAATCAGTTTTCTATCTCTTTATTTTTACTATAAATGGAAGACTATTGTTGTAACATTATCTATCTATCATATCTTTCTGCCTGTCCCTCTGTCGATCTGTCGCTTTATCTGTCTCACAAAATACTCTGTATGTCCCTCTGTCTTCTTGTCCCCTGCCTATGATCTGTAAGTATGGGTATGTGTGGAGAGCTCTGTTTTTTGCTCTGTCATCTCGCAGAGTGCACGATCAGCCACAGTCTGGTCCCCTCAGGGCTCTTCGGTGCAGATTGTCTCATTCAAGAGGACTTCAGCAGGGTGAATGCCTCCCATCACATGGGGCCTCTATTGAAGGTCTCTGTTAACCACTAAGCCCCCTTGTGCTCTGAATGTACAAGTGTTCCTCATGCGTTCCCTTTGGAACAACTTTGATGTCAGTCCTCCGTCTGACTCTGACATCTTTGAGCCAGGCCTGACCCCAGCTGAGCCGCTGAAAGAAACGCTTAACACGACATGTTGTCTCTGCGTATCTTGTCCCATTGTGTGTGTGCCCCCCAGTGTGCAAATGGTTTCTGCCCCTCCTTTCTGACTCACTGCCCAGCAAAAGGACCTCCATCACAGGCAGCAGTGCTGTGTGCCTGTCACAAACAATCTGGGTCATGCCAAGTGAATCAGACAACGGGGGCCCCTCTGAGACTCATCGCAGCCCTCAGTGCAAAGTCTGAAGAGAGTCGAGAGGCAAGGATGAGGGGAGGGAGGGAGCAGCAGGAGAATCACAGGAGCAACAAGCCGAGCAAATGGGTGAACAAATTACGTTTGTGACTAAACACTGGCGATTGTCAAGGGGAGAGACTGCAGGAGCTAAAGGGAACATTCAATGGAACAATCAACTTCCTTAGCTCAGCTCAAATCCTGCATTATGTATATTGAGCTGCTGAGAGTAGATTACAGTAGGGTTAGTTATCATTTTGATTTGAAATGATTGTGCTTCTGATGATTCACTTCTTGCGTCACATTATATTTCTAGTTTCATACCTAACTAACATACACCTATACAACAAGTCACATCTTATCACTAACCTCAACCAGGACATGAGAGATGTTTTACCTCATCGGAATCAGGCTCTGGTCCCAGTGACGGGGTCAATGTTTATGAGGTCCTACAGAAGTAACAAAAACGAGTGTGTACACAAACACACACAAACCGAATGTGTAGGTCAGATATATTTTTCAGATTGTGTTCCTATGGTAACTGTCAAGACGGTGTGTTTTGTGTTGAAAATAATTTGGAGATTTAATAGAGAAAAAGAGGTTATTTAGAAATTCTGCAATATTCTGCAATGACGGCAATATCATCTGTGTGTTAGACCTGATTGTGAGAATGTTTTTGAGTTTGTGTGAAATGCGATGACACAAACACAGGACAAAGAGCTGCTCGGGGCAGACTCACACCAGCAAACGCAAAATATTTTACCAGCTCTGACTCTGCCACAGGACGTGAGTACATCATGTGCTGCTCTGACTGTAAATCTTTGTCCCAGTTTCAGCCTCTGCCCCAGAACCCCTTCACCTCATTTCATACAGTGTTAAAATACAATGACTCGGGATAGCTCTTTAAACAAAACAACATTGGCATGAAGGGGGCGACTACTTTTTGCTCATTGACTTTTTTATTTTGCATTACTGCCCTCTAGTGTTCTACTTTCTATCTGCTGTCAAGTGTTGTGCTGTTTGATTTTAGGAGAAGTCACTAGACACTGAAGTGTTTTCACATCGGGAGACGAACATGTGTCATTTGAACATTAAGTCAGACTAGTGCAGTAAAAGCAAGAGACAATTAACGGTGCGATGGATAAATACTGTTTTGTTTGCATGTTTTGTTTTTCATGTGAACGTTTGAGTCTATTTTGAATCTGTTTTAAGGGCATTAGGCAGTTGGTCTTTCCACTTGAATTTAGATGAGTTAAATTACTCAGTGCTTTGTAAAAGCACTCACACAGAGGCTATTTATCCAGGGTTATTTTTTTAATATCAGATTATAAGTATAAGTATAAGCATGTATGCCTAACATGTCTTTCTGACCTGGTTTGAAAGTCACAGAAAAAACATGATAGTTGGTGCTAGTATAACTTTATATAATGAACAGCTCATATGTGCTGGTTTAATGTGAATCACCAAATGGATAAACATGAAAGTGCCACTTAACTGAAAAGCCAAAGCTTTTATAGAATAGTGTTTTCCCATTTATTTCAATTTGGTTTGTGTTAGGATATTGTCACAAAAGGAATCAAATACATCGAACCAACACTATGAAACATTTTCTTTCTGGTGCAAGTTTATGACGTTTCTTGGTTTGATTCTGAAGATTAATTTTAAGGTTAGACTGGCTTGATCCAAAATACTACTAGTTCTTAGGACATTGTCATGAGTTAACCCCAACCCTCCTCTGTCCGAACTGCCTTCTAGACATTGACACACTGGGATGGATGAACTTTGACCTCCTGCTGGACCTAGCAGAGATGAGCACCATCGACCTGGACAAGAATGAGCTGTGCATGAAGCCTCTCTTCCAACTCCTCTCCTGTGAGAGTCCTTCAGGGTCGGCAAGCTGTCCTACAACGAGTGGTGTTACTGCTTCCAACAACCTGGGGGTGAGGGAGGGAGGAGAGTTTCCCAGAGCCTGATGGGGTCTGACAGAGACAATGAGGCAGTTGTTGAGGATTAAAAGATGCAACGTTGAAAGTGAATTGGACATGTTGGAGCGGAAAATTTAACTTGCACTCATTTCAGCAGCCAAAAAAAAGGTCCAGAAATAAGACGTAGCTGCAGCGGACATTCTCTGCAGGAGCTTAAGAGCCACTGATGAAAATGAAAGTGGTTGTACTGGCTCCTGCAGCCTGGTGCAGCGAGAATGACAGGAAAAATAGAACAACGTGCCATATGGACAGAGGAGAGAGACTGTGATGATGGAACAGAATTGCTAAGCATGGGAATGTTTCTGTATACATTTTAAAGAGGTTATTGGTGGGGAAACAATGGATTCTTGAATTGGGTTATGAGACTTTTAAGTTGAATGCAGAATCATTATAAGCTAAATAAAAATGTATTGTATGTGTTTGTTACAACAGGATCTTCTTCCTGTGTGTTTTTAGGTTTGACCCGCCAAAGTAGCAGAAATGTGTTCCAGACGCAGTGGAGGGCACCTTCAGGTCAGTTTAACTGACAGCTGTCAATCACTCATCTGTATCCAAGGACAACTTGCCCACCCACAATAAAAATCACACTGTATATTTCAAGTTCTTAGTACTGAGATTAAAATGGATGAGTAACATTTAATATCCTTTCTCATTGGTCTTATTAGTCACTTTGTCACAACACTATAGCAGTTGAGTGACAGCCCTTGGGAGCATGTATAGATGGGTAGATGCTATTGTATATGACTGGTTGCCTTTAAGTGGATGTAGTAGATTGTAATAAGGGATTTCTGGCTATAATGAGACGTGAGTTTAGTTTAATCTGAGCATAGCCATGTTTTTCCTTTTCAATGGTTAATATCTTACACATTCCTCCTTTTAATATCTTTCTCTCCTGTCCTTCTCTCCTCGCTGCCTCTAAGTTCCTACTAAATAATTATCATTGTACTGTGGCTTTGGCTTTCATCCACAGTTCAATTGGGGTTAGGTTAACTGGAGACTGTAACTTGGCCATAGCTGTGAATGTGGGTGTGAATGGTTGTTGGCCCTGTGATGGGCTGGCGACTGTTCAGGTTGTACCTCACTTCTCAGACAATAACAGCTGGGATTGGCTCCAGCTTTCACACGACCCTTAAGAAAAAGTGACATGCTAATGGTTGGATGGAATTTATCATTAAACTGTCCAATAATCTTCGCATTACTCTTACAACCTAGGTTTTGTTTGGACGAACATTTGATTAAAAAAATATCAAATTCACTTGGGCACATTATTATCTTGACATTCCCCTACCAGCCATTTACTTGTTTTGGCTCTGCACACTGTCACACTGTCTAGGAAAGGTATAGTCATAAAGTTGTATAATTTTGTTGCATGCCAGAGAGAGCAGCACATTGAAATTATGATCTGAACCTGCATCAGGCTGCACACTTAATATCTGCGTGATTGGCTGCAATTGTTAATTACGTCGCAGGGAGCCATCGGAATTCAGTGTTAATAAAAAATAAACCTGTGTGCAATGAGATCTCTTGAGTGAAGGCCTGCTCAGAGACATGCTCCTCGTAACTTACATTATTCCTTTTCTAAGAGAAAAGATGATTTTTATTCTGATATCCCCTGCGTGTCTATGTTTTATTTGTGTTCTATTTCCCTTTGTGCTCAATATCTCTTAAATCTCCATCTTTCCACCAAGGAGATCAAATGGCATACTTTGTATATGACATAAGAAAGACTGTCCAATTTAAGATCATCTTTGTGAGTTCATGTATTTTATTTTCATGCAGATGAGGAGCAGGAGGCCCCAGGGAACCGAGAGTCATAAGAGAATGAACAAGTTCAAACTGTAAAGGCAGCAGAACCAGATCCACCTGAGGAGCTAATGAGGACATGGAGGAAGTAGTTCTGGAGGAGCTGTCTTGTGCATTAACATCCAGAAATCAAAGTCATAACAAAAATGAGGGGGTGAAAGTATATAAATTATAAATGATCTAGATTAGAACCTACACTAAATGTTTGCCGAAAGGTCTCTGGATTGACCCATGTGCACCACTAACGTTCATCCGAGTCAGAAATGGCTGTCTCTTTCTTCACCTCTCAGCCCTGCTGAAATATATGGAATTAACTTTCTTTTCCCCGGCACTTTTATCTATTTGTCCATTTATTTTCCCTCCTCCTGTCTTTGTCGCTGTGTCTCGGTCGGATCCTCTGGTCTCAGTCCGTGAGACCAGAAATAAAAGGTTTAGCCCCAACTCTTATGGTAATAAATGTTTCATGTTTCTTTCAGGAAGGCCACATTCAGTTTAATGCCTCCTATCAGGTTTTCTTCTGTATTTTCCAAACAGGCTCTTCTGTAGGTTTTGCAGCTTTAACTGTTTGTTGTATTGGGGACCTTGAAAGGTGGAGAAAGTCAAACAAACAATATTTCAGCATACAAGTTTTTTTAATTGAATGTTCAGATACAATTGTAGAACACAGTAGGATAACTGTTAATCTTGTTTATTTTCAGCTATTTCTGTCTTTTGCTGCCATTTCAAGGATGCAAATGATCACATTTTAAACTCTTGCCTTTTCCACCAATCGCAGGCTTGTGTCTCCTTCCTGATGATCTTCAGTCTCTGCTCTTCAGTCTGTCTTAACCTCCATCCAGGCATCACTCTGTTACAAGGCAATAGTTTTTCACGGGCTTGATTCAATCAATACCCCTCCATGTTTGAATGTGAGGCACTGATTCACTAATTTAAGAGACATATGCATTCATTTCGCCTCCTCTTCTCAGAGTTTCACATTCAACCATGTCATCCTGTAAACAAGGAAATACAAGGTCCTCCTGATCACTGTCTTTCTCAATTGGTCCTAACTGAGGCACTGACACTGGGCGAGATGGGGCGTACACCCATTAACTTGTTTTTTCGACTGTGGGAAAACATGCAAACGCCCCCATACACACATAGGTGTACACATTCAAACTGACACAAACACAGCTGTTCAAAGACTTAGTAAGAAATTACCATATTTGCAAATCTTTGCCTTAGTGAATGTCTAGATTTAAGAAAATGTTATCTCCATGTTGATCTAGTAAATTCACATGTGACATTTTGTTTGAATAAACTGAGATGTGTGATGGCTCCTGTCCTCACTGTAGCTTGAGCTCTCTGTCTCTCCATGCAACCACTGTGAGCACACGTGAGTCTTGTTTTCCATCATATTTGAAATTCTAATGAAGCGGTGATGATACCAGCTGAAGCGCTTCTTTTTTTACCTATGCAGTTCCACAATGTTTGTCTGAATATGTTTAAGTCTCCTCGTTCGATTCGGTCTGTTCAGTGTCCTCACTCCAGCAGCAGCAGTCCACATGTGCCAGAACCAATACACCCACACACACGCAGATAGGTTGCATATATTGACTTCAGCTGCAGTTTCTAAAAGCGTTTTAAGATTATATCCCACAAAATTAATCATTTATTCAGGCGTGAATGTGAGTAATGCCTTTAGGGGAGTTTTGTTCAAATGATTTCACTCTGAGACATTTGCATATCACCTAAATGGCATCAACTTTTGATTGTTCCCATCATCATCCTTCAAAGTGAGCTTCTCATGCTTTTGTCTTCATTTAATATGCGGTATTAAATCCATTGAACGGATGTTGCCCTTTCTGTAGTCAATTTGATTAATGCCGCTTAAAGAAAATCCATTTTCCACAGGGCTTCATCCCACTTTTCTCATCTTCCTTCCCCTATCAGTCCATCTGGGAGGTTGTCATGGTGGTGGCTTGGATGTAATGATTTCAGACTAGTTTAAAGCTGTACTGCATGAGTGACGGCATGGATTGCTGCACAGACTGGACTCACTGGTATGAAAACTTGATCTTTCCTGGGGAGTGACGACCAAGACCACTTCTCTAATGCTCAGAGATACCGCGGCTGGTGAGGAATTGGTGCTCTTTCTGATGTAGATTCATCTCACACAAATGCCTGTCATTACTTGTGGTAAGAGCTAAAGGAGCAGAGAATATGTATGTGCAGACACTGACGAAACAGATGTTTCAGAACAGCTGGATTTAGCACATTTTTGCATAGACAAATATGTGTTTTTCCTCTAGAAATGTTTAGATGTAGACCATTTTCCATTATAGAAAAAAAATATTACCAGGCCCTGGTAGTGCTGTGAGATTGATGGGAGCATGTGGCATTTTCTCCTTGGGGAGTGATGGGTGGCATCCAGGTTTTATCAGCTGGATGTGTGGACTGGAGCACAGCACTGTCCTCCAGGCTAACAGTGAGAGCTAGCACATTGTTTGCTCAAGCAATTCTGCTCTGCTGTTCTTTCAATATCTATTAGTCCACAAATATCACAGAAAGGGACAATAAGGCAGAAAAATTGTCAAACTTATGCTGCAAAATACCCAGCAGTCCTTTCTCCCGGAGGTGTGAAAGACAATTGGATTATGCCCACGGTCAGTGAGTTGTGTAGGCAGGCCAGCTGGTCCACATTACCTTTGGGTTTAACCCCTTTCCAATGCATCATTAAGATTGACTATGTGTCCTGGCCTCTAATTTGAGGTTATTGGTCTTAATACACTGCACTGATAAACTCCTAATAGCCGGCACAGTGTGCACATGAAGCATGTCTTACCCCCGCCTCATAAAACCTCATTCATATTTATGACAACCTTGACTCTCCATTCCTGATTAATCCACTTAATATTAGGACACAGATCCGTAAATCTCCCCGTGCCTCTGTGGAGAGCGGTAAGAGGGCCAGGGATGTGACAAGCATGTCAACACAGGAGATTTTCACAGTGAAACACATACTCGCACCCAAAACCTCCCAAATCGTTGCACTTGTCCCAGAACCCTAAAACCCACAGTTGTGCAGGAGACTGCTGCCAGACACCAAGAAGAGCTTCACATTCTCATGCCCGTAAAGCACATCCTAAGAAGATTGGTTTGAGTCACACTCAAGCTTTTGAAGTGCTGACGATTATGATCCTCTCTTTCACGCGGAAGGACAGAGAAAGAGAGGCTGAGAGACAGACACATACTGAGTCACGGATTAGCCCGTCAGCAGAGAATAACTGCTGCTTAATTCCCTAGGAGGAGTTCAAAGGTGTCCTCGTGTGTTGAGAGCGACGGCGCACAAACGGAGGAGCACATGGAAGTTTTCACTGGAGGAGAGGCATCAAAGCTCCAACGCGCCTGTGACAGCGAGGTTACAAGAGTCACGGGAACACGTGTCACGGTGCCTTCGATTTGTTTCGTGTTTAAAGGGTTTTGAATCATTTGAGTCTCACTAACTTGTACAGGTCAGGGATGTTAGTCCTCTCTGATATGCGGCCAAGAAGTTCAACTCTGTTAATGTGCCTGTTATGTAACTGCCCCTGTGTTTCTACCAGGGACTGAATGGATGTGTCCTCACTCCCTCAGTCTTTGTACCCCACTCACATTTTCTTAGTGAGGCTGTGTCCTTGAATGCCCCTGAGACTCCTTCCTCCCACCCTAACTCATCCACAACTCTATTTAAGCAGATGGCTACAGATGGGGAAACGGGGCCCCTTGAACCTGGTGGCATCTGTTTTTGGGCCCTGTACTGCATAACTCTCCCACACGCATGTACACTCAGACTATTAGTCACTCTTGCTATGACATCATGACGTGGTTATGAAGGTTGGTGTTGACACAGTGCAGAGCACAGTGTGACATTCAGGGAAGAGACGACTGCTCCGGATTGCATAGCAATGACATGCAAATGAGTTGTAATCGATCAAGCTGAGTGTCTCTAGCCATAACTCACCCATCACACTGCAGAGAATTGTGCTGTTAAGTTGTACCGGCTGCAGAAATAATCATATAGTTACATTATTAAAGCCAAATAGAGTGCCTCTCAGATCGAGGGGGACTCATCATGGACTGTTTGGTTGTTTTGAAGAGCCAATGTGAAAATTAAAGCATTTGAGCACTTACTCACATTATCATTTTGATATTATAGTTTGGAGTGTGTAAAATCTGTGGACAATTTGTATCTGTCTTTCCAATTGTACAGAAATTAATTTAAATAAATTGGTATTTCTTCCAGAGAAAAGTGGAAAAGTATCATAACAAATTTAAAAGTCAGCAGCACCTAACTTTGTAATTACAGGTGCACTGAAAGATTACGTGGGTATAAGGTCATGAGTATGTACTAGTTAAGTGCACAGAGCCAATCAGGATCTGTGAGCTGTTGAATCATCATTTTAAATGGCGAGGCCACCAAAGGTATGTCTTTGTTTGAGGCTCTTTCAGAAGAGATTGCAAATTTAGAACAATTTGTTTTTTCCTTTCTCTCAAATCCCGAGGCTTCAAGAGCCTGTCAACCTTCTCTGAATGCTTGTGTGTGACAACAACCAGGTGAAATGAAGCACCGGTCAGAACAGCTCCCATCCACAGCGAAGCATGAGCCATCCATTTCCAAGTGACAGATCATTACGGCTCTGATGCTCGACAGATGGTGATGAATTGGCACAGATACCGATGCTTGACAATTTTGGAGGCAGTTCATTGCACAAACTGCCATATCACTTTTTCTCCATGATGTTGCCGTCCTGAGTGTGCCAGATAATGACAGAAGCTACACCCGCCTCCTCCCTCGCCCCCACAGTTCACCAGAGATGGTTCATACCACAGGGATGAGCTCGCTCGTTGCTTCATGCACAAACAGATGTTTGTTCTGACAGAAACAATCAGCATTCACTGAAGACACTGACTAATATCCAGCAAAGCTAATAAAGCATGCCGCAATTAGTTTGACAAATACACAACAAGGCCTGACTTCTTAGTGTTCCACAGAGCAACACAAAACACACAATGAATGTCTGGGGACATGATGCACCTGTTGGATGAGATTTTTGTAGAAGTCTTTCATTTTTCAACTAACCAACGCTGTCATCTAGTGGTCCACATCTGTAAAGGCTCCAGTATTATTCCAAGGCTCCATATAGAAGAATAAAATGGTTATTTCTACTTAATGACCCATTCATGCTTGCCACTTTTCCTTCTGATCTAGGCCCTTACTGGTGAAAATAAACCATTACTATTCACAGAGAACCAATGTTTTATTTAAAAATTTGAGAAAAAAAACGATGTTGGCAGATTTTTTAAAGCATCTTTTAAACAGATGTCAATGGAGAAATACCATTGTGTGTTTGATTTTCAGGGGAATCGCACAATATTCCCAAATGCAGCAACTGTTCAACATATAATTCAATGTAAAAATGTATTAATAGGATTTAGTTTATAATCTCAACATATTAAATTAAGAGTTAAGTGTAAGTGTGAGTATAAAGTGTGATCTGATTGTTTTCTGTATTTTCTCTTCTATCAAATCTTTTCATGTCAAATGAACAAAATGTATAAAAGTCAAGGGATGAAAAAGGCCCAAATATGGTATTTCATCTACAAAGGGTTTTGCTTGTTGTATAACAGTGATCTATAACCTTAAATAAGAGCCAGGCTATACTTACGCTCCAATCTTGGCCTCACCCAGTGTCTCACCCAATAATTTTCAAGTGCATCATCAGCCTCAACAACAGACGGCGGCCGGATTACTGAGCTGCCTGGTTTAAAACATGCTGCAACGTTTTCTCTCTCCCTTCAATACCACCAGCCACACTAATTGCACAGCTGGCCTTTCAAATGGCCCACTCAGCAGTCTTGAAAGCCACATTGTCCCAGAACTCATAGGCTGAACAGATGATTGGACCCTGCTGACTTGGATTTACAGACGAAATGTTTCATGAGTGTAACATTCGAGATATCGGGTGTGTTGTAAAAAGCTGCAGTTAAACTAGAAATTTGGTACACGGAACTCGGGAAGAAAATTAGTTTTCTAACCGTCTCTGTTCTTTCTTTCCTACGTCAGCAATAACCTGACAAAACATCCGTAAAAGACAGAGGCCATCTCTGCCGGTAGCATTAAAGGGATAGTTCACCCGGAAACTCACTCATTATCTACCCACCACTATAGGCCGACGGAGGGGTGGGTGAAGTGTTTGAGTCCACAAAACACTTTTGGAGTGTCAGGGGTAAACTGCGTTGAAGCCAAATTCAATACAATTGAAGTAACTGGTGACCACTTCTTCCAACATAAAAAAAAACTAACAGAAAAACATATAAAATGCCTCCATACTGCTCCTGTGGTGTCATCCAAGTAAACCCTAACATTCAAATTAATTTACACAATGCTTTTAGCATAAATGTCCAGTGTTATCCTCCTCATGAGCCGCATTTATGCACAGCTAACAGCAGACATTTAGGCTAAAAACATGTTGTAAAGGATGCCGTTACGAGTCGAATTAGAAACTCCAAAAGTGAAACTCAAACACTTCGCCCACCCGGCCATTGGAATTGAGGTGACTGGATAATGAGTGAATTGTTCCTTTTTGGGTGAACTATTCCTTTAGGTGGTTAGCTGAGATTAACTTTTACGAAACACATCAGCCATAATGAGCAGGAGCGCTTTTATTTTATTTTGTCAAACAGATACAAGCTCATCCATCTGCCACCATTGGTTCATCTGGTTTCTGAGGGCAGGCTGAATGTGTCTCCCAGTGGACATCATTTAAACCTAGTGAGAGTTGTCGTTATGCTTAGTTTCACATAACTAACCTCATCAGACAGATTGTGCTGAGGGAAACAAAGCATTTTAATTAGGAGTGAGTTGAAAAAAAAGTGTGAAAAAGAGTAACAGCAGGTGATGCGAGTGGAATTTATCTAGCATGCATGTTTTAAAAACTGGCCAGCAGATGTCCCTGTTGTCACTAAATAGTACATATTTATGGAAAGAAGTAACTACATTGCAACAGGTGAAAAGAACGACTCCAAACATCGAGATAATTATTTAGTATCGACGTAAAAGCTTCTTCGGGACCAATTAAAAAAATCGCTGTTTCGCTAAATCTAGTACTTCAACTAGAGCCGGGTCGTCTTCTCGCCAACTACAAGTCCCACAATGCACGCTGGCAGACGCCCGCCCGGCTTCGATGACGCTTGGTCACGTCTGTCCAATGTCTGTGCAGATCCTTTTGATTGCCACGCACGCCGAGGGATCTCATTGGTTTCTATGCTGTTTCCAGGAAGTGAACGCCGCGGTTCAAACCACCTCCCACATGTGCGGCCCCGTCGTTAGCACCACGCGCGGCGTGTGGAGGAGAGAGGAACCGGTCGGGAAGGCAACGTCACACCTCGGACCACCGACCCGACGTAGCGCAGCAGACTGAGAGCGGAGCGGCGTTGTCCGAGGCAGGTACGGTACCGGCTCCATTTCTACCGCTGGACGGAAATCTGACAGCTGGTTTCCATGTGCTTTCCGAGGGATCGGGGGGGAAAGTAGGTCGTATTAGATAAGAACCGGGTGGACGCTAGGGCCTGGCAGACTGTAGGCCTTTCATTCTCCACGCGCTGTACTGACATAGAGAGGCCGGGTAGGGTCTTTCCCTCACGGTCAGTCCAGCCGCCCGCTCTGGTCAGGTGCCTTATCGGACGCCGCGCCGCTAGTTTGGAGAGGTACTCCCCCCACCCCCACCCCTCGAGCCGGCAAGAATGATCCATCTGGCCACTGAGACCGCCAATCCGGCTCCTGCTCGGCTCACCGCATGTGTTTTACTCCTCTTTTTCGCGTCTTTCCAGGTGCTGAACTGATTACAGCAGAAAGATGGCGGACGACCCCACCGCGGCGGACAGGAACGTGGAGATATGGAAAATCAAGAAGCTGATCAAAAGTTTGGAGGCTGCCCGCGGGTAAGTGATCTATTTACGGTGTGGGTCGATACTGTGGCCGGGTTAGCGGCACCGGGCGGTGTGGTTTCGGCTGATGGTGTGAAAGTGGACCGCCGCAACAGCTGGAGATCGGATAAGTGCGGCCGAGTTTGGGAGTGGTTAGCTTAGCTTAGCATGGGTAACTTAGCGTGCTAATTGCTAGCCGCTAACTGCTGGCGCATTTGGTCTTGTCTGGAGGTCGGGAAGATAGGTTTAATGTGGAGGACTGTGGATTTTTAGCCGCCCACGGTTGTGTGGTGTCGGTGACAGTGCGCGGTTGGTCGCCTCGAGCCCCAACAAAGAGTGCACAGCTAGCCGCGGTAGCGTTAGCTTAGTTGCTAATGAGACCCGTTAATAGACGTCATCTCTGGAAAGAGGCCGCCATCGGTGCCTGTATCGAGCACGTTGATGGGTAAATGCTAGGCCGGCTAGCTTACAGCCTCCACATGCTCCAGACGTATTTCACAACTGTGAATGGCGTTTGCGCGACAATTTCACACGTAGATCACATGTCAGATCTGCTCGCTACCGCGAACACAGTGAGTTAGTTGGCCTCATGGTAGCCCGGCGACTTGGCGTTACATTAAAGTTTGGTTTGCTACAGGGTGGCCACGGGGAAAGAAACCCAGCTCAGTTGTTTGCCGGTAGGGACACTGGCCTTGCTGAATAGTCAGACATGTGAGATGTGGGAGCTGCTACACTGGCTCCTAGCTTGCCATCTAGTGTTGAGCAGAATTTGCTGCCCTATGCTTCACTGCCTGCCATGTTACACACAGTTGACCATTTGCCCTATATTCATCCAGCTGCTGCTACCTGCGCCTGTGTGTGTGTTTAGTCGGCAAGCAATGGCATGCTTTGCCTTTGAGACTAGAATCGAATGGAGGACAACTGTGTAGCAACAGAACCGTAACTCAGTCCTTGGCTTCAAGGGCAGAGATTGTTGACTGTGACTGAAAGCTCCCCCTCAACTGTTCAGAACTAGTCACGGTGATTTCTGGCATGTAGAAGAGGTGGCGTTATATTGAGGATGATGAAGAGACCGGTCCAAGTTGCACTTCCAAATAGTTGAAGTTGTGTATAGTTGGCATGGAGAATTGTTACTGTGGTGTTACGCTAGTTACAGAAGTAAATATTGTTAGACATTGCTTTTTTACAAATACACTAACATGAAATCATCTATCTCTTTCTTTAGTAATGGCACCAGTATGATCTCGCTTATCATCCCTCCTAAGGACCAGATTTCCAGAGTGGCCAAGATGTTGGCTGATGAGTTTGGCACCGCTTCCAACATCAAGAGCAGAGTCAACAGGCTCTCTGTACTCGGGGCCATCACCTCTGTACAGCAAAGACTAAAGCTCTACAACAAGGGTACATGTCACAAGGCAAACCTAAATATAACCTGCTCACTTCTTGTGAAATTTCTTTGGGTTTTTAGAGTTAGCTGGACAGAACTGATTCCCACTACAGTGTCTTAATATAAATGTGATCCTCATTTTATCAGTGAAAGAGTCAGCTCTGGTGTTTATTGACATTATAATCTTACCGTTATAGAGACATATGAGTGGATCAAACAATCACCTAGAACAGAAGATTTCATCAGATTTGTGTGCTTGTGTACACTTCATTCCAGATTTACAAACATGATCACCTTTTCGGTTACAGTAGGTCTAGATTGATCTAAAATGATAAATGTGTTCATCGAACATCTCTCCAGGCTTCCAAATCTTATATTTCTTCAACAGCAAAGACATTGATTGGACATAACCATTCACTATGATGCTATTCCTCCATGTCAAGCTTCTAACCATCTAGTGAATGAGAGGGTGGTAAATGGTCTGTATTTATGTTGCTATTTTCTACTCCTGATATCTACTCAAAGTGCTTCTCAGTTCAAATGTCAGCAAAGCAGTAAGCAGATGACAATTGTGGTCACACATTGACTGCCATTTACTGTGAATGGGCAAGGACATTTCAAATTTGGGATTGTTAACCTAGTTAGAATTGATGTACTGTACCATTGAATACACCCGTTACACTGTGTACTACATGAAGTATCTGATTTGAGCATCAAATACAGCATTAATGAAAATGGCTATAAACATTGAGAAAGCGTGTCTTACCTTTATAGCCACAATGTCGGTGCACACATATCATACACCCGAACAATCCAGGGAGAACATTGGACATTTTGTCACAGATTATCATGTCCTTTTCAGAGCCTCGCAATGCAACCAGCACAATGACAAAGATGAGTGTCAAAGTGTGATGCTTCTTTACAGTGTCTCTCTCCTAACACCCATCTACATTGTGTGCAACCTCTGGCCTCTCCTGCAGAGACATTGCATTGTATATGCCTCTGAAAAATTGCAATTTCTTGATTCTAATCACCTTTCACTTCTCTTTCTAGTGCCCCCCAATGGCTTGGTCGTGTACTGTGGGACCATTGTGACAGAGGAAGGCAAGGAGAAGAAAGTCAATATCGACTTTGAGCCTTTTAAACCAATCAACACCTCCCTGTACCTCTGTGACAACAAGTTCCATACCGAGGTGAGAGCTGTTGTTGCTTTCTGTGTCTTAAGATGATATATTTTCTTGTAGAGAATATTATTGGAAACCTAAAAGTTCTCTTTTAGTATCTTGCATGCACTCTTTCACATTCTCATGTTCTCACTCTTCACTCACTCTCCTAATACAGGCACTGACGGCGTTGCTCTCTGATGACAGCAAGTTTGGCTTTATTGTGATCGACGGTAGTGGGGCGCTGTTTGGCACACTACAGGGCAACACCAGAGAGGTGCTGCACAAATTCACTGTGGACCTACCCAAGAAGCACGGTAATGACCCACTACGCTCACACAACTCTGAGATGTAGATGTGTTCAGGTTCACAAGCAGGGATCTACAGAGAATATATAAATATTACTGTTTGTTTTGGCTTTTACTTTTGCCCTCAGCCAAGCAGATTCTAAAGATTGCCTCTTTTATCTCTCTCTCTCTCTCTCAGGCAGAGGAGGACAGTCTGCTCTGCGTTTTGCTCGTCTGAGAATGGAGAAGAGGCACAACTATGTGAGAAAGGTGGCTGAGACGGCTGTCCAGCTCTTCGTGTCCAACGACAAAGTCAATGTGGCAGGAATGGTCTTGGCTGGCTCTGCCGACTTCAAGACAGAACTCAGCCAGTCCGACATGTTTGACCCAGTAAGTCTGTCTGTGTGTGTTCTAACAAAAATAGGTACTTGGTGTTAATTGTGATATATTGGCAATTAAAATATGGTTAACACATTTGAATGACTGGCTATATTGTGTATTTTTCTGATTTGTACTTTATACTTGTGTGTATATCTCAATGGTTTATCTTTCATGTGCGTTTGTTTCTATAGAGGTTACAAGCCAAGGTTCTGAAGCTTGTGGACATCTCCTATGGAGGAGAGAATGGTTTTAACCAGGCTATTGAGCTCTCAGCAGAGGTTCTCTCTAATGTCAAGTTCATCCAGGAGAAGAAGCTCATAGGTGAGTCATTGGGCTGATTACAGGTGTCACCAGCATGAGCTGGAGAAGCTTTTTATTTGTTTGTACTTGAGATTTTCCTACTTGCTCTTCTTCTGTATAGGACGGTACTTTGATGAGATCAGTCAGGACACGGGGAAGTACTGTTTCGGTGTGGAGGACACACTCAAAGGCCTGGAAATGGGAGCGGTGGAAATCCTTATAGTCTACGAGAACTTAGACACCATGCGATATATTCTACGTGTGCACGGGGCTGAGAGCAACGGACTGGAGAATGGTACACAACCCATAAACAGTATATCTTCCATTGCTGAAAGATTATTTTAAATTATAAATAGGATTACAATGTTATTGAAATGTTGTAATTTTAGTGTCCCTCTTTTGTTGAATTTCAGCTGAGAAGACCTTGTACTTAACGCCGGAGCAGGAGAAAGACAAGTCTCACTTCACAGACAAGGAGGTATGCTTTGCAAAGAAAAGACAGATCCCTGTGATTGAAGTTAGACCAATTAAGGATCATGACATGTGTCCCTGACTTCTTTTTTGTATTTTTCTAGACGGGGCAGGAACATGAGCTGATTGAGAGTATGCCACTACTGGAGTGGTTTGCTAACAACTACAAGAAATTCGGAGCCACGCTGGAGATAGTAACAGACAAAAGCCAGGAAGGGTCCCAGTTCGTCAAGGGCTTTGGAGGCATCGGGGGTGAGCACACAGTTGTTTACGCCACTATCTATGACCCTGGAATAGTTCATTTATACAACATCCAGGTAGAGGGGACGGAGGACATTTACAGCTCAGTGGTTATTCATTTCAAGTGCGCAGAGAGTAGATGTACTGCCCTTAAACTGGAGAGGTCCGTTTCTGTCCTCTGTACCTCAGGACCGCTTGTCAGCGGATCTAATGTAGGAATCAAAGCCTCAATTATCAGCCACATAAGCTTGCCACAAGAAAGATATATATATTTATTTAAAAAAATATATTTTGTATTCAAGATGATCTACTCAACATTTATTCCATCCTGATATCTGAAACTATTAACAAACTGATAGCCTAGGATATACTGTATGACTGCAAGAATGTCTCTTGCTAATAATAATTATCAGAAGAGCACTATGACCTATATGAAGGAGAAATAGCTCTGATTAATGCTGAAAAGATGCCATTTTGGACCAGATATGATAACAAATGGTTAACACACAACCACAACTATCTGGGGGAAACACTTACTATAGCACTTCGGCACTGACATTGCATTGGCTCCTTTGTAAAGCACCATTAGATATGTTTTCTGATAGTAGAGGAGACAGATTGTTCCAGGGCGGCTCTCTTTCCCTGAGTAGTTATAGAAATGTGGAGGCATAGTAGAAGCACCCTGAATTCATAATGTCCCTGTGCTGTATATGAAAAAGTATGTGGTCCCACCCTGTTTGATGACCGAATGTCAGAAGGAATGCCATGATATCAATAAAGGGTAACTGTAGCTCATCTTTACCAAGTGAGTGAGTGTGCATTTTAAGCATTTATCTTTAGGAAAACATTCTTCATCTTGCCAACAACTCAGTGTTATAACTATAAAAACAAGTATATAATAAGTCAAATAATTAAACATATATTTAACATGGTTTCTTGCTACATGTAAGGCCGGTAAGGATGAGTTGCTACATAGGTATTTGTGTCAGTCATGCAGAACCTTTGTATTCTGTGAACAGTTGAAATACCAGAACATAAAGCAGGACAACTAATTTGTTGTCCTGCTGGTATTTCTGCCATCAAAATTCCTGCCGAATTTGATGGTAGAAAAAAATGTAAAATAATGCATTTACAGTTCTTTTTAAATTTCCTATTTTGTCTAGAATCTAAAACTGTTGTTTTTAAACAGTAAAAACAAAGCGAGGGGGGGGGGATTTCATGAATTCATACTTTTTAAGAATGTAATACTCCCTCCCAAAAGCTAACGAGGCTTAGCTTATCCTTACACATTCTTCCTTTAATGCTGCCAGAATCTAGGAAAACATGATATAGCTGACTGGCCATCATATTACCTGGCTAATCTATTATCTCTGTGTTCCTCAGGTATCTTGCGGTACAGGGTGGATTTCCAGGGCATGGAGTATCAAGGAGCGGACGATGTGATCTTTGATTTGGATGACTACTAGGTAGTCTGGGACTGATTTATTGGGAGAAAAAAAGCAAAGGAATGAATGAAGAAATAAGGAAAGAAAAATGCCACCTCTCTTGCAGCAAGTGAGAGGTGCGACAGTGTTGACCATATATATGACAGACACACCTTCCAATTAACCTGTTGCATACACAAACTTGCACATACATTTCATCTGTACACACAAGAAAAAACATCTTGCAGGCAGAAGAGGAGTGAGAATTTTTTTCATCCAGAGAGGGAGAAAGCCCTTCCTGAATAAATCCCTGCCTGAATAAATCCCTGCCTTAGAGTGCTGGTTCCTTCCCCTAGTTGGATTGGACTCGACTCATTTTTGTTCATTTTTTTTCTCTCCTCCCCTGCATTTTGAATGAACACAACAGCAAGTTCCCAGATTCCTCGCTGCCCCCAACCCAGTCTGAAGATGGACTTTGGACTCACTCCTCACATATAGAAAAATATATTTTCCTTTCTTGCCTCATCATCTCCCTACCCTCTCTCTCTCTCTCTCTCTCTCTCTTCTCCCCTCTATGCTTTCTCTATTTTTTTTTTTGCATTTCATTTTTTTTACTGGTAACTGCTGCTGTTGTATTTTATGAGAGTGGGGGATTTTTTTTACCTGGGTTTCTGTAGAGAAAGGGGGACAAAGTATTAAATTTGAACTGCTGAAAACCATTTCTACCTCCTCATCTGCTGTGGTCTCAACCCTGTGCTTTTGTCTGTCTGTACCTGGAAGGGATGATGTTTTGTCTGCTTTCCTGACGATGGAGAAATGAATATGTTTTCATGGTCCTGTGTGAGTGATGAGGACACTTGCTGCTTTCAGGGAATTCGTGAGGATCCACCTCATATCGGAGCTAAATTATTTTTTAATTGCAGGAAGTAATGTAGTACTTTTATAAAGATATTCATTAGTGTCCTGCTTGATATAAGATGTTTTCTCATAAAACAACATATTGAATCCAAATGCCAGTTTTCATCTATGACATATTTTGAGAACTCCTGTAAATTAATGCTTTAATTGGGTACAAAAATTTACTTTTTTTTCACTGCGTTCCTGTGGATATATTTTTTTGATTAATACTTAATCATCTAGAAATTTAGATTTGCCAGTGGCTTGACTCAAAGATGAACTTGCGTTATCAAGCTTTGGGGAATAAAACTTAAAGGGCTGTAAAATAATGAAATACACCAAACGCCCAAACTTTTTTTAAATAATTGTTTCCCATGAAAAGCTAAGGATGTAAATGGAGCACACTTTGAAAAATTCTCAAAGTACTATCTGCACTGGAACAAAACATTCTGCACAATATAGTGCTAAAAGTTTTCTAGTGAATCCATCTGTGACTTGGGATGTGATAAATTCAAACACAGTGAGTTTACTGTCAACCGCGTTTCTCTCATTCACCTGGGATTCATTGAATAGCACCAGCAAAGGTGAACTAAGGTAAAGGATGGCAGGGGTACTGCTGTCTGGATTACTTTGCTGAATCAAGCCTGGAGCGTGACCCTTGCATGAATCCTTGTTGACCGGGAACCTCTGGGATTTATTCTGCAAAGATGCACTGTGAACTCTGTAACCCTGACTTTTGGAATAGGCGCCTGATGTAATGACCGTTGCATTGTATCATCCCTCTAATTCTATTGCATTGATTCAAATCCTGCATGAGCCTGTGTGGATTTGCTCAAGTATGAAGCTGGATGTAAATGTTTTGAAGCTGACACCCATACCTCTTCTCTTGAATTGTGTTTGACCGTATTATCTCAAAGCTACAGACATGCTCATCTCTCAGCTGCTGGAGCTGGATTTAAAATACCGTTTCCTCCCGGTCTCGTATGACATATTGAAAACATCCTGCAGCATCGCATAGCAAAGCTATGCGGATGATTGATTTCGCCTTAGTGTATTCCTCGTCAGGATAGCAACAGCATCTTCATCCATTTGCCCTTTTGTTTGGGGGAGTCACCGGGGAAGCCTTGGTAGCACGGCGAGCCAATCAATAAATGGCTAAGCTGCGACACGACCCTCCTTTTTGGAAAAATCCGTCCAATCGGCGCGGTTCCTCCGGAGTATGGGCGTTCCCATCCCCCACCCACCCTTTGACACTGCCCTACCGGAGCTGTGTGGCTGAGCGAAGTGAATGACGTCTCTGCATTTGCGGGCCGCCGACGCAGGGCTGGGTTTCCATTTTCAGAGCGAGTTTCGGGGGGGATCGTCAACATGGAGCCGGAGATGGATGACAAAACGTTGGAACTGATGGTAAGGATCGTGTCGACGCGGCACCCCAGACCCCCGCGGGCTGCAGTATCGGTTTTTTATTCGGGCGGGGGAAGCGCCGAGGCTCGATTCGACGGCAGGGACGAGCTGAGGCGGCTTTTCGGGAGAGGTGGAGGAGAAAGGAGGGGGGGAACCAGAAATCAGAGGGAGGGCCTAAAATGATAGCTACATTTTGTTAAGAACGCTCCGCTTACGAGCCGGATAGCTGAACAACACCGAGACCATATCATCCGACAGGTGTAAAGTGTTGGGGTCTCGGGGTAATATTGGCAATCAGCGGGGTAACGAGAGCCTCGATGGGCAGCCGTCGGCCGGAGACAGCGGAGGGTTCTCGGTGTAGCGTTCACTGCGGTGACGCTGCGCCACTTTAACTGGGCCCTGTCTGATACTTAGCCATCCGGCTAACGCTGGCTAGAAGGCGACGAAGCACTTAAATTCACGGGTAATGTCACATTATCCCTTTAATGTTCGGAGCCGCCGACACGATGACTGGCATGCGGAGCAGTCGGGTCGTTTCCACAGCTCCACGGAATACAGCTGATATCGTAACAATGCGCTGCCTACGTGTTTATATTTGTCAAGTGCGTAGAAGGAAGTGTTGTGCTTTTTCATTCACACAGGCGAGGTAGCAATTAGCTTCAAAGGTAGCGTGCTAAAATGCTAAGTATCCTTGACGTCCATTTACATATCAAACAGTCCATTGATCAGGGCGATTGTGGCTAATTTGGCGAGCAGGAACCTTAACAACCGTTATAAGACAGTTTCCCTCCACGTGAGGTCAGGTTAGGACAACATGTAGCGTAGGTTTCTTGTGAAATGATTAGCTACCCCGGTAAGCTAGCCAGCTAGGCTAACATTAGCTGACTAACAGCTAACATTAATATTACAGGGGTCGAAGTGGTCGCAAGGAAGACGTTGGTTGGGATGGGGCCACAACATGTGTTTGGGTCATTTTGCTTCCACGCTGTTAGTCTCAGTTTGACAGATTAGATAATATAAACACCACATCTGAAGTAGAGAACATCCTTCAGGTTTCCAAGCAAACAAATCCATGTTTATTGTCAGGCAGACCGACGATAGTGTGAGAGTGTTTTGTAGATGTTATGGACTAAAAGCATCCTGTGTGGCCTGCTTGTTTCTTAAGTTAGTAGTGTGCCTATTCTTTCTCAACAACCCTCTCTACAATCACTATAGATGTCTATATGCCATGAGAGGAACTATGACACAAAATACATCAACGTTACGATTAGATTGGTTTGTTTATATCCTTTTTAGGTCACATGCTGTTGTCTATTTCACATCCCATCTCCGATTTGACATATTTAAATATTAGGCCTTACATAAACGCAGGGTGTGAGGAATTACATCCTCCAGTCCTGAAGAAAAGTGCGAAATTTGTGTATTTAATTTGAATTTTGAGTTTCTTTTCTTCCCAGTGTTATTCACTAACCACCCATGAGAGTGGGGATGGCAGAACAGTGGGTCGGGATTCTGTCAAACCAAAAATGGCAATAATTGACGAATTAATCCCATTGCCCCTCCCTCTCCTCTACCTATCCCCACCCAGTTCACGTCTAATAATGCTTCTGTGTGTGTGTGTTGGTGTGTGTTTGTTTACCAGTCTGTATCTTGTGTGTGAAAGAGTGTGTTCCTGCGCTCACTGTGTCAATGTGTGTGTAGCTCTAATACTGGTTTTTCCCCTCACTATCCCCCACCTCCTTCCTTCTTCTTTTCCCCTCACCTTTTGATAATGTCCCTACTCACCTCCTCTCAATATCAAACCAAATTTATTTACATACACATTATTCCTGTATTCCTTAAACTTCCCTACACTCTTGTTCCTAAACAACTACTCACCACTTCCATCTGTCCATCCATTCATCGATCCATCCATTCACTCGTCTCCTTTGGTTTCCTCCTCTGAACATCCCTCATCAACCCCTGCCCCCCTCCTCTTTTCCTTTACTTCCCATCTCTGGTCTCTTGCTCTTCCCTTTCTCCTCCTCCCTCACCCTGTCCACTTCGTTCTCCTCCTCCTCCTCCCTTCCTCCCTTCCTCTCTCTTTCACACAGTGCTCTGTGCCTCGCTCTCTCTGGCTGGGCTGCTCCTCGGTGGCTGAGAGTTTGTGTGCACTCAGGTGCCTGCAGAGCATCCCCTCCACCCGGGCTCACAACCAGGTTCTGCCTCTCTCCTCTTAATTCTGCTGCTCCTCCTCCTCTCCCTTCCCTTCCTCCCTCGCCATCTCCTCACCCATCACTTTTCCACACCCACTTCTCATGAGTCCTAATACCACCAAGGTGTGTAATGCACCTACTCACCCTTCCCTCATCCTCTCACCTCCTCACCTTCCGTTGTCCTTTCCTCCCTGTTGGAAGCACACTGCTCTCAGGTTCTTCTCTGGTGTGTCCTCAAACTCGCTCTGCTTTAAACTTAATTTTAGCTGTGCAAACTGTAATTGGCTTCTTTATAATCATGTTAAATCACAGTTCTTGCATCTAAATTAGGTCACAGAACGTTTAAAAAGAAAGTCAAACAGCGATTGTGCCCTGTAATGAAAACCGGACTCTTTTATAATCAGTTTAGTTTGAATGGTAAAATACTTCCAAAGTACTTTGGTGTGGGTAGAGGGAGGCTGCTGGGGCTACCAGAGAATAACCCTGCATTGAGGAGTAATGTTTTCTCCTCTTCTACCTGGAGATGTGAGGGCCGCGGTGGGGGGTCTTCCTTCAAGCTCTGAGAGGCTACATGCTTGCTTGCCTGCCTGCCTGGCCAAACATGGTCTGTCTGTTTTATTTCTCCTTTCTTCTCTTCTTCTGCTCTGCATGACCATTAACACCAGCAAACTAGCTTCTTGTCCTGTCTGCTTTAGTCTTGGTACCTGTCCTTTTGTTTGTATGTTTGTGTGAATCTTCTAGTGGCAACTACTAACATGTTCTATGTTGGTTTTGCTCTCCACGTGTAGCAGCACGGAGTTAGATGGATAACTAAAATGAGTAAAGCCTGGCAGTGCACTCTATGATCCAAATTTGATGGGGTTCTCTGTTTCATTAGAAAAGAATATCTAGATAATTTAGCAATAGCAATTTTAAAGAGGCCTCAGGTAGACCACCTATGGCGATTCTTAAGCTTCTGGAGAAACAACAACAGATGAGCTTTTACAATAGAGAGACAGGCCTCTATTCTAGCTTTTTCTCAAGCATAGACATTTTCCGACTCTGACCTTGTACAGATATACAATAGCTTTGACCCTCTCCTTGGCAAAGGCCTTGTGTGTCCCATTCCCCGAATTAGCTTGTGATATACACTGTTAGGAAAAAACATGTGTATGTATGTATGTATATATATATATATATATATATATATTATGTTTTTTTATATATATATATATACCTAGGAGTGAACCTGCAACGGATTATTGTACAGAAGTCCCTTTTTGCCCTCTGATACAGCTTGACTGTATGTTTTCATGTCAGAGAATAAGCAGTATCTAGAGCCGTCCTTTTTTTGTATAGGACAAGATTGTGAATATCTGTTGTACTTTTGAAGGCCTTGTCAGTCAAGTATGTGCTAGTTTGATCAGAATCCTAATTTTCATGTTGACCCTAGACCTAGTCCTTTGTATCTTCAGTCACAGCTGTAAGCTGTAGATAACAAGCACCCGTAAGAGGAAAACAGATCTCCATGTTGATGGTGTATGTATGAAATGATGAATGCAACAATATGATATGGCTGCCTCATTGAATATGACTTCCAAAGAAGTTTGCATGCCATAAAGAACTTGTGATTTCCCTAATAATTCAGATACAGTCCATTCTCCTGATTTAAATTATTAATCAGAACTGGACAAATGGTCGCCCCCTTTCATTCTGTCTCTGTGGATATGTGAACTTAAGGCTCTAGGCATGATAGAAATGACTGGGATCCGGTTGCCTCTCAGTTTTTTTCCTGTAATCCATATATGCTGTAAGACCACTATCTGACTAGAGTTTCATTACAGTCATGCCTGAGCTTCTGCCAGTGACATACCCAAGATGCTGCAGTTTAATTTCCTGTCCAGACTACATAGCCCACATCAGACGAGCAAGCCGATAGATTCCTTTTGTTGCAGCTCAGTTTTTTTCGCTCCATATGTTTGTGTGTATGCACGTGTTTTTGTGCGTGCACGCCTCAGAAGTCATAATAGTTACCCTTCCTTGGCTGTCTCTGTGGCACTCATGTGTCCAGCACTATCTACGCCGCTGCCCTGGTTCTCACAGTGCCTTCAGCCCAGACATAAAAAGACTAAGACACTTACCTGCACCATTTCTTTGTTTTGTCCTTTTTCTACAGAACACATCAGGGATGGAGTCGCAGAACCTTGTGGACGATCTGTCGCCAAAGAAGACCACAGTTATCAAGGTGTGTGTGCGCTTGAGGGTAATATGTGGGTGTGTGAACTGTTTGTGTATCTGAGACCACAGCTTGTTGAGGAGTTGAGACCTGCAGGCTCATTGATAAAGTAACATTTATAGCAATGTTAACTGTGGTGATTTTTGATAAACAATATACAGTGACAGCAGATTTTTTTTTCTGCATGGACAGTTCCCTTCATGAAATTATACAAATAAACACTCAACACTGATGTTGACATTAACATTTATTCTGAACATGTTTTTCCTCTGTTCTCACACACACACACCACTGATGTACTGCATTCAAAATGTATTTTTAACTTAATCCATACTACAACAGCAAGAACTTGATTATGTGCATAAAGTGCTGTATGGCACAGAACAGCAACATTGTTACAGCCCCCAGTTTGATCTGATTTACTCATTTCATACATGAAAAAACATTTTTAAAGTATTTTAGGTGTTATTAACATTGTAGTGGATTTGAATTTAAGTACAATTTTAATGTAATGTAAGATGCTCTTACTTGCATAACATCATCTGACAATTTCTCTAATTACTCACTGAAATAAAGTTTGATATACATCCCAAACAAGTGTCCCCACACTACTGACATTTCTTATTAAGTAATTTAATTAATATACACTATACTATAATAAAGATGATAGTTTTATTATAATTATTTAATATTACATTAATGATAATAAAAACACATCTTTAAATGTCTAATATTTATGTGTTCCTCATCTCTATAGCTTAGTAACGGTCCTGTTGTGGGGTCCCGCAAGCGTCCATCGGAGGGAAACTATGAGAAGGAGAAAGAAAACTGCATCGCACTGTTTGACCAGTGGTCAGAGGCCGACCAGGTGGAGTTTGTCGAGCGACTGATCTCCCGAATGTGCCACTATCAGCATGGCCACATCAACTCCTACCTCAAACCCATGCTGCAGAGGGACTTCATTACTGCGCTGCCAGGTACATATTTGTAAATGCAATATTTACAACACAGTCCGATGGAACACAGTTTAGCACTTAAGCTTTTGTTTTTGTTTAGCCCAAGTAAATAAAAGAAAATCCTAGTTTACCTCATAATAATGGTGAGGCAAAAATTAACTCTGCTCCTTCTCTGTAGCCCAAGGCTTGGATCACATAGCGGAGAACATCCTGTCTTTCCTGGATGCACGCTCGCTGTGCTCGGCAGAGCTGGTGTGTAAGGAGTGGCAGAGGGTCATCTCGGAGGGTATGCTGTGGAAGAAGCTCATTGAACGCATGGTCCGCACCGACCCGCTCTGGAAAGGCCTGTCTGAACGACATCAGTGGTGAGATTTTGCTAACACACATAGTGGTGCCTATCCTACTACCTTATATTATATAAAGATATAAATAGCTGAGGCTGGTATAAATTAAGTGGATGCCCATTGAGATTTTCAATTAAACACTTACTTATTGGTGTATTAGTCTTGTTTTTGAATTGTAAATGAGCCTGACTGAAGGAGAGAATGAGGAGATAAGATTAGATTCTGTTGTCTTGAGTGTCTGTTGTGGGGGGAGAGCAAAAAATTCCAGTAGACACAAAGCAGCTAAAGCACTTATATCCCCCCCCCCCCCCCCCAGGGAGAAATACCTGTTCAAGAACCGCACATCGGAAGTCCCACCCAACTCCTACTATCACTCCTTGTATCCCAAGATCATCCAAGACATAGAGGTGAGACACAACAGCTAAATGGATTCTTTCTTCATTATTATTTTCCTTCCGTGTTTAAAATGCAAACCTTTTCAGTCTGTAGGGACTGTCCAAGCATTTTAAAGAACCTGAATGGATTGCATTGCTTTTCTTTTGTTATTGCTATTTAAAAAAGGAAAAATACCAACATCACTATAATATGTTATTTTATATTGTATTAACCAGATGGAAACTAGTAAATCATATTACACTATTAAGAGGGGCAAGTTTATTTACATTTATGAAGTTCTTTTCTTTTTTGGCCAGAATGGTCTACAAACGCGTAGATCATTTTATTAACACTTTAATAATACAGTTAATTGTCTTTAAACCAGAAAAATATTATGAGCACTTTCCGGCTTTCTAGATCTTACATATTTCTGTCAGTTCTAACCACATTACATTGTACAATATGCAGTGCTACAAGTCTTTGGATGCCTCCTGGTGTTAATCTTTTTCGCTGTTTCTTTCTCGTCCCTCCAGACTATTGAGGCTAATTGGCGGTGTGGCAGACACAACTTGCAGAGGATTCAGTGTCGCTCAGAAAACAGTAAAGGGGTTTACTGTCTCCAGTACGATGATGACAAGATCATCAGTGGCCTTAGGGACAATTCCATCAAGGTATGTGTATTTGAATGGGAAAAATGTCTCAGAAAATCTGAGGTCTAATCGCGATGGCTTGGCCCCCTTTATTTTTATTGTTGCTACTGCAACCCACGATCACCCTCACTAACGTTTCAAATGCAAAACGACCTCAGAGCTGGGTAGAATACTGGCAGATCATTTCACTGTCAATCTCATAGATTATTTATTTTATTATGAAAGGTAAAATTTCCCCTTTTTTCTAATTTTTCTCATTGACAGCTGCGGAAACAAAAACTAATTTCCAAGAATTACAGCTGATGACCCCTGTTCTGTACGACAGCAAAACAGCAGGATGAGAAAGTCGTGTTGAGTTAGTGCAACTATTTTACCAAATACAAATGTACTGCCCCACCACTAAGTCCTCATGTTAACATGGACAGCTTATATAGTTACAATACTAAGACAATAGCCTAAATAAGACACTCGTGTAAATTGCGCTTTCTGATTACCTTTAACGTCCTTTTGGAGTTTTAAAACATTTGCGTCATGGACATGAAGCAGTTACCAACTCCTTGACAAAGCATGCACTGGCTTCCAGTGTTAACAAGATGGAAAAAATAACAAGGAGTTGAAGCTTATACAAAATCGGAAAGAAAAAACACAATAGGATAAACATTACTATCGTGAAGTTAACTATTTCGGGTTGTGGTTTAGAAATTGTGGTCGAATGTATGGAGGCATGGATGTTGATGGGAGTCATAATCAGACTGTGAGCTGTAACATGTAAACAGCAATATGAATGGTTTATTCTTTTAGCAACTCATCCTAACAACATAACTGGAGAATGTCTGATACATCATAAGCTTCAAAAGTTGGAATATCCCGTTCGATGTAAATCTAGTCAGTGTGATTGATTTATTTAATCAACATAAGAGCCAGAGTTACATTTCAATTTGTTCCAAAAAAAAAATAAGGTCCAGTTTCGCAACTTTTTTTGGTTTGTTGCTACTGAGGCGGTGAAATTTTATTGTAGACATTTGCCCTACTTACCCAAAATGACTTAAAGGAGTAATTAAAATGGATTCCATTTATGTAAGCACCAGTGGTGGAGGGAGCCAAAAGTGTAAGCTGTGAGAAACAATGTATGCTGCGTGTGTGGTTGTTTTCATCCAACCCATCTATGTGCATTTATGAATTGAATTTTTTCTTCTGGCTAAGAAGGGGCTCAACGTCTCATTGTCTACGTTGCTGAGCTAAACCAGCCGACACGGAGACATAACAGTAGTGAATTATAGGTTTAAAGGGCTCAGCTCCAGACCCGTTGTGTGTTCCATTTATCTGTCAGGCCTGGGAGAGCGAAGAAGATGATGAAGAAGAGGATGGGGGTATAGAGGGGAGGAGAGGGAGCAGATTTGTCTTATTGTTCTGGAGAAAGCTGATGCACACCCAGGGAAGAGCTAAATTGCTCTTTTGCTCACACATGCACAACCCAGCACAGCAGTGGGAAATGGGGCATGAACAGTACACACTGTAAGAATAGGCCATTCTTGGCATGACCCAGATCTGCAACCTTTTTCCCAAAACCTCTTCTTTTTCTCTTCTTTTATTTTCTCTGTGTGCCCACTCTTTCAATGTCGCCCTCTGCTTCACCCTCCTTCCTCCTCTTCATCCTCATTCTCATGCTGCTATGTTTTCTCCTCACAGATCTGGGATAAGCAGTCACTGGAGTGTCTGAAGATACTGACCGGTCACACAGGCTCAGTGTTGTGTCTGCAGTATGATGAGAGGGTCATCGTCACTGGGTCGTCTGACTCGACTGTCAGGTACGGCACATGTCTCACAAAATGAAAACATGGTTTAATATAAAGAAGGAGCCAAAGCTGTGTCAGCAGAAATAAAAGTGATTCCAGTTGCTGAAGAGGAAGTTGTTACTCACCGCTTATTAGGCTTAACAACTCAATAGGACTTACTCTGTCATATTAACTGACCTGTTATTAGACTTAATGAGACGTAAAACGCATGGGGATTTATATATACTTACTTTCTTATCCTCACACTAAAGCTAGCGATTGTATATTATTCAGTTTATAAGTCAAAAATCATGCAGCCTATTGATATTTCTGAGGGTTGCGAAATCACCCAGCATGTATTAGTACAGACACGTACAAGAGACATTTGATTCCACCACCAAAGTACAAAAACAGATATGTAAACATTTTCTTTAGCTCAGGCTTTGTTACAGTAGAAAGGTGTTTCTGCAATGCAGGCTTTGTAATTGAAGGTTAAGTCAGGTCAGACACGGAAAAATATACTCAAGGAAAAATTATATTAAATCCTACTTTTCCCTTTTAAAAGGGAGACATTAATGAGGATTTGACAATTCTTTTATGAACAAATACACTTCTCTTGAAAACATTAGGGACACTGATGTGTTTTCAACAACTTACCAATAATATTCTCCATCTCTCTTGAGATGTGAAAATCAATAGTCATTTGATATGTTGTTAAATCAAAGTACAGAGATAGAAATATTAAATTTTTACAGTGTACGATCACACAACAGGTAAGAGCTGTTTTTAGTGAAATCACTCATCCTGAAGGTTCTCTTTTTTTATTTTTTAGCACATCATGCTTGTTCAGGCATTCAGAATTAAGTCCCTCTGAAGAATATAGTAATGAGTTCATTCACACAACAAAGTGTAATGACATTATTTGTATGAACAGAGAAATGGCAGCTGTGTGTTATCGTATCTTTAACTTTATAAACCATATGTCATGCAACATGCAGGACTCCCACAAAACCTATCCAGTTCAGGGGATATAAACATTAATTATTTAAAAAAACATAACATGAAAAACTAATTCTAATATCAGTTTATTTATTTTCATAATGTACAACATAGCTTTTGTTACCACATTTCATAAAATTAGTTTCAGGCTCCAAAGATGGTTCTGCACATTTCTATAATTGCTTCACACTTTCTGTCTCTAGTCTGTTTTTCACAGTCATGACCGAAATTCCTTCTGCTTGTTTTGAATCCCCCAGTTTACAGTCGGGTTCCCACCCAATCTACAGCTGCTCCTCACAGTCTGACAATAAAAACACTATATACAGATGCAATATAAAACACTGAGGTTTATTATTTCATAGTGGGTTAGATTTACTTTCATTAGCAGAGATAGCGGGATACGTTTTATTGCAGATTTTTAAAGACCTGGCTGGTGTGTTTATGTCGACACTTGCTTGGCTACTGCACACAGAAGCTCAACATTAATTCTCGTATTACTTCACACTTCAGCCGTACTTGCTGGGCAATATCCAGGGAAAATGTGACTTCACTTCCTTAGCAACAGCTTGACAGGCACTTTGTTTTTACATTTGGTTGTAAGCTTTTCCAGTGTTTTCTGCATTCCCTGTTCAGTTACATGTTCTTCACAGCCACCCGTGTGTGTGTGTGTGTGCCTGCATGCACGTACGTGAACTCTCCATTGTAAAACTAATAAACATAATTCTCTCTCATGTCTCCATTGTTTTCCTTTCCTTCACTCCCACTGCATGTCTTTTCCACTCTCCCTTCTTTTATTTCGTTTCGACAACTCTTCCTGCTGCCCTCATCTTTCTTTCCTACACCCCCTCTCCCCCTTGTCATTTTCCACTCCCCCCCCCCTTTGTCATTCCTTCTCTCTTTGTCTCTCACTCATCCCCTTTCACTCAACATCCCCATTTTTCTTTCCTGCCCTAATTTCACCTTCTCTTCTCCTCCCTCTGCTACCTTTGCCCTCATCAATTGGCCACCCTGCCATCTCTCCATATGTCTGTTTTCATTTCCTCCTGTTTCCCTCTGCGCCTCTCCTTCTGTCTCCTCCGCAGGGTGTGGGAGGTAATGACGGGTGAGGTACTTAACACACTGATCCACCACAACGAGGCAGTTCTTCACCTCCGCTTCGCCAACGGTCTGATGGTCACCTGCTCCAAGGACCGTTCAATTGCAGTTTGGGACATGGCCTCACCCACTGACATCAGCCTGCGCCGGGTCCTGGTGGGACACCGAGCAGCTGTCAACGTGGTCGACTTCGATGACAAATACATTGTGTCCGCCTCAGGGGACCGCACCATCAAGGTAACAAGAGAACTTGACTTCTAAAGATATGTTTGTGATAGTTGCTGGAGGGTAGGGTTTTGTAAAATATTGTTTAACTGGTGAAGTTTGGAGCTCTGACAGTTAAACAGATGACACAATTTCTTTATCAGTTTTCTCCATATTTTTACAGTCTTATTTGAATTAAACCCAGAGGCACTGATTAACAGGGGGATGGATTTTTATTTTTTATTTTGTTGTAACGGTGACATTTTCATGGCATCACAGTATACGATATTTTATTATATTATCATTAGTTTCAAATTTAGGAAGTATTTACATCCCTTAAGTAAATAAAAGTAGTAATAGCACTCTGTAAAAGTTATGTGATAATAATTATGGATTCATCTGCTGATTATTTTCTTCATCAATCAATATATTGTTTGATTTGTGAAAAATTCTGAAAATAGTTCTTCAAAAGTTCGTTCACTGCATAAAAGTGTACACAGACTGATTCTGTCTGACTTCAACACGCACGCATGCATATCATCCCCGAGGTGGGAAAGTTGTGTGTTTCTTAATTTCAGTGTGTGATCAATCAGAATGGGGGAACTTATTCTGATATTCCTCACATGTTATGATCATTATTTGAACATTTACATGTTTTTTTAAGTATGAATCAAAGTTATAAACCAGACACATACTTCTGCACTGAGCAATGTTGTTCTAACTGATTGAGAAACATGCCTGATGTGTTCCCCCTTTCGAAAAAAAGCACATTCAGGTTTTGGGAAATCCAAAGTATTCCAACTCTGCTGATTTTAGTTTCTTTTCTGGGGTAGGAAGAAAGGTGATATCTCTCTGCCATTGTCTCTGCTCCGTGTTTGTCTGTGTGTGTGGTACAAAGGAAATGCTCAGACACACGTGTCATTCTCTATTCAGTTGCATTTTTGTCCGCCTAGTCTGTGTTAGAAGGCAAATGGACACAGTAGGCTACCATCAGTTTCATCGATGGTGTTCCATGAAACCAGAGCACTGCTACAAACGATTGTGATGTGACGGTTATGGACTAAGACGTTGAAATGAAACCAACACTTACCTATCTGTGTTGCCCCCCCCCCTGCAGGTATGGAGCACCAGCACCTGTGAGTTTGTGCGCACTCTAAATGGTCACAAGCGGGGTATTGCCTGTCTACAGTACAGAGATCGTCTGGTGGTCAGTGGCTCATCTGACAACACAATCCGGTAAGCATGTGAGACCTGAGCATAAACCAACACATTTCAGCCACCAGGTTGTTTTTACAGGAGCCTCTATTGTTAACGGTCTACTAAAGATTTCTATGATTAATGTTTTGAAATATAATTATTAATGCAAAGAAATAACAAATCATTTTGTCCAATGATTCGCAATTTATTTACTGTTTAAACATCGTGGATCTCTTAACCAGACATCGATGAGGTCTCTTGGTCAGAAAGCATTATATTATACAATGTAGCTGGAAAAATGTTCGGACAATACTCGAGTGGTGATGTAAACATTGTAGAGTCTGTTTATATCTGTTTGTAAACTTCGGCTTTTCTCTCTGTGCAGGTTATGGGACATAGAATGTGGGGCATGTTTGCGAGTCCTGGAAGGTCATGAGGAATTGGTGCGCTGCATTCGCTTTGACAACAAGAGGATCGTCAGCGGCGCCTACGATGGGTGAGTGTTGTAAACAAATGTAAACACATGGGGTTTTTTTTGCACAAAGACTGAATTTTGTCCTTAACGTCTTGTCGTGTCATGTTTCACTTTGCAGTAAGATCAAGGTGTGGGACCTGCAGGCAGCGCTTGACCCACGAGCCCCCGCCAGCACATTATGTCTGCGCACTCTAGTGGTGAGTACCGGTGATTTACTGTGTTGACACACGGTTAACAGGTGGCGCAAATGCACAAGAGTCTTTAGCCACTTTTTTATATGAATTTAGATGTTTGGTTAAAAAAAAAGGTCAGCTGTAAACAATTTAAAAAGTTTGAACTAGTCACTACTGAAATGTTAAAGCCTTTTTTCGAGTTTTTATATAATTCTCTCTCATACAAGCTTAAACTCCTTTCATATGAAAACATGAGTGAGATCCAGTATATCCCAAACTTTGAGTATCATGTGGTTGTTGTCTTGTATGGGGAAATGGATCCTGTAAAAACACAACTGAGTTCATAAGCTAATGAACAATCGCACAACACTAGTCCATCAACCTGTACTTTCAGCTTCAATGGTGACATCCCAAACGTCATAAGATCCTAATAATGTGTTTGTGTGTCTGCAGGAGCACTCTGGCCGCGTGTTCCGTCTCCAGTTCGATGAGTTCCAGATCATCAGCAGTTCTCATGACGACACCATTCTGATCTGGGACTTCCTGAACGTCTCAACCAACGGGCAGTCAGAGGGACGGTCTCCCTCCCGCACCTACACTTACATTTCTAGATAGCAGGTACAAAAACACTCTCACACACGGCTGGAAAGAGCTTCCTGTAAACATGTAATGTCCTGCATTACCGATGAGGTTGACAGAATTACTTCCTGTACTGTGCATAATGTATTTATGAACTCTGAGTGGACCTGTGTGTGACTGGGAAACTGCTTCTCTGCCTCAGGTGGCGCCGTCCACTGCACCCTTCCTTGGAGGAGCCCAGGGCTGATGGGCTGATGGATGCATCCATCATGGAAAAGGAGTCCATCTCCTCTCTTTCCTCTTCGTCATCTCTCTGTCCACTTCCCCACCCTGCACCCCGCCACCTCACCCCTCCTCAGCCCGTTCTGACAGACTCTAAAGCTTGTGCCCATGGCCTGCCCAGTACGGTGACATGTACACACAGACACGCACATATACACACAGGTCAACACTGATGAGGACGCCCTACTACGCAACCAATGCAACTCTCCCAAGAACACCTTCAACTCTTAATTTATGTTTTGTAAAGTACACTAATGACAGTATTACCATAGATCTTATATAAGTCCCAAGCTCCCTTTCGTCCCTTTGATAGAAACTTCAAGCAGCTTCTGCTCCTCGGTTTCAACCCCCTGCCAAAACAGGTTCCCACAGATATGGAATCGCTTATAGATATATATTTATATATACATATATATTACACACATACACACACAAACACACACAGTGGCGCAGTTGGACAGAGGATGACAGGAGCTGTGATGCGGGAGACAGAGACTCTTTACTCAGCTCTAGAAAAAGGAGGGGAGGATGGGAGACGGAGAGAGTGAACGAGGGAGAATGTTTGGGGAATGACCTCCCTGCTCCCTCTCACTCCCTCTTACTCTGCCCTGTCTCTCTCGACACCCCCCCGAGCCCCACCTCCCCTTCGCTCCCCCCTTCGCTCTAACCCCCAGAGATGCACACTTGCTTGGAACACGGGGGGGCACGCACACTCGAGTTTTCGAGTGTGTTTGTTGTATGTGGACTTATGTGAAATGGCCGAACAGAGCAGAAGCGTCAAACAAACAGACATGCATGTGAGGTTGCCATGGATACAGCATCCCGGCGCACCTCTGCTTTTTTTTCTCTAACTCTTACTTTCTTACTGTTTTTTTATTACTGTTATTTTCTAATTTTATTTGAGTATTTTGGTTCTTAGTACCAACATCATACTAAGCGTAGTCCTCTTTCTCTTTCCCTCTCTTTCTCTCTCTCTCTTCCTGTCTTTTTCCTCCTTTCTTTCTTCTAACGTCCTCCCTTGGTCATCTGTCCCTCTCACTCCATCTCTCTCTCCCTACCATCATCTACGTGCTTGCTTTGGTTATGAGAGAAGCTGGAACTCAAGAGCTCAAATTTAGCTGTAAACGGAGTTGTCTTGTCAAAAATTGTGTTGTATATTAAAAATGATTTTTTAAAGAAGAAAATGACCTTATTGTGAATAAAGTACTTGACAGTGGTGGAGTGTTGAGCCAACTGTAACATGAATGAGTGTCTAATTGTCTGTGTGTGCGCAAGTTTGTGTGTGTGTGTGTGTGGGCGTGCATGTGTCTGTGTCCTATGCTGCCTCTGTATCTGACATGTTCCCAGACTGTTCCTCCACCTCTTCAAACTGCAGGGAACAAACCGCTCAGTTTTTTCTGGATTGCTGACAAGAATACTTGAAAATGAAAACAAGATAATTGATTGTCAAAAGAGGTTTTTAACTCCTGATCGTGTGACTGGATTTTACAGGAACATCTTGTATCTTTGAGTGTTTTCCTCCAGCAGCAACGCGACTCAGCAGACATCATTTGGTGACGAAGACGATGGAGGAAGGTGCAACTGAAAGCTCAGGGAAAGGGTGGGTAGTGAAGCTTTTAGTGTTTTTATGTTTTTATTTTCATAAAATGCTGATTTTGAATGTTTACCAGCCAGTGTTTACATGTGCACTGGTATCTGGATGGAACATGAGAAACGTGGTTGTTCACATCCTAGATTGTGAAAGCATGTGTGTACAGTTATTCATATCGCACCAACGAAACCTGGGTGAGGTGCTTTCTGGCCTTAGAGTTGTGTGTATTGGAGAACTCCACGCAGCGGTTTTCAGACATCGGGACGAGACCTTGAGGTTAAACATCAATTATTCAAATAGAAGTTGATAGAGCGCTCAGGCCTAACGGGCCCATTACAATTATATCAAGCTGCACAATCACAGATATCAATTCCCTTTTTTCACTAAGATCCATTAATTACTCTGGGAAAACGGAATATCTTGAAAAAAAGCTCTCCCGATGTTAGAGAAATTAGTTGGATCCGCCCCCTTGATCTGGATCCACACCAAATGTAATGTTTATCCCTGACCCATACAAACTCATCCTCCCAAGTGTCGTGGAAATCCAATTAGCTGTTTGTGTAATCATGCAAACAAACCAGCGAAATGCACAGACCTGTGGCAAAATGGAAACCCTCTTCTCTAGGTGAAGACTGGATGTAAGTCTGTTCTGTGAGTTCTGGTTGTTATGGATCACAACATGAACTTTAGGTGGGTATATGTTTGTCTTCCTGTGAGGAAGAGACGATCTGCATTACACAATAAGTTTCATAATGTGAGAACATGTTTGATACAATTTTTAAAAAAAGTCTGTTTTTGGAAAGATGTGAGAAAGTTAATTGAATTGATACAAACCAGCACTTATTGACATTTCCCACATTTTGAATCCTCATCAGGTACAATGAATTTAGACTGTCAACATCAAATGTTAATAAAAGTGTTCAACTGCAGAATATTTTGCTTCTGTGAAAATCAAAAGTTGTCAAGTAAATATTTCTAAAGACCAGTTTTCATCAATTAAAATATACTATTCTCTTTTAATCACATTTTATATGTATTAAAAAAAAGTGCTTATAGTGACATTAGGCACCTGTCGAAAAAGACTTTCCAGTGTAAATTTCACAATTGTTTCCCTTCACATTTTAGACTTTCCTAAAGCTTGGTACATGTATTTAGTTTGGCCACTAGGTGGGAGTATAAACTCAGCTATCTCCTCCAGTCTAATCTGTTTATGAGACTTGGGCTCTCAGTGTTTGGACTCTAAACAACCTGTTACAGTACAACACACACTCAGTCTCGTAAACACAGTAATCGTGAAGGACCAATGTGTGTTTAAAATCCTAGGTGTGATGCATTTACAGCGTTAACTTTGCAGTCCGTCCGCCCGGTTCTTGTACAGTGTGTATTCTCTCTTTTCGGAGGAGGAGGAGGGGAGTAGGCCGGCTGACGGGCTGGTTTTCAACATTTCTGGGTTTAGTTCAGTATAGTAGAATGTTTTAAATTCTGGGAATAAGTTATGTGGGATGGATTTGTGCTCGGTGGAGCACCATTAGTATATGATGTGTGTATGTGTTGGATATGGGTGTGTGTGCTTCCTCTGGGTCTGTGGGATTTTGGCCCATAATTCCTGCAGCTCTCAGGTCACAGCTCCGTTCTCACGCACATATTTGGCATTCCTTCCCCGACATGATTACCATACACCTTCCACTCTGGGTTTGGCTATGCGGGATATTTCCATCATTCCGGGGTGGAACTGGAGCAACGTTCCAGAAATGAGCAACTCACCCCCACCACCTCCCCGAACCCCCCAAAAAACAGTCTTCTTTATCCCACATCCACACCTCGATTCCCTCCCACCCCACTGTCCTCTTTAAACACAATACAACCCCCCCTTCCGGCCCAGATTCCTGCTGCCTTGCAATGGGAATCCTCCGGTACAACCCTCTTCTCCCCCTGAGTCAGCTGTTTGTGTCTGCCGGCATGATTGGGTCATTTGGCAGCGACATCTCTTCAGTGACCTCCTGCTAGGAGAGGGAAGGAAGGGGAGGGATGGAGGGGGGATAAGAGCAGGACAGATGAGACGAGAAGCAGCCATGAAACTCTATCTAACTACTGCACGTTTCCCTTCCTCTTTCTCGGTCTGACCCTTTGTGCTGCATATTTCTTGGCCTAAACCTCGGTAGATGTGGAGCTGACTGTTGATTTTTGCACAACAGTCGGGGCTCGTCAGTTTTTCTAGGCAATTTCACGGGGTTCCTGAGCGAGGCCGGTCCACCTCCGACTTGTGTTTGTCATGTAATTTAATACACCAGAGTCGAACTTCAGTGACTACCTCATGCCAAACCAGCAAGAAATATGGAAACTTGAGAATCCATTCTTCTGTGGCCTTTTGGAGTCTGCACCTTGTCTCTATTACATATCTGCCAGTCTGAGAACTTTTCCCAGACGATGAATTGTTGTGGGAAATGCAGAATTTAATAGTTTCAGACTCAACTCATACGTCTTAGGAAAAACTGAGTTCTTGTCCCGAGGTACTTGCCTGGAGAAGATTTTCAAATCTCTGATATGTTAGAAGCCACCTCTGGCTGCAATCAAATAATTTTCATATATATATATATTTTTAAATAATCAGTATCTATCTTTAAAAATGCCGATAAAAAGACATATCCATTAGGATTGGACAATAGGGATCAAATATATCACAGGAGGTGTTTCATATAAAATTATTGAATTATTGAGTGAAACAGTAGATTGTCTGTTGTGGACAATGAAGTATGAATTTGCTGCAAAAAAATCCTGAACATGGCCCCAATACACTCCCATTCAGTGACTTACATTCTCTATTGTGTGGTACCATCTCTGGTGGTTAGATTGGATCGTGGTCAAACATCAAATTGCCCATCTTTAAACCCTCATTCGGCATAATAAATTCTGAATGCTTGTTTTCTTGAACCAACATTCCCAAACCCAACTGAAATCTGGTGTTGATTATTTAAAACGGAGAAAAGCATCAAACCTTCAGTTTATAGTCAATTTTTTTAAACCCAAAAATGAAAAATGTCAGATTAACCAGTAAAGCCAGCCGAACACATCTGGAGCAACTTGCATGTTGTGTCGATAGAAACCAGTATGAAGAAGAAACAATTTAAAGAGGCGTGGAGACACAGGAAATGTTTCTGTAAGGTTTACTGAGTCGAGAAAGACCGCTGCACACAGAGCTGAAATAAATAAATGAAATAATTTTATCATAATAATTATAGTAACCATCATATTAAGATTGCTTATTTAGGGTTTCTGTCTTCTTTTTTTTTTATATATATAATATATATAACTTTCAATAAATTGTTCCCTTTAATATTTGTTTTTCTCCTGGGTGTATGCATGAGACTTTGGTTTGTTCCACTGAATGTCCTGGTAGCAGCACTCTGTATCCAAGATATCCGAGGGAGCATCGTCCCCTGGGTTGTTTCTATAGCAATGGTGCTAATTGAGAAGGCACCCTCCCCGCCATGCTCGTCCCTGCGCTCTTCACCCGCCGCACCTATAAGCGGAGGGCATTGTGTCCTTGGGGTGGTGGTGGGGGAACGTGGGGGGAGGAGTCGTGAAGAAGGTCTCCAGTTGTCTTTGGTCGGTTGTCGGTTTGGTTCGCTGTGACTGGCTGGCTGTATTTGGTGCAGCTTTATTTTATTTTTTTTATACATTCCAGTTCCTAAAGCTTCAGTCCCTGCGGTGAGTTGTCACGGGTTCATGCAGGGACTGCGTGGTCCCTTTCCAGAGTCCCTTGTGATCCAGCTTCACTCATGGTTGTTGGTGCACTCACTCACTCACTCATTCACACACACACACAAGCACATGCACAACCGTACAAACGTTTCCTCGTCCTCCTTCTACAAACATGCATTTATTCAGTAAGACACTCACTCGAATCCTCTTGTCACTCATCCTTCCGCTCGTCCAACAGTCCCACTGGTTCCCACCAATTTAGCAGTGAGACAAATAAGTGCGTCACATGTCAACAGTCAATTATTGGTCCATATGATCCGCTGCGCAGACCACTCTATCCCTTTGTCCACTCCGCCGTTTTCCTGTCTTCTCCTTCTTGCTTTTCCCTTTATCCGAAGGCTAAGCACCCGCTCTCTTGTTCAGTCAGTCTTTCCCACCCTTGTTGCCTCGGTATGGTCCAGTTGTAATCCCGTACTTGACAGTGTCAAGCTGGTCCAGAACAGGAGATGTGAAGGCCTTGAGGTTTTTTGTGGTGGGAGGAATAAAGGCCTTTGTCGAGCCTGGGAGTCTGGCTGCCCTTCAGGTTTCCTGTCAGTATTTCTGTCCAGCGAACGGAAGCAGACCAGGTCCAGCCATGGACTGGTAGTGCTCCAGTTGGTCCAGTAAGGGGACTAAAACTGAGAGGAATGATCAATAACTAAGGGGCTGTAGTGGCAAATTAGTAGGTGTAAAGCTAAACCCCGTGAATGATTCATCAAGTTTCTGGTCAATGTTTGTCCCAACAAAGGGAGGTGTTGAGTCATGTGTGATAGAAGTGATGACTGGGTTAGCCATTGGCAGGCTCAGGTCAAGGCTGTGGACGACGAGACAGCGGGTGCTAGCGTGAGCCACTACTAGCGGGGTCCAGTAGCACGCACCCTCTTGCCCCGCTTGCTGATGGTGGTGAAGCGGAAGGGGGTGGTGAGGTCGGGCTGCTCTCCGGGCGGGAAGCGCTTCATGAAGTGCACGTCCTGCTGGTTGGGGAGCGTGTGGGGGCCGCGGCGAGGACGCCCTCTTTTAGTGAAGCCCACGTACCAGCCCGTGTAGCGCGCCGACATCAGAGCTGTGTAGTGGTTTTCCAGAACCTTTTCCACAAAGACGCAGTCTTCGCTTCGATTACTGGCCTTCTGAGAGCGCAGAGAAACCACACACATGTTCACACATTGGGAGAAGAAAGAGGAAAGAGAGGCTGGTCAGGAAACTGGTCGGATTCCATTTGCTTTTTGAGGAAACACGTCTCAAGAAAAAAATAAGTCTCACCTTTCCAACCAGCTTGCCGCGGCGGTTCATGCACAGGTAGAAATTGGTTTCTTTCCCCCGGATTCTCACCTGGCTACCAAAGGTATCGGCCTCCACTACGAGCTGGGCTTGTAAAGGGACAGACAGAGAGACAGACAGACATTAGAGCCAAAGGCAACACAGACGAATACAGTCCAGTGTGTGTGTGTGTAAGTCTGTACCACAAGATAAGGATAAACCAAATTTAGAGATTGTTTAATTTCCACATGTAAGTATAAACTTTTACAAATTTACAACATCAATGTGTTTGACACTAATTGCTCAGATTACCAGCGACCGTTAAATCAGATTTTGGCTTTTAAACCCGATGAGGCATTCACATCGAACCCCTGTTTTCGGATTCACAGTTGCTATTAAACGTGTTGATAAATCCCAAACAGATGTCAAGGTCTCTGGCTGGACAGATGGTTGTCAGATAAGCCCGGTCCCACACATGGATGTGAGGCTGCTGACCACAAATGGACCTCGTAAAAAAGATAACAGGCAGGAGGAGACGGAGCACGGTGAGCCAAGAGCTGCTGCGATAGTATTGTTTTCAGGTGCGAGCATGTGTGTGCGTGTAGCTCGGTGTGTGCCTGTTTGTGTGTGTGTGTGTGTGTGTGTTTGAGGGCAGGTGCATACATGTTCATCCTTCCAGGCAACACTGCTCCGCCAACTATACATCTTCAGACAGCGCTAGTGCCTGTTTAAAAATAAATCCCGAAAATGGTTCCTACATGACCTCAGTCAACAAAGGGGTCAAGAGAAATCAATACCTCCCTCCCTCTTGCCCTCTTCCTCTTTCTTCCCCCAACTCTCTTTGCGTCTCCCTTCTGCTCCTTCGCTTCATGTTTATACCTTCATGCATGTGCTCCTGCTTTTCTTTATTTTTCTTTTTGCTCTTGGTTTCCCCTCAAAAACCTTTTCGCAATCAGTCAGTTTAAGGTGGATTTGTTGTGCTTTTGGAGTGGTATAACAATCAGACGGGCCCTTGCATCTATGATACCATCTCTGGCTTGTAGTGGTGTGAAGAGAAATCTGACATGTTTGTGAATGGAGCGGGATGTGCAACATGAGCCGGGGCATGTGCCGGGGCCACACACAGAAACATGAACTCCAGCTGTACGGCTTGTATGTATGGCTTTCGACTGCCCATTGATTCTGTGCGTGGTTTAAGAATGGGTTAGACATCATTACAGGCAGGCAAGAGGAGGGGGAGGGAGAAGGGGATGGACGGAGGGAGCGTTAGGGGATGGAGGGAGGGGAGGGAGAGGAAGCCTGCTGTTTTAAATCCAGAGGAGACAACAGGGAGGATGAGAAATCAATGGAGGGATCGATGGAGGAGATGAGTTTCTAACACTCGCTCCGACACTCTACCTGCTGGGCTTCTCCCTCTAACTCACACTTTTTTTTTTTTCACTATCACCTTTTCTTTCTCTCTTCCTTTTGCTCTCTGGTGAATCATTGAGTCAGCAGCCAGTCGATGAGGTCTTTGTACTCCCAAGACAAGCTCCACTGCCCCTCTGCCAAAGCCTGGGGAGGCATGTGTGTGTGCTTTTGTGAGTGTGCACAGTTGCATTCTGTATCCGCTCATGCATGCACTTGGTCAACCTTTAAGTCTTTGTACTTGCAGCCGTTAGATTGTGTGAGGCTGTGTGTGTGTGTGCAAGTCAGCGTCTTTCTCTGTGTCTATACAATCGCATTCGCCAAAGCGTTTCCCTGTGTTCTACTGTGTGGGTGTGTTGTTTTGTGTGTTTTTGTGTGTTTCTGTGTGTTTGTGTGTCTTACCATATTTGTCTCCATCTTCTCCCTTGGCGCTGATTTTGCGCCCCAGCACCTGGACATGTTTACCGCTGGTGCGGCTGTAGAGCTGGTAGACCCGGTGGTGTCGCCGGCTCATGGTGTCTCGCACCTGAGTCTGGTTCTCCACATGCACGCTGAAGTTGACTCCATCCACACCAAGTACCTGCTGATCACACGCACACACACACACACATAGACACACCCAGAGGCATACACAGAAGATACAGAGATTAGTTAACAGGCTTAAATAAACTCCAGGTACAATTTAACAATACAACTTATCTTACAATCACTCTTTGACATGCATGTAGACTCTAACCTGTAATGGATTGCACATCACCAGCAACATCTGGATACATCTGGAAAAAGTAGAAACAGATGAGTTTAGAAATATGCAAGCAACATTGAATGCTGGACCAGTTAGGGCTTGACACCATGGTTTCCATCTCTTTCTTCTCTGCCGTTTCTCTCTGCTCAACATCTCTTTTCCTTATTGGGTGATTACTCACACCGCTTGGTGTGCAGCTGGCAGAGCGACTTGACATACAGACCGGCAGATGTCCAGGGATCAACAGACAGACGATACCCACCGCACTGTTTATAGTAACGCCACCAGCCTCCTGTCCAAACCCATTTCTTTGGACCCGTTTGTGACTTTCGCCACGCTAAAATCTGGCCTCCAAATGACCCGATTGGGCTGTGGCGAAATGGCAAACATTCCGAGACATCTAGAAAATGTTTTGGTTTGGACATCTGAGGGAAACGGCTGGCTTATTTGGCTGCTCCCTGTATGTAGACAGCTGGGCTGGACTACAGGTGTACACTGGGCTGTGATGTGGCTTTGGAGCGCGTTGGACTGCGGTTACATTTATAGATGCTATGAATAAGTGAGAACACGAGCTACCAAAATGTGCGGAAAGATAATTTATGGAGGAAACTATCGGTGAGGAGTAGTCATGGCGATGTTGCAGACGGAATCCATTTGTCATGGACTTGTACATGGACAAAACTTTTGTCTCTATTTTCCTTAACAAACTATCTGAACACTTTGACACATTAATGGTTGAAACAGCTGGTTACAGTAACAATTAAAATTCTTCTTACTTTAGCACATTGCTTAATTGAAGTTTAGACCTTGACCTTGGATATATCAAGTGTTATTTACAGCTTTGGTGAGGGAGTGATTGTGTTGTGCAAATTCTACTCTGGCAGTCCTTGAACTGCTCTGAATTAGTAGCTGAAGACTGGATGAAGTTCAGAACCAAGTGTGTGGGCTGAAAAGCAATTCTACATATTGTGTCTTTCCCCACCTCATCTTTTGCTATCTCCCTGCATGCCTCTTCTCTCTCTCTTTCTCTGACTCGTTGTCCTCCCTCTCTCCTCTACTTTATCTTTTCCTCTCTGTCCACTCTACCTTTCTCCTATCGTTCCCTGCCTCCCATCTTCCTTTATGTTTGGGGTTAGCACAATGACTCCTCCACACTGTCATGGGCATGCACACAGATGTGCAGATGTGTCTGTATGAGTGTGTGTGTGTGTGTGTGTGTGTGTACAGGAGGAGCAGGCAGCTGACAGCTGGGCCAAAGCAAAGACATACGCGCTGCTGAGAGAGGGAGATAGCGAGAGAGGTAGACTGAGAGGTACACAAAGGGATAGGGAGAAAGCAGGACAGGAGAAGGGGATGGTAGAATAAATAGAGGGGAGATGAAGCCAGGGAAGGCTGACGGCGAATGAAAGACGTGGGAGATACAATCTGAAAGAAGGGGCAGATGCACAGATGTGAGACGGAGGAGAAAAAGGACTAAGGTTACATCTCGAAAGGCAGGAGGAGAAAAAGGGGCTGAATGAGAGACAGTAGTGTAACCACTGAGTGTGGTCTGGCCTGAGAAGTAGACAAAAAGATAAATAATGAGAATGAAGAGGAAGAGAGTTCAACTCATGCACATCGTAACACATGTCACTGCCTCTTGACTCACACACACACGCTCACAAATGCGCGCACACACACAAATACCATATGCTCTTGTTCCTCCCTCTTCTCCCTCCTCCTCAGTTTCTTTCCCAGTGTGCTGGCCCCTGAGTCCCTCTAATAGATGCAGACATCCCGGGCATTGCAGTAAAGTGTTGGCCCTCACATTTTGCCTGCGCAGACGAAAAAACCTGAGCGCCTGTGCATTGTGAGGACTCTCAGCTGTTAAAACACCACGGCTGCACTGCCGCCGAGGACACTGCAGGAAAAGTGCCTCAGCGCTGGATTCCCCCGCTCCCACAAAAACCACAGACACTCCATATTATGCCAGCCACAGAGAGAAAAAGAGAGGAAAGAGGGGGACAGGATCGGCCGGTGGTGGGGGAGGGATGAGAAAACGAGAGAATAAAAGATTGCAGGGTAAAAAGTCGGGGAGAGTAAAGGAGGTATGGAGAGAGGGAAAGCCCGGTGCACCTTGGCCGGCTGCCAAAACAAGCAAGGGTCTGACATCATAAACCTGCGTCCCAGCAGATCTACCATATGGACGCTGCGGTTAGACTAGCAGGCCTCAGCACTGAGGACTGGGCACCAGCATGGAGTGAGAGCGGTCGGCCTGGTGGGACTCAGCACAGAGCAGTGGTTTCAGCTGTGTGTAGCAGTGGTTAGCGTGGTAGGCCAACACTGGAGCAGCGGGCTTCGGCACAGTGCAAGACTTTCAGATGTTCAGCAGTCGGCCTCGGTGAAGACTTGTGGTTAGGCCAGTGGGCGTGTGAGTGGTATCAGCAGTAATAGGGCGTATGTTGGGGCAATGGTAAGCGATGAGGAAGACCTCGACACGGAGCTGTGGTTTTTAGGAGTAGAGCAGGTTGCTGTGGCAAAAGGCCCTTGGCTTTTTTTTTCTTCACCGGCTAAAAAACATGTGATCAATTTTGTAAAACAGCATGTGGATGGAGTAAAGTGTCTGCGGTAAAACTGATCGGCAAGAGGGAAATGAATGGAGAGATGATTGGCTCTGGTAAACCTAAACCGAAACCAGCAGACTAAACAATGAGGCTGCTCTCTTCAGATACTGCCAGGGGCACCATCATTCATCAGTTATTAATTCATACTTTTTATCGGAGCAAGTATCTGTGGAAAAAGGGGTATGGGCAAGACAGGAAGACAGATGTGGGTAGTTAGGTGAGTAAGTGGAGAGACTGTGAGGGAGACAGACGGAGAGGGAGAGCCAGGCAGACACCAGCAGCAGCAGCACACACCCTGTCCAGGTTGTGTGAGGAATGAGAAGTATCTGGAGATGACTGCCATCTGGGAGAAGTACAGCCGACACAAAGAAAGAAAAATAAATCCCTTGGCTTTTAACAAGACACACCTCGAATGGGCAAACTCAAACCCCCGAGTCTGTAACCTCCTCCCTTAGATTTGCTCTTGGCACTTTATCATTTTCCTATCCCACTAGATAAAGCTGGTGTTATTTGACTCAACTTCTGAAATATTTTCAATAGGAAAAAAAAAAAGGCATTTTCTTGGCGATGGGAAAAATGGTCTTCTCCAGGCCAGCTTGGTCATCCCTGAAGTAAGTGCAGATGGTGATGGAGATGTTTATGGCAGCTTTTATGAGTTACATGGCCCTGACTCTGACCTAGTGACCTTGAACTGTCAGCAAATCAAAACAGGGCTTTTCATGGTATGTTTTCTATGGGGATTGATGCGGAGTGACGTAAACGTTAGACACTGCAACCCTCCTCTGCATCATCTTCATCTTCTCAGGCTATCGTGATACAAGTTGACACAACTGATGACAGAGATAGGACCAGAGTGCATGAGATTAGTGCGTGCGGAGGTGATAAAAGTGACTTACAAGACGGTCAGCGTGGAAAGAAGGGGCCACATTGCTTCCCCCCTCCACTATGGAACTTGGCCCAGAGACAGTCTCCTCGCTCGGTCCGAGCCAGTCCGACAGTCCGGAGAGTTCCCCTGCGTGGTTCGAATCCGCTGGATGTTGGGCAGAGTCACACAGTCAGACAGTCCCGTTGGCATCGGCGGCGGTGTGCCCAGGTCCCCCCGGCGTATGTAAACGTGCGGGCGCGGGCAAACTGAGGTGTGAGGACGGGGTGAGCGTGCCACTGTGACCGCCGGGCAACCTCTAACAGCTGTCCAGACCGGTGGAGACAGATGGGCGGGGGAGCAAAGGGGGGGGGGGGTTAGGGGCTTTAAACGCCGCGCGTCCCCGACGAGGAGAGGAACAGGTGAAAGCGCGCTCACGCCTCACAGATAACCAACTCCAATCGACCTTGCTGACCCTCGGAGGGACGCTCGGCCCCGTGGACAGCTGCGGTACGCGCGTAATCTCCTGCGTAATCCAATGCGTAACGTTTTAGAGCAACAGCAATCTTCTGATCTCCAACTGGAATTCTGCGGTAGGTGAGGTGATAAAAGAAAGTGGCGGAGAGTTTGTCCCGGCACAGACGCGCAGGTTCAGTCCCAGCAGAGCGGGGCCAGGAGCTGTGCGATGTGGGGTACCTGGGCTGGCTGATGGAGCAAACGGCGAGCTGGAGACGGGGGCTCTGCGGGCGCAGGGTAGTGCAAGGCGCCCTCTGTCATGTCTGCTCCCCCACGCTGGTTCAAAGGGTCTGTGGCTCAAGTGACACCGACCGACACTGTCCGGCACAGAGGGTGATAAGGTCCCGGGGCGGTCCAGCTCAGAGAGGTATATGGAGAGTGCTGAATGAGAATGGGAGGGGATAGTAAAGTGGAAAGAAAGACGAGGGAGGGAGGGGTGGCTGGAGAGGATGGGAACAGCTGTGACTGGGTGGCGGACTCAGCCACCCGCGACACGGTGAGGAAATGACAGCCGCACTTTGCACCTGATTCTCCGGACTTCCCCTCTCGCCTCAGCCGCTGGTTACCGCCTGGCTGCAGCAGCAGTCCTCCCTGCGCCCTCCCGACACAATACCAGTCAAAACACAGCACGATGACATCACCTCCGAAATGTTTGAAGGGGGGAAATGCAATCTGATCTTTTTATTTATTTTTTTACACGTAGAAAGTTTTAGGCAGTTTCTCTGAAGGGGAGGAAACACTCGAAAGTCTCTCCTCGTTCCGAGAAAAGGGGGAAAAAACGAAGTCCGCTGCTCAGAAGGGGAGAAGAGTCGAGCTCGCCAGTTTGTGAAGAAATAAAAAAAAAGTTAAAAACGGGCGCTTCTGGGAACGTGTTTACCCCCAAATCCCTGTGACAGATCGAGAAGCAGTCCACAGCCTGCAGCGTTCCTCTTCACCTTGTGTCTGCCTCCCTGTTTCATTCAGACACCATGGGGAGAAAAACGCAAGAAGAAGCCCAGCCGTGCGTTGTTATCCACTCCACTTGTGTTGTGCAGATCCTTCTCCCTTTCAGGAAGAAAAAAAAATCCAAGGTTTGCTTCCATTAAAAGCTCCTCTTGAAGGGGGGGCTGCACAGGAGAGGCGCGTCGGCAGGCACAGACCTCACTCCAAGAAAAACCAGAACAAGATTTTAACAGACGCGGATCAATCCTCCCTCCCTCCCTCCCTCCTCCTCCCTCTCTCCCTCCCTCCCTCCCACCCCTCTCTCTCTCTCCTCTCCCCACTCTCTCTCCCCTCACACACACGCACATGCACACTTATTGGATCAAAATGGGATTAGTCAGTCGCTATGCGATGCCGACCAAACTTACACTGCAAAAATATCCATCCTAACCAGTGTTCCGTCCTATGTGAAAAACATCTGGTGACGAGGTGAGATAATCTCACTTGTTTACAAAGCACAACCCAACTTGTTTCTATCATTTCTCCAGCATCCAGACAATCCTCTTTTTTTCCCCCTCTGCCTTGTTCTGTCTTGTTTCAACTAATATTTGTGTATGGACATTCTTAAAACGAAGTAATTGAAAGCAATTAGGGATGATGTCATGTTATCGGGAGGAATTCACTTGTTTCCAGAGAAAGCGATTTTAAACTGCGCGTCAGAGCAAGTCATCCGTTCAACGTGTCTCAGACCGACAGAGACCGTGGCAAACAAATGGTACACGTCCGTAAAACGAAGACACCTGCCTCGGTCAAGTGAACATCTGTCTTGAAACCAGCCAAACACTCATTGCCCTCCGCTATCTCAGCTGAAGATAACCCTACCCCTGCGGCCCCAGTGGCCCCGCGCTCGCTCAGGGCGCACAGGGCGGAGGGCAGCGCGCGGTCTCCTGCACACCCTTCGGAGTCGCCGCGCTTTCAAGTGATGTATTTGGACTCCCCGTTTCATAACTTTTGAGTTAGAACTCAAGAAGGACAAATGAAACGGAGAACGAGAGACAGTCGGGAGGGCGGTATGTAAGCACGGACACGGATCCAAAACGAACATTTCTCAGGGATTTCGGCAGCAACGCCCGCTCTGCGCTCCCAAAAAACTCCCTCTCACCGCCGCACAACCGCAGACGGTCAGCCAAGCCAACACAACACTCCTGCCATACCTTTCACACACACACACACACGCACGGGAAGACAAAGAATAGAAGGAATGAGCGTGTGCGTGCATGTGTGGTGGAAGTGGGAGGGGGTTGGCCTCATACATCAGGGACAGTTACCTTGTCTCCGAATGTAGGCTTATTCTTTTCAACATTGTACTTTCAAATCAGTCGCACACGCACCAAAGCACACGCACGCCCACCGACAGACTTGTGCAACTGGACAGGGTTGAGCTGGGCTGGGTAGGGGTGCTGTGGTTGAATGCCTTTCCAGTCATGCTCCATAGAGAAGCCTCTGGCCTTCTTTCCTACTACTGGCTCTCGCTCTGTCTTTGCACCTGTGCCTGTGCTTTTTTTAATGCGCTCACTGCACTGCTGCATGGGACACCAGGGTAAATGTTGTGGAGAGGGATTGGAACCACATTCTGGTGATAAGGTATGGGTCTGTCTGGTGCTCTGTAGCCCAGATGGAAGGGTTGAGGCCAGTGGCTGCAGCAGATCTCAGTGCAATGGGAGAGTATGAACCACATATCTCCCTTCACGTTCACTGGGCTTTTAAATTAGTAACCGATTTATAGATGGAAGGTTTTTCCAAAAAGGATCCTGATGCTAAGAAGTTCTCACACCGATCGTAAATCCATGAGATTTATGCTACACAAAGATCCTCCAGGGAAACGAGAGCCGTTGTATATGAACTCTGATTGAGGCTGAGGTGCCAAAAGAAAAAGAAAAGACGAAGAATAAAGGTCTTTTCTTTAAAAGCCCTACCTACAGTAAGTTACCAAACTGTTCTCATTGTCTGTCTTTTATAAAATAACTGACAGTTTGTGAAGACCTGATGATGGACAGAATGATCAGCAGGTGTTTGCGCTTGCAGATTTATGGGATTAGATTGAACTCAATGGTGCCTGGCTTTAGAAAAACATTTTCCTTTACAATACGCTCAAAATAAGATAAAAGTAAAACAAAACTGAGATAAACCGACCAGGCCTCCCCCCTTTGCTTTCTCTTTCCTTCATCACTCTTTCTCTCATACATTCTCTGTCCTCCCTATCTGTCTCTTTAATCTCCCGGCTGTTTTTTATCTGCTCCCTCTGTCCCTCCCTCTGTTTGCAGTCAGCATATTGATTGCCCATGTCTTTGCCTCTGCAGCTCCTGCCTATTGATCCTTTGCTCACACACACACACACACACACACACACACACACACACACATAAGTCCCCTTCCCGTTTCCACATACTAAAGGAACTGTCTTACTTTGATGCAGACAAAAGTTTGCCGCCTTCATAATTCACAAAAACACAAACACGTGGATGCACTCACGTGTGCACACAACACACAAAGGGGCACACACTAGGACACGTATTTTTGCATATACCCTCGATTGTGTTGAATAGACTTGGCATTGATGGACGTTATGCCTTTGTGTTCCTCTCTCGAGTCATTAAAGTGAGTGAAAGCCATGTGTGTGTGTGTCTGTGGGAGCGTGTGTGTGTGTGTGGATGGTTGTGCGTCTTGGGGCCTTTAAGCTGCTGTAGATCCAGGCCCAGCAGCTTTCTCTGTGCGTCCCTCTCTCTCTTTTGACTGGGCCTGCAGCCTTCTTCATCCAGGGAGCCTGGTCAATATGGCCATTCTGTCCAGCAATTAACATCGATCAGTGCTCGTCAATACCGTCAGCACCGAGACAAAGACCCAGGGTGCATTGCGTGTGCTTGCCCTTTCTCTATCACAGTCCAACAAATCCCCAAACAGCACTCTCATTATATGAGGGCATTCTGGCCTGACCCCAAGGTCACCGCGGAGGAGAGGCATGGTGTGCTGGACTTTATGTTATGGGTGACTGGAGTGGAACCTAATGCGAAACTGTGAGCCACGGGCCAGTTGTTGCCTCATGTTCTTGTGTGCGTGTGTGTGTGTGTGTGTGTGTATGTGTAGAGGTGCGGGTGAAGAGTCAAGTGTAGATATGCTTTGGCTTGGTTTTCAAAGGCAAGTTGGTAGACAGGCGATATCATCCCCATGCTGTGTGCTCCAAAGACTTCAACACTTTGAAAATCTTTGAACGGTATAAATGCAATCCATCATCCTGGTGACACACTGAGCAGATATTGGGGTTTCAGATGTGTCAAGTGCAGAGGATTGTGTTCAATTAGCTTTCTCCATAAGGTATGGGGCTGTATATGTTTGGATGGGAGGAGGGACAGCGGAGGCAGGCCTGCGGGATCTCTGGAGGAGAGGGGGAGAGAGCGGCTTGTGGCTTTGATTAATACCTGCAGACATGGGCCTTAAACTGCGCATCAGATGTCGAGATGACAGCCTAACATTGGTCGCTGGTATGGATATTCCCACTCTGTTAATCATGGGCCAAGTTTAAACTGTTCCCCAATGTGTAAATGTATGAGACACTTAATAAAGTCCCTTTGATGACAGGGGGGCCCATGCAAAGTCCAGGAATGTGTACAGTGTGCTGTGCTTTGAAATGAGAACCTGTTTGCCACTTGTCCGCGTCTAGGAGATGAGAGAATCAACAGCTGCAACTAAGCAAGAGCAGGAATTAATTAGTGGGGCAGCCGTATGTGTTGCAGTGAGCTCGAGTGGAAAGTGAGATGAAGAGAAAAGCTAAATATTGTTTTTATTAGCGCCGATGTTGGTGGTGCGCAGCCTGCTCCCTTCGCTCGCTTAGCAAGATTAATCCTGTGAATATGAAAGTTCACTCTCCTCTGTCCCGGAATCCATTGCAGCTGTTGTCTCTATACATAGCCCAGCTGAAGCGCTGGAATAACTTTACTTTGACACTTTCAAGTTGGAGGGTTTGATGCTGCCTTGGACGCGTGTCAGGGTAATTTTTCATGCAATCTCGCCTGTCATTGTTAGGCCAGAGCCGGGTTTCACAGAGGGAATCGTGCCCAGGTAGTCGTGTTCTTCAGGCTACACCTGCCTTCTTAGCAGCATTCATGGCACGGCTCTCATTCTGGACCTGATTCAGTGGATTCAGGAGTTTGTCATTGTTGCGGATGAGAATTGCCAAAATGTCTCATAATACAAAACATCTGGGCCTTCCAGATTAACCGAGTTCATAATACTGACCTTAAATCCAGCAACACATGCAATCCAGCAGCTAGGCTGTCTCATCTTCGCCTCTGTGCCATCTGGCAAGAATGCTGCTGAAGTTTGGACGATCCGAATTGATGAAGCGGTGCATACAAAACATAAAGACATCAAACTTGGAATGAGCCATATTTATGCACCTGGATCATATATCAATTTGATCAGGAACTCATGACAGGACCTCGGGCAGGGGCCAACTATTCAAGAACTTCTGACTATCCCACTAACTAAGGCAGGGACAGAAATCCCAGCAGCTACAGGGAAAAAACTGAGAGTTGGATCTCACATTTAGATACACACAACTGCTTTACAACAGGAGTGGCACTGCATGAATGGCAGGGGCCGGTGAGTGCGCTGTGCGAGGATGTACAACGTAATTGCTTCTGACCAATGAGGTTGTATATAAATATGCAACGCCGAGGGACTGGGTGGATGTTTGTTTAATTATGGTCCTTGTGGTCGCGTGTGTTTGGTTGAGTGCGAGTGTCATGACCCTCAGTGACAGAGTGTGCACAGTCGAGTGTGTGAGGTTTGTGGCTATGGTGTAAATGGTTACAAATATATGCAAAGATTGTGTTAACTAGGGTTTCCTGCATAAATATCTACAAGTGTGTGCTTTATGGCTGCAGTATGCATGTGTAAATGTTTGTGTGGGTGTGTGTGTGAGAGAGAGAGAGAGAGAGAGAAAGTCATCCTGTGCTCTCCATGCATAGTGATGTGAAATGCAGCTGTGGTTTGTGTTGGACACTGATCCGGCATGTTTTTTTTTTTCTTCCTGTTTCATGTTCAGGCGCTCAGCGATGGAATCCATGAGCATGGCAACCTTCACTCCTGTCATCTTTTCTGTTCATCTCTTCCACACCCCTCCCTTTTAGTTACCTTCCCCTCCTCTCCAGTAAGTGCCCTTTTAACTTACATCCTCCTCTCCGCTCCCCTTCGTGCCGCTCCCGCGCCCGCTCCCTGTGTCCATTTCTCTCGTTCTGTTATTTTCCCTCTCCCTGGCCCTTTAGCCTTGCCACCGGGCAGAGGAGGAACTGTAATGTTTATGAAACCCTTTAATGTGCTATGTAATTACCCTGGCAACACCTCCCATCATTACTCATGCCAATAAAGTACCTTTGAATTGACGTGTCAGAGTGGGAGAGTGAGAAACAGAGTGAGAAACGGACAGAGAGAGAGAGAGAGGGGGGCATAGCACACAAACTTTCCATCATTCACCCCCTTCTTACACACACACACACACACACACTCACACACACACACACAAATCCCCCCCCCTCCCATTAATCTCTCCTCCTTTCTTGTCTTTCCTCTGTATCCGTTTATTCATCCCCGTTTTTGTCGTTTCTTTAATTCTTTCCATCTACAGCTCCTTCCTCTACCTTCTGCATCCCCCTCTCTCCGGCTCTCTGTGACTCCTGCCAGATGCCCAGGTGGTGGTCAATTACAGCGCAACTCCTTTTGCAATAACAAAAGCATTCTTAAAACTCGCTCTGCCAGGCCTATTTTGGGAAGGCTTCTCTGCATGTTGGGAACTGGTGAATGGGCTTGAAGGAGAGGGGGGGGGGGGTCTTGACATTAAAAGAGTGTAAACAACGATGCATAAAAAGATATGTTCGTCTATGCAAAGCTTTTCCTTTCATATAATTAACATATACTGTCGGTTTATAAGTTCTAAGACCAATAGTCATGATACCTGTGTTGCCTTTATTTCAAATGTAAAAGTTATTTTCTATTACTAATGTTGCCCCGATGATATCAGTGATATTAACATTAATTAACCTCTTATTTGCTGTATCCCCCTTTTGCTAAATGTTAACTGGCATGAACTCCACAAGTTTGTTTAAAACCTGATAACCCACGTTATCCCTGTATAATTTATACCGAGCTTGTTGCAATGATTTGAGATATTCTATTATATAATTTGCTTTCTTTGATCGTTGTTGTACTGCGTCACAGGGTGCTTATCTTCGAGCGCTGCCATAAATAATTCATGTTCGAGGTCAGGTAACTCTGCAGTAAAGTCCATGACAGGTCAGGCCTACATCTTCTTTGCTCTTCAAGTACTTCATTCAAAGTTTTCATGTCTCGAGGTCACGCTCCTGCTGCAGATATGAATCATTCTCCCCAAAGATGCAAACCAGAGTGTACGGCATGTCTCTGAAGAATGGAGTGGTATTTCTCCTTGGTCAGGGTGCAGTCAAATTCGGTGCAGGTGTCCAACTCTGGAGCAAAACATCCCCAGACTTTAATATTCCCACCAACATGATTCACTGTCAGTTTGATACACTGCAGTATCATTCCCTCTCCTGTTCGTCTACTTACATACACCCTCCTGTTACTGCCATAAATCTCGAACTTGGAATCGGCCGTAAACAGGACTTTTTCCAGTCATGTGCTGTGAAATGCTGGTATTTCTTAGCCCACCCCAAGTGTTTGGCCTTGCTTCCCCTCCTGAGAAGTGGTTTAGAAACTGTTATTCGTTGTCTATGATCACTACATAACAACTTTACTTTGACAGGACGTTTGCTTATTGGAGTTGTGCATTCTTTAATCAGTAAATAGTGCATGTGGTTAGGTTTCTTTTCCATCTCTCAAGGAGGTAAGTTTGACGAATTGATTTTCTGATGTTGTTGCCCCCTCAACAACCTTCAATCTTCAAGAGAATAACAATTCAACATGTGACACTTTCACTTAGTTCTGAGGCAGGTTTTCTCACTTGCACAATGCCGCGAATAAGCCCTGATCTGATCTGATCTGCTGGGAACTGGAGACAGCCTTATTTATAACAGGTGGCAGTTTGAGTTACTTGACCGGGCCTCTGTTGAGTAGATCAACTCCACCTGAGTCCCATCTGATCGCATGCTTCAGTGGAAGGGATACAACCCATGGAAATCTGACCTTTTGTATGAAGGAGTTAAGTTGTTCAATGCCCCAAATTTGCTTGAATTTCAGGGCTGACCTAGAAACGGTCGGTATTTCCTCCTCATTTTACGTGACATAAATTGTGTTTTTAAATGTTCCTGAATCCTCAAAGTTTATGATTATTTCCAGGTTTGCATGAAAACATGAGACATTTTCAGTGTGGTCTCAGACTTCTTGGACCCCACTGTACTCCGTGCCTCTTACAGCAGTCCCTCCCTTTCCAGCGCTCCCACCCATGTTAGTCCTCTGGTCACCATACCTCCCACTTAGACAGCTGAGGCCCTTGGCCTTATTGTGTTAGCACTTATGCTAAGTTCCCTAGCTTTCCTCTATCTCCACTGTTAATGCTCAAACCCCATTTGCTGCCTTAACGTTTGGCATTACCATAATTCCCTTTGCCCACCTTTGGTTCATCTGCTGCTGTAGCCCTAACTCCTCCTCTGCCCTGACAAATTCCTCATTTGTAAGACAAATATTATAACAAATTAAACAGCTAAACAACGGGTGGGTGTCTGCCTGACGTCAGCCTGCATTTCATTAGCAATCGCTAGGCTAACACGTTCCATATGGAGGAGCCTGCAGGGTAGCCCCCTGCTGCCCAGCCCAGCATGGCCCAGCTCGACTTGGTTGCCACAGTTGGCCCCCGCCCTCACTCTCAGTCAGCCCCCAGTTTGGACCCCATCCGGGCCCCCGCCATTATGTCATCTTTAATTTGGACTTGTCACACATCACCTGACACCTACCCCCGTCATGCTGTAACCTTTTGTCCCACTGGAGTGAAAAAGGCTCTCTCCCTCTCCTTTTCTCCCCACTTTGCCTGTTGTTTTATTCTCCCTTTTCTTCTCAATCTTTCTCTCACGCCTTTTCCCCCCTCACTCGCACTCGCTCTGTTGGCTTCTGTCACTTTATCCCTTTTCTCTCTTCAGACTCTCTGCTCATGAAAACCCACCTGCCTTTCCCCTCTGCCCTTTGTTATTCAAACTTAGGTTAAGAGATGTGTGTGTGTGTGTGTGTGTGTGTGGGTGTGTGTCTGTGTCTGTGAGAGAGAGAAAGAAGAACACATGAAACAACGAGACAGGAATCTGATGACACCTCGGTTCAGTCCCCCATACCCCCTTTTCCCAGACCCCTGACAGTTGAGCCGAATGACACTGATGTATGGGAAGTGACAGACAGCGGGAAAGTAAAGCGTTCTGGAAAGAGCTAAATTAAAGCACATGACAGGATCCTGGAGTCGGACCTGTGGGTTGGACGGAGCGGCGGACTCGTGGAGTGCGTCGGGGCCCTGTGGCTGTCTCCTGCGATGGAAATATGGAACGTGAAGGATCTCTGGGATTTTGGCTAAGATGCAGAAGGGCAGTGAAGTAAAAGATGAGAGGAAACATGCAGACAAGAGAGGATTCGCAATAATGAGAAGAATATCACTACAGGTGTGTTGTGAATGTGATTTTGTCTGTGTGGGTTCTTGTGAGCACAGACTGTGTGGTTGCATTTACACACTTGCCCTCTCCTGGCCTGTGTAATCATGTGTGCATTTATGGCCTTTGTGCACTGGTGTGTGTGGGTTGCCGTGCACACCCATGTATGTTGCTGGGTGTCTCTGGTACCCGTCCCTCATCGCTGCTCTGTTCCCCCAGGTCTCTGCTGTTGGCTTCACTCTCCTCTCCTGTTCTACTGCGATGCTGTATGCTCTGCTTTACCATTGTTCAACCTTATTCTATTCTCCTCTATTCTGCTCTATTCTGCCATAGAAAGGACGAAAAACTAGTGCAGTTGTAAAGAGCTAATGAACTTATACAGTAGTATATTTTATGATACAGATGATACTTTTAGCTTTGACTGGTTTAAAGCTCACTGTGGCATTGTTGGATGATTGAACATTGCAGTCACAATAAATCCTCGCGCTTTGAAAGCTCTATTTTTACATCATGCAGGTCATAACTCCTCTCGCTTCACAAAGTGAATGAATCAAGTAGTGACAGCTGGTGGACGAGCATTTGGTTAAATGATTATCTTCATCATTCAGCTCAGTGTATTCAGCTTGCTTGAAGGAAAATGTTTTTTATTATGGGGTAACTATTTTGGACTCTAACGGTCTGGTGAGATCTGCGCTCATCAACGTGAAAGGAAAATTCAGAGACTATAAAGACCCAATTGACTACATGTGCTATTGAATAAAACACTGAAAAATGCAAAAGAACTGATAAATCCATATTAAATATTGCACATATCAAACTGTTACACTGATAATTCAGTTATCTGCAGATATAAACTTTTATGAAAAGAAAAGTGAATAAAGGAGAAATTTAACAAATGCAAATGGCAAATGATGACATTTAAAGAATGATGTGTTCTTCAGAGTCAACTGAAGGTCTCACGCCAACCGAGACACCCGAGGAGGATTTGTGTTAGGTATGTTTGACAGCGCTCTCTGCTTTTGTTATCAAAACCCCAAATGAGGATTTACAGTGTGTTGCTCATTCCTAGAGTTCAGAGATTTCACCTTTGTCGGTCAGTTTCATTTCCAGCTTTACTTTTGTCAATCAGTGGATCTGCTGGATCCGGACTTTTCTCTTTGAAATCGAAAAAATAAAAATAAATCTATTGAAACACTATAAATGTAACATCATAATATCTAGTAATATTTAAAGTCAGGATGACATTTTTTTGGCTGACCTAGTAGATCAAGTGAAGTATGTGAGGAGAGGCGTTGGTCTAGTGGCAGAAACTTGGACTATGGGCAGAGAAGGTCTCTGGTTTGTCTCTGGTTCGACTCCACGGAGAGACAACAAAAGACGAACCTGGATTGATCTGTCCAAAAATCCAAGAGGATTCTCCCTACCCTGTCTAGTGCCCCTGAGCAAGGCACCTTACTCCCGCAACATCTGCTCCCCGAGCGCCATACATGGTCGCTCACTGCTCTGTGTGTCCTGCACCAGATGGGTCAAAAGCAGAGATTGAATTTCCCTACCTGCATGAGTGTGCCTTTGCATGTCTGTGCATGTGTTTGGGACGAATAAATGCATCTTAATGGGTTTGATACAGTTTTTTAATCTGCATGACAGACAATGTTTTTAAGCATTCAAGTTCAACCAGAAAACGTCCACAACGTGAGATAGAAACTAGCAGGTGGAGCTTTTATTATTTAAGCTGCATTTGTTTGATCTACAGCAGAATCTGTTGACTTCTCAGATCATCTCCAGCTGCAGTAAAGAGTTTCCAGCGTTCAATGACACAGACTCTGGGCACGTGTGGAAACCACATTCAGGAGTAGTGTCTTCTCCGAGGAAAATCTCCACATCTATCATCACATCAGGTGCTCGAGGAGGAGTTTCTCAACCTTGTTTTGATTCTGCAGGGAAACTGAGACGTAAGCTGTGTCGACACGGCGCAGTCGCCGCACTCCAGCTCTGTTTTCAACCAATAACTGTCACATTATGTGAGCTCCACTTTCAGCGCACAGCTAAAATCACAATGCTTGCACATTCAAAGTAGTGAGGTTGGCTTATAAAATGACAGTGGTGCGGTGGTAAATACCAGAGTGACAAGATCAGACATTTGTTTAGTGAGTTTGGAGTGTCTGGTTGCGGAGTACGCTCAGTAGCAGTGTGTGTTTAGTGGCTGTGTCATACGTGTGTGTGTGTGTGTGTGTGTTTGAAAGCATGGTTTCTTATGTTTGTGTGTGAGTGTGTGTAAACCATGTCAGTGGTTTGTGCGTCCAGTAGCATGGTGTGTGTGTGTATGTGTGTATGTGTGTATGTGTGTGTGTGTTTGTGTGTGTATGTGTGTACGTGTGTTTATGTGTGTGTACTGGCTCTCTGTGGGGTTGTCGGTTGCTCATGCTGGTTGGAAGTTTATGATCAGTATTTTCCGGCTTGCATGACTTAGCGTGTGAAAATCCATTCACACCCAACACAAACACACACACACGTACACATGTACACACACAAACACACACTCACACACACAAACACACACACATGGACTAATGGTGTGGATCTTGATGATGTTCCATGGTGTGTCCGTTACTGTAGGGCAGTCTTGGTAGCGCTGCGATGTGGGGGGAGTCAGGGTGTGTGTATGTGTGTAGCTCTGTGTGTTTGTGAGTGCAGCTGCATGTCGGTGTGTGTGGAATGAGTGTAAAAGACATCAGACACCACCGTTAATGGACTTAATCAATGACAGATGAAATTCTTGTTGTTTTTCTCACCGCAGCACTGTCTGCTCCAATAGAAACAAGGCACAGAATGTGCAGAGAGACTGATGGGGACGACTGAGGTTGGAAATCTCACTTACGTTCTCAGCCACCATACACACACACAGACACACACACACTCTTAAACGCAGCGAGGAAAGGTTCTGCATTGGCATGAACCTGCTTGCATTTCGTTCTGCCACAGAGTTTACGAATTGCATGAAATATGCATTTTACAAATAAACTATGCATACATTGGTGTATGACTACACACATACATCCACAGACACATGCACACACACTTGCCAAAGTCCTTTCTGAGCTCCAGCTGGGTACCCAGCTGCACTGATGTCATTGCTTACTGCCACTTTGCTGATTGTGACGCTTATTGAAAGCAGAGCACTTTGATTCAGCTTCAAGAGCGGTCACCGTGCACAGACGTGCGCATGCATACACACAACAGAGAAATACTAAAATAGATTGCATGCATTGTACACGTGCCCCCACACAAGGTTCATACCATCAGCATATTTGAAGTGAGGGCACACACACATATTGACACACAAAGTGCCTTCAGGTTGGATCATAGCAGTCACAGCACTTTTCCAAAGTAGACAAACAGATTGAATACTCAGGAGATGAGATGGAAAGCAGGATGAGAGGGGAGGAAAAGTGAGAAGGCTGTGCCCCTGAAGACCTGATCCCGAAAGAGCGAGAGAACGAGAACGAGAGAGGGAGAGAGGTGGGGAGGCAGCACTGACAGTTTGCTTTGAGAGCAGAGATAACAAAGATGAAGTTACGCAATGAGGGAATGTCTCCTTTGCCCAAGCTATCCCCAAATCCATCCATCTCCCTCACACGTGTTGGTTTATGCGCACAAACACCTAACACACAGCACGCTGACCGACACACACTCGTAACTGTGTGCAGCTTGAGGCACAGACACACACACACACAAACTAGTCTTTGCCAGTACTTTTCTTTTCAAACTATCAAGATCTGATATAAAACATCATTCTCCTCTTAACCTCCCCAGCAGACACACATGCACACACTGACAGAATCAGTTACAAGGTTCTGTGAAAGTCCTGCCAGTGAAAAAAGCTGCAAACATATGAGAACAGGCCCGAGCAGTTTCCCCATATTATGGTCCATCTGGACTCGTCCCAGCACCCCCCCCCCCCCCCCCACCCGCCCACCTTCTCCCTCCGCGCTGGCCTTCGCTCGGTGTCCTCGCTGCCAGTGGCACGGTCTCAAGTCCTCAACCCTGCATCACCTCCTCCGCCAGCCCCCCAGGACCTTTTCTAACCCATTCATGTCCCCAGACCTTGTTCGTTTTCTGCCTCTCCCTAAACCTTTTCGCCTTGTCCCTTTCACCCCCCCCCGCACCTCTCCCCTCTGCCCCCCTCCCCTCCCCCCTTCTCCCCCTCACCTCCCCTCCTCTCTCCTCTGCCTTGTATACACTCGTCTGTTGGCATGTCCTCTGTCTTTCCAGCCTTTGAAGGCTTTTCAGGCTGCTAATAAAAGACAGGTCCCCACCACAACAAAAGGGCTCAGCGCTGCCTTTGAATAAACAGTTTATTTCGCTTTTTTTTTTTCTTCTTCTTCTTCTTCCCCATCATACACCCCCGTCCCTCCTTCCCCTACATCCTACCCCACCCCTGTGTATGTGTGTGTGTGTGTGTGTGTGTGTGTTTTTTCAGTCTTGGCTAAGGGGGAAATATGTGCACTTGCTATGTTTTTTTTCCATGTGATCACAATGCTCTGGAACAGATTAACAGAAGACGAGGGAGGGAGAAGGAGGGATGAAAAAGAGCAGAAAAGGGAACAGAAAAAGAGAAAGCAGGTAACTGTGGCAACCTTGGCCTTCGGAGTAGACAGGCGTTCTGCATGTGTTTGTTTCTGCGTGTGTTCAGTCTGGCTCTCTGTGTGTCCGTCCTGACTCGGACCATATGTCTCGGGGGGACACGGGACACGGGACACATGCTCGACTCCCGCCTCGGCATCTTATCTCCGGAGCGCCGCAGCACACTCCTACAAGCACCTGTAGTCTGCACTCTGAGGTAAACTCCCCAAACCACATTAGTCCTGTGTACACTGGCAACACCTTGCTTTTCCCAAGGGGATTCAAATAAACATCTAGTTGAAGAGAGACCTGTTTTGTTGGATAAACTGGAACAGCTCGGCTTTGAATCGGAGCGTAATCCACCGCTTCCAGGGGAATCACGTCAAAGTTTAGCTGACAATTTGTCCTGTTTACATGTGTAGAAATGTTTCTCTGGCTTGAAAGGACTTGTGAGGCATATTTGAAAAGGCGTATTTTCCCCCAAATGTTAATAAGTTCTCAGTTTGCTGGAACTGGACCCAGTGTGGCCCTGGTAGCTGGAAAGACACTCTGCTACTGAATGGAGCCCCACCAGTCGGGCCAGGAGCCGGCTGGGCTGGGCAGTGCGCTCCCTCCAGCAGATCTGGACAAACATAAATACGGCTCCAAAATATTTGAAATGCTTGAGGTGAACCTTAATTCGTCTCATCAGACGCTTACACAACTTCAGCGCAGACGAGAATCTCAGTGAAAGATACGTTTATTAGGCACTTGTAACGTGTGTTTTCAAGTGCTCGGAGTGAATTCAGCGACTTTCTCTGCCCGGGTTTGTTTCCCTGCTCGTTTCAGCCCAACCCACACAAGCCACAGCCAGACTGTAACACAACCAACCGCTGCACTGGACCAAACCACAGCTCGCTACTTGACATCCACGAGCAAACTCTCTCCCTCTCCGTCAAACTTTGAGCTCCTTCTGCCTCATTCTTCCCTCGCTCGTCCAACACGCCTCTCTTCGTCCTCCCGTGTTGTTTGCCTACCTTTTGCCTTCCTACCCCGTGCTCAGTTTTGCTCTTTGCCTCTTGCAGTGTTTCCTGATATTGGCAGGCGAGGTTGCCGCAGAGCTCAAAGTAAATAAATGGTCATTTTTCGGCCTCTTTCTCTTGGAAGAAGAACAACAGTGAGAGGAGCATGTGTGTAAAGGTTTGTGTTAAGTGTGTTAGAACGCGTGTGTGTTTATGCGTCAGTGTGTACATATTTGTGTATGTATGTACGTCTGTGTGTGTTTGAGGCAGCAAACCACAGGCTTATTGGAGCTATTAGAGAGCTGGCTGAGCAGCGCAGCATAGCAGCACCAGATGGGCAACGAGACGTAGACACATTGCATGTAGATTCACACTGCACACATAAAACAGACACACACACACACACACACACTCACACACTACGTACATGGACACATGGTGCGCATTAATGCTGACAGATTGACAGAAGAAATATTAATACTTACAATACACACATGTGCATAAACAGACTTTGAAAACTATGCAAACAAATTGAGTACACACACCTACACTTGTGCACAGCTGGCACACACAGCTGCCACACACTCCGGAGCCTCCCGATGAATGATGGACAGAGTGAGAGTGAGGACGGGTGACACCAGAGAGCATCTCTTCATCTCTGTCACTCAGCTAATCCCTCTCTCCTCTCGTCCATTGCGTCACTTTGCCTCTCGCCAGGCAAATACCGCCCCCCCAGCCCAATCTCCCCAAAACCCTCATCCCGCTCCGTGCGTCAGACGCTTACACTTTCCTTTCTCTGTTTACCTCCTGTCCTGCTTAACATCTATTTCTTTCTCTTGTTCCTGTCCTCCTCCTTCCTTCCCCTCGTCATTGTTTTGTTCTGATTTTGAAATATGAAAATTTGGATTATGTTTTTATTTTTCCTGACATAGGCTAGACCGTCTGTGTTGTATCATGTGCAGTGATGGAGAATTAAACTTCTTAACCTCAACACATCCAACTGTAAAATACTGAATTACATAAAAGTTGCACATTCAAACTTTTTACCTAGATAAAGGACATAGCTACTAACTAAAAATGTACTTTATTAAGCCCTGCAAAAATGGGCCCTTTGGAGTGTACTGTTAAATAAATGCTGTTGGATAATTATTAAGTAGCTTTTTGATGCTGGTTGAGGTAGTCAGATTTATCCTATAAACGTTTAGGTTGTTGAATCTATAACAAAACTACCTATTTTGTAAGTAAATTGTAAGTTTAAAACTTAACATGCAAAGTAATACATGTAGAGCGAGGAACAATTTCCTTGAAGTAGCAGTGCAGTGGAAGTTTAAAGACGAATGAAATTACTAGTTTTAACTAGTACTTGAGTAATGCGACCTCACACATGGACTTGCACATACACATTCATATCCGCAGACACATTATGTGTGAATAAAGGTCCTGGCATTGAACCTGAAACAAAACCTTTACCCGTGTCTTTGTTCTCCTCAACATTCTTCTGCCCTGAATGGTGAATAGACATTTTCACCGCACTTTTCAAGTCTCAACATTACAAGTCACTACAAGACACATTTCCCCATTCAAACCTTGCATTCATACAATACGTCTTTATTTAGCCTCCTCTATCATTCACACATCCCACCCACACACTAATGACGCAGCCACCGGGGTTGATTTGACATGCAGACTGGAGGAGCCGGGGAATGAACCAGTGACTTCCCATTATTGGACGACCTGCTTATACCTCCACAGCTGGCCATCCTCTCAGCTCCATCACTTGTACCGCTTCCAGTTTTATACTGCCTGTGTGTTTTATTGCGACCTGTGCTCCCCTTGTTTTCAATGTCCAGCGCTCTTGCCAAGATCGGACTTCTAAGAATATGGAATTTATACCCTTCACATCTGCACTTTACACCTTGCTTAGTATTGGGGATTACCTGTCCAAAAAGGTCTCTTTGAAGCCCACAAAACATTACAGCTCACACTTAATTTCTTCCCAGAAGTCACAGCAGCCTGTCTTGAATTTCTTACTTTCCCCGCAATGTTCCCTTCGCAACTCCCTCTCGGCCAGAAGAAATTTACTACAAGCTCGCAGCGTTACCCTTCTCCCATTTGTCATCCATCAGGCCCGGAGAAGTTATTGGAACGTTGCAGCGATGCTTCCCGTGGCGTGGATGCGGCCGGCAGGCACGTTCTTGGGGTTGCAGTAAAACAAGCGTCTAATGACACCCCCTGTAACCACAGCAAAAAGGGGAGGGGGTGGGGTGGGCACGCGTCACTTGCGCTAACCCAGGAAATGCTTTGGTAGGCCACAGGGTAATTGGGACTGTCCCATGTAATTTGGGCGGAGAGGCAGGCATGTTTGGCCTGCACTCCTGCACTTGTCTCTCCTTGGCTGTTGGTCAACCACACGGCACCACAGCAAACGACAAAGGGATGGAAGGAGGGAGAGAGGGAGGGAGGGAGGGAGGGAGAGAGGGAGGGAGGAGGAGAGCTAAAGGAGATAGGGTACTGAAAAGCGATAAGGCTGAAGTTGAGGAAAACGGGAAAACGAGTGGAATACTGAGAGGCTGAATAGAAAGAAATGGGTGAATAGAAAGCAGAGAGGGAAACCATGGAGATTGACAGAGCGGATTAGCAATGTGTGTGTGTGTGTGTGTGTCTCCGCATGTGTTCAAAGGAGTGTCGGGAGAAAGTTTAAGTGTGGTGTGTGTGTGTGTATGGAGGGCATTATTTTTCCCCACGCAGGTTCTCCTACGCTGAGGCAGATGGAAAATAGGAAAGGGGAGCAGGGGGAAATTCAGCTTAGTCAGGTCTTCTGCTCCAGCAGTGTACGCATCACAGTGTGTGTGTGTGTGTGTGTGTGTGTGTGTGTGTGTGTGTGTGTGTGTGTGTGTGTGTGTGTGTATGTATGTGTGTCTGTCTGTGAGTGTTTGTTCTGTCTGTCAGGTCCTCTTCACAGGCAGCGCTCACTTTAAGTGGGACAGACAGCTCGAAGACTAAAGGGTTCTCTGTGTGCTGGCCTGAAACCACAGGTGTGTGTTTGTGTGCGCACACTTGCATCTACTGAAGGGTGCGTGCGTGCGTGTGTGTGTATACGTCTCTTTGTGTACATATTTTGGTGCAGGGTTCAATGGGGTGTCCACGCATCTTTGCGTATGCAGTTGTGTGCTAGTAAGTGTGAGGGTGTGTGTTACTAGTTATTAGGGGTTTCAGGTGTGTGTGCGTTCAACTATGTGCATGCTCATGTGTTAAAGTTAAACCTTACTAAAGACTTAACTGTGCAGTGGCGTGTGTGTAATGTCTGTCTTTGGGTTGCTGTGGCGGCTTTGTCATACCTGTCTGTGTCTGCAGATTTTTTCGTATTATTGGAATTAGTCGGCCTGTTCCACATGTTGTCTGCGTGTGTGTGTTCTGTCTCCATATCTGTCTGTGTTTTCTTGACTCGCTTGTGTGTGTTTGCGTGCACGGAGAGAAATATGTCTGCTTAGGTTTAGATGTGTGTGAGTGTGCATATATAAATGTGCAAGAATGTGTGTCTGGTGTGTGTGTGTTGCAGGCTCTGGGCTCTGGGGTCACCAGCAGGTCCTCATCTCCTCAGACCAGACCAGACGATGAGGAGGGGAGCGGCTCGGTGCGGTGTGCAGCGCTGTGCTGTGTAGCAGTCTCCAATCTGGGACATGGCCTTGGGCTGCAACTAAATGAAAAATGAAACAGAGCTGCAGCAGGGCCTTAAATGTTTGTAAATCGGAGACTGACTAAACCGTGCTAAACACAAAAACACACACGGAGCAGACTCCAAACAGATCTCCCACAGAACAGTACCCCCTGACCTGCTTTCCTGGCCTGGCTCTGGCCCCGCTCCAAACGGAGTCAGGTACACACCGAGGGCGATTCTTCCAGCGGTGGCCGGCCCCTTGGGTTTATTTTCCTTTTAACTTTTGTTTTCATAATTAATCAGAGTGACGTTTCTCCTCCACCCGGGATTCTTGACCGCAATAGAATGCATTTTTAACTTCAATAAACAAAATATTTAGCAAGTGTTGTTGTTCTTCTCCCTGGATTCTTGCGTAACAGTAATATGTTTAACAAAGCACAGATGCTGCATCAGCCTGGAGACATAGGTCTGCATTACAGAGGGAGAAAGAGAGGAGGACAGACTTGTTAAGAATGTCCCTACTGCAAACACATCACCATCCTGCCAGCCAGAGCCGAAGGCCCGGCCAAGCCCGAGACACACTGACCTTTCTGTGGACGCCGCTGACCTATTAAGTTGATATCATGTTTTCTTTGTGACATTTAGGCTCTGCTCTTCACATGTGGCCCGTGGGGGGGGTGTTAAGGGCAACAGAGGAATACGCTTAAGTACAAACACAGAGGAGGCAAGGAGGAGGAGGTGTAAAATGTGATGGAACAGGGGGGGGAGAGAGACAAAATGGGAGAGATATACAGAGTGAGAGGGGAAGTGGGGGGTGAGATGAGGGGGAGTGAGGGTCCTGCCATAAACAGAGGGAGTGTGAGGTACACTTCACACTGGAGACCAATAGAATTTTAAGCCTTTTGTGCTGCAGCTGAGGTTACGAGTTGTTTCAATTCAGGAAGGACTCTCCAGGCCAAAACAGTTCCAGTATCCCTGCACCAGCGCAGCAGACAACGCCAAAGTGCAGCACAGCTGGGAAAGTCCATTCTGACTCATTTGTGGAATCCATCTACAGATGGAGAAACTCTGCTGCAGTGTAAGTAAGACTGGAATAGTGAAATATAACACCATCCTCTCATCCATTTTGATGGGTAGCCTGACTACCAGTAGCCTCCGGCCGAACGTCAGCCACGTGTTACCCCCGTGGTAGGGCTGACGTTCGAAAAGGGCTTCCACGACTATTTAATCCTTCATAACTACAATAAAACAACAATAACATCAGCCAAAAAACCTGAGAGATGGAGGCAATTAACTCAAATATGTTTTGGGGTTTATTCATATTTGTCCACGTCTCAACACTCTGTTTCTCAACAAAGATTTATGTGAATGAAAAGGAAAGACCATGGTTTAGTTTTACTTTCATTCATTGCATTGTGTTACGGAAAGTTACAACACAGGCCGGGGTTACAGGAAAAAAAGAGAGAAAACATCAGTAATGAGCCGGAATACATATGTGATATAAACTGCAGACAACACTCTGTCACCCATTTGTATCCCCATCCATCCCTTCATCCCTTCATCCCTCCATCCCATCATCCCTCCATCCAGTCTGTGTCGTCGACACCCTTCCTTGACTCCTTGACTCCTCTCTTTGCTCTCACCTCCCTCCCTCCTGCTCCCTCGTCCTCTGTCCTCTCCCTCTTTCATCTCAGGCCAGACATGGCCAACTGTAGCCAATTAGCAGCCCCCCTCCCCCCACCCACCCCTTTTCCTTCGTTTCTGCCCCCTCTTCTCTCCTCCCTCTGTTTGTTGTGTAAATTAGATTTGGGGGCTCTAGACAGATTTTGTACTGTTTAAGCTCTCTCTTTCTTCTGCGCTCTCTCGCTCTCTCTTAACATGAATAAACCTGTTGGCAATTAAACATTTATGGAACTGGCATGCCCCCATTTATCCCATCCCACTCTCTCTCCCTCTTGCTCTCTCTTTTTATCCACTCACCTCTAACCTGCTTTTTATGCCTCGCTGTCACTCTCGCTGAAGCTCACATTGTCTCCTCTTTGCTCACCTTTCAACACCTGTTGCACAGGTTGTGCCATCCCGGCTTTTATCCATCCCCATCTCTCTCTCTCTCCCATTGTGTGTATGTGTGTGTGCATGTCTCTCTCCCTCTCTGAGTGGAATAGGGGAATGATTAGTGAGAACACATTCAGATTTTCCTTCCATGTGTCGTGCCAGTGAAACGCCCGTGTGCCCGCAGCATTTGGGACAGCTGTGCCAGGGAAGAAGTGGTGTTGGGCTGTGTGTGTTTGTGTGTGTGGGCACGCATGAGAGAGTGTGCGGATAAGACAGACCGGGCTTAAAAAGCAACAGAGCATGATACAATAAGCAGCACTTGCATAATATAAATGAGGAGCTCGTTCCCTGGTTGTACAATGTGTGTGGTAGCTGAGTGCGTGTGTACGTATGTTGTGCGCTGCAGTGGCGTTTGCAGCGGTGGGTGTGCACATGCTTTCACAGCACAGATGTTTGTGTACCACTCGTGGTTTATCAAGGTGTGTGCAGATGCATGTGAATGTGTGTAGGCTGTGTGTTTTCAGTCGTGGGAACTCTAATTCTGCTCTCGCAGCCCAGATGTGCTGCATGGTGCTATGAAACCTGACCCCCCCCCCCTCCCCCCCATTCCCCCCACCTCACCAACAGCAGCCCCCTCTCCTCCCTTGTCCTCCAAACCCGCCCAGAACTCTGCGTTAAGACACATGTGGAAACAATTCAGTCAATGCCCTGAGCAGGGTAGCCCTCACACACACAAACAGACGTATACACACTCAAGATACACGCACACATCATGCACACACAAGACACACACAATTCACACTCGGCCCTCTCATATACCATGTGCGGACATACACACGCCCTGCGTACGCTCACATGTTACTCTCATCTGTCCTCTGTTGAGGTGCTCATTGCATGGCATTTGACAGTGTGTTAACTCTACTGTGATCCTAAACTGCTATCAGGTTGTCTACACTCAATCAGTAAGTCATGTGTATCCCCGGGATAGCTCAGGGTTTATGGAGGAGGTGAGCAGGAGGCTACACTTTCAGAACAATATGTGCAGAGGGGAGAGGGTAGATTTTTTGGGGATGTTGTAACAATATGATACAAGCTACTTGCGCTGTAGCAGCTTCCGATGTCACATCGCTGTGTACGTGATTCCAGTGCGTGACAAGACAGGAGATGTGATGTGAAACGAACGTCTGAGAGAGGTTTTACAATTTTAAAGACGTACAGTTAAATAATAGGCAAATAATCAATTGTAGGACTATTTTGTAAGTTTGTTTATTTGTACTGTTGTGTTCATTTTTGAACCTGTTTGTCATTTTTTTCTTTCTCAAATGATCCCAATAGAAACTAGAATTTATACAAATTTCCCTGTATGTTAGGCCTGTAGCTTGTTGCTTTTGCCTTTGACTTTATATCTTCATGAAAGTAGCAGTTTTCGCTATTAATGTTCTGCTCATACCTTTTAAAGAAGCCTTAACTTGTCATTTGGTTTAGGTTCAGCAATAATTTCCAAACACATTTCCATAAAGCAATAAATTTAGATCATTAAACCTGACTTGAACCTGAGCTATTATCTGTTTGTGTTTTTATCAAAAGACCCAGAGGAGCTTGTTCATCCGGTGATGCAATGTCAGAAAAATGATGTTCCATGAAATCATTTCATTTCTGAGAACAACAGTTTTTATTACTTATTATTTTAAGTATGCTCCTATATTCACTGACACTCACAGGCTTATCTTGTCCATTCTTGATTCGATAATACCTTTGATAAATGCACCTCGAGGCCTTCCAGGATCCATGTGGGGTCTGCTGCTCGACTCTGATGCACTGAATAGGGAGCGTGTGGTGTCTAAAACAAAAATTGTTTTGGAAAGTGTAAATTCTGAGTCTGGACACAAACCGCTGACTACAAAATAAAAACTGAAAGTGCACCAGAGAACTAACAAATGTTGCATTACAGCCTACTGCTTGGCCCCGCTCACCTGCAGTAAACGGTCGTATGGAATTTTTAAAGTGACTGTCAAAGAGTGAGAGAGTGTGTGTGTCGGGTCAGAGGAGAGCACCGGGTTGTTTTTGATATAGCCAAAGTGCAGAAACAAGCCCATTTCTGTAATTCAATATTTCACTCTCTTCACATCTGGAGCTACATGTAAAAATGGAAAAATAGAGGGGTGGGATATGAGACTGACATGGAGAGAGGGAGGAAGAAAGAAGGAGAGAAAAATACACCCTCTTCTCCTGTGCACACATTCACTTCACTCGTTCGCTGCACTCACAGTATGACTGCATGCTCGTCCGTGTACACACACTTTTTACGGTAAGACAGGATGCATACTTGCAGCATGCACATATACTTCTTGTCTTTCGTTTTTCTTTCTCCCTCTCAATCAGTCTCCCTTCTTTTTTCATTTCTTTTTTCAGACACACACATACACACACCGCTCTGGGTTGACTGGTGTTGTAAGTTGGCGTGAGCGTGTAGGTGATCTGGGTGTGATTACTGCTTGGCTCTCCGACAGCTCTGATGATGACATTCAGTGCTTTGAGCTCCTCTGGCCTGGGCCCGCTCCAAACACAACCAGGCAGTACACTCTCTCTACCTCGCAACCGTGCATACATGTGGCCTAGATACTACAGAAACACATACACACTCCCCGGATTGTACCTCATGTTCAGCTGCACACTTGGGTTGTGGTGCGAGGGGTGCGAGATTAAGGGACCACAAAAAAGCAAGTTGTGTCGAATGATCGCTAAGAACATAGAGGTTTAGTTGCCACAATCATGTCACCTTCTCTTTCTTACACTGACTCTATATACTCACATCACTACTATGATATTTAAAGCTTTTTCAGCCCGCGTGTACGTACAACCTGCTCTGGAGTCTGCTCCTCGGATCACTTCGATCCGTCTATGTTGTCACCGCCTCTCTCTGTATTCCATTTGCTCCAAGTGTCTGTTTGCCTCATTTAAATGCCAAGCTTAGAAAGCAGCTGTGTGTTGGATCGTTGCTATCAAGACAGAGTCAACATATGTACACACACACACACACGCACGCGCACACACACACAGGCGCACCATTCTCTCAGTTGTGGGGCTTCATGCCCAGATTGTGTTAATCCTCGCTGTCCTCCACACATTTCTCTAAACCCATCAACGTCAACGCAGCTTTGATGAAGAAACACACACACACACACACACACACACTTACAACTCTCCATCATTATCATTGTTTCAGCTGGAGAAGAGTCAGCGCTTTTGTTTGTAATTACAGGGGTTTGAGGAGAAAGGGAACACTTCTCAAGCAGAGAGAGGAGGATGGATGGAACAGGAGAAAAAAGGAGTAGGTCAGAAAAAAAACACACCAGCATGTCTGTGACATATTAGTCACATTTTACCGTAATTGTTGTTCGACCTCATCCCACACTTGTAAAAAGAAGAAAAAAGAAATAGTTTGGGAATGTGCTTTACTGTGGACGGCTTCCAAGGTTTTGTCTGGTGTGTTCTGTACAAAGGGCAAAAGGAGCTTTGTGGTTAGCTGGTATGGCTTTAAAAACATTACAGCAATGGGTAGAGGCCTGTTCCGCTTCCTAAGCCCGGGGCTTCAGTCGGGATTGACCCCATCAAAGCAACATAGATTGTGCCATTTGTAGAGGTTGTAAAGAGTCTTCAGCTGCAGCCATTCCGTTTCCCTAAAATCAAAACGAATCCCTTGGTGCAAAACCCAAGATAAAGGAAACATAAAACTGACTTGGTTTCCTTCCTTCTGGACGTGTGGTGATAAGCCAACCCGAGGATCTGTGAGGGAAAAACCAATTGATTGATGGACAGATTGATTTGGACTTTTCAACGGGCCCATCGATTCAATATCAGAAAGAGTAAAGCCTGTTTGTCAGAGGCCCGCGCTTGTTTGACTGAGGCAGAGAAATGCTCCAAAACAACACCGCTGAGTGATGACAGGCACGTGGCACATGGCAACATGCAACACAGCTTGCCGCGATCCCTCAGGGTTCATAAAACACAAGCCTCGTTACAGCCTGCGCCCCCACTGTGACAAGCAAGCCGAGGTCACAGTCCCGGGATAAGGGTCGCTGTGAGTAGAATCAGAGGAACCGAGCAGACTCACTGTCGTAAACAATACTTCTTCTGGTCATTAACCCTTTTATCTTGAGTTTCTGTGCCGTGGATATATTGTCCTGGCAGTTCTTTGGATCTGCTTAGCTCGTCTGTCTCTTTCATCCCTTGTTTTCTTGGACAGTTCACGCACACACACACTCCTACGTGAGCTTCATCGCACATATTTCATGCAGCATCTTGGAACGGAGCGCCGCTGTGGTTTGTTGCGCGCAGGCACATTTCTGGTGGAAGAGGCTCAACACGAAAACAGCTCGACTGACTTCGGAAACACATGCACAAAATGCAATGAACCACACGCTAACTACATATTCCCCACATATAACTGCTTTCGAAACCCGCAGCACTTCGGGAGGTGTGTGTGTGACCCGTGTACGTCCTCTCCTGACTCCCAGTGTTGCCCAACTGGGAGTGTTTGTGTGGTATCCACGGGCAACGGCGAGAGAGGGTGGGGGAGGCTGATGTAGAGCGGCAGGGCTGCAGCCACACTTTCTGCACTGGTTTGTTTGCATGTCTGATTGCTGTATGTGTGTGTGTGTGTGTAACTGCAGATCATGCAGGTGGGCCTATGCACGATGTCATTGTATGACTATGTTTGTGTGTGGCTGCGTGTGCATGTGCACTTGTGCATGCATGTGTGTGCCTCGGCAGCGTGTGGAAAGTGTTGTTGTCTGCTGGCTAACTGTTACTGACAAGCACACACCGACTACTGGAGTCAAAAAGTTAAACGTACTCTATGCTCCTTTCTCTCCCTGGAGGCTCCCTCTTTCTGCCTCTCTAACTTTCTCTCCTCCCATTTTTATTTTCTATATTTTTCTCTCTGTCATACTCTCCTGCTTTTTCTCTCTCCCCGACGATTTCTTTCTTTTGCCCCCTCCCTCCCTCCACCTCTGATGATTTTAGCAGAGGTGTGACTCATTGGGCATCGAGCCACAATGTCAGGTAGCGAGGAGAGGGCCGGGAATGAGGTGGGGAGAAAGAGAGAGGGAGAAAGAGAGAAAGAGAGAATGAGAGGGGGAAGGAGAGTTGTTTTAAAAGTGGTGAGGTGTAGCACAGGGGTTGGGGGGGGGGGGGTCTGAGATATGCAAAATGGAGTGGAACGTGCAAGAAGGAAAGAGTGAGGGTGAAAGAGGGAGGCTGGGGAGAGGGAGGGGTGTACACTCAGCACAAGGAAAACATAAAAAAGGAGGGAAATGAATAATTTCTGCAAACGGTTTCCGTCACGATTGAGTTTTTTTCCCCTCCTTGCATGTTTTCACGACTCCTGCTCGTGTTTTGGCCATGCAGCGCTGACCAATGTGTTTATGTGCAAACCTGTTCACGGGCAGCCCTCCATTCATGACTTTTTATGCCTTAAAGTAGCTAATTACCGGGAGGGTCATTAATATACGCCCGCTTCCCAATAAAACAAAAAAAGGCCTGGAGGAAATGGAGGAGGAAGGAGGGATGGTGTGGGAGAAGGGTGTAGAGGAAGAAAGGGCCTGAGAAGAGGGGAAGTGGAGCTGGGATGGGTTGAGGGGGGGGAAGAGGAGAAGCGGTGCGATTATGAGGGTTTGATACAGAGGTGGTTACGCAGGCACATTCATGTTCATGTGGCTTGTCAATCAAATGTCTCCTTGGCCCCTTAGGCGGGGGCTCTCCATCTCTCTCATTGTCTTATCTCAGCCTTGGCACCAATACCCCCCCAACATACTCACGCACACACAGAGAGACAGTGAGAGAGACAGACCGATAGACTGAGAGACAGACAGACAGGTAGAGAGAAACACAGATAGACAGAGAGACAGACAGACATACAGGTAGAGAGACAGACAGATATAGATAGAAAGACAGACGGATAGACAGACAGCATTAGAGGTACAGAGAAAGGCAGATAGAGAGACAGACACACAGAGAGACAGACCGATAGACTGAGAGACAGAGAGAGAGAAAGACAGATAGACAGAGAGACGGACAGATATAGATAGAAAGACAGACGGATAGACAGACAGCATTAGAGGTACAGAGAAAGGCAGATAGAGAGACAGACACACAGAGAGACAGACCGATAGACTGAGAGACAGAGAGAGAGAAAGACAGATAGACAGAGAGACAGACAGATATAGATAGAAAGACAGACAGATAGACAGAGAGAATTACAGGTAGAGAGAAAGGCAGATAGAGAGACAGACACAGGAAGAGAGACAGGCAGACCGACAGACAGACGGACGGACGGACGGACGGACAGATAGAGAGAGAGATGGACAGACAGATAGATAGAGAGAGAGACGGACAGACAGATAGACAGATAGACAGTTATACTGCTAGAGAGACAGACAGGGACGGACAGACAGACAGACAGAGAGATAAGGGTTCTGGTGTTTTCTCCCATGTGATGACACATTTTGCTGAATCCTTTTGTCTCAAATGCCCGAGGTCACCCAGAACACACACCAACTTGAGCTTTGCCTTCTGTCCTCGCCCGACACTGCATTTGTGCCAAAGCAATTTATGTGTCTCCCTTTCCTCTTCCATTGTTGGCCCTCAGTGGAAACAGCGAGAGAGGCCTCCGCTGCTCCATCTCCGCTTCACTTTGGAAACAACAGCAGAAAGCGTAGGTAGACGGACCGTCACATGAAGAATTCCAACAGGCACATGCAACCTGATGTGCTCTCCCTCCATTAAAACTGCACTCTTACATTGCTAAGTATTTTGTTAAGTACTTCAGTGTGGGGCTGTTATTACATCTTGGCTCGTGCATGCACTGGAGGCCGACCTGATCCATCCAGTATATTTGAGCGGTGGTGACAGAGGCATGGGGAAGATCAAAGTCATCCTGATAGATTGCTATCGCCACTCCCACCTGTTCCCTCTGGAATTTCCTCTCTTCCCAGCATGTGTGCATACGCATGCACGTCTGTTATGTCTATCAGACTGTTTGTGTTTCTGCATGTGTGCCTGGGTTTGCATCTGTTACCAGGTGGACGTGGACCTGTGTGTGTGTGTGTGTGTGTGTGAGCCTGTGTGCTTTATATATATGTGTGTGTGTGTGTGTGTGTGTGTGTGTGTGTGTGTGTGTGTGTGTGTGTGTGTGTGTGTGTGTGTGTGTGTGTGTGTGTGTGTGTAGGCTGTTTCAACACGTCTGCAACTTGCGGGAATCTTATAATCTGGAGCTGGAATATGAATTCATGTCTGTGTCTGTCTAGCCCTGCTGCACCTCTCACTCTCTCTCTTCTCTCTCACCCTCTGACAGCTCTAATAAGTTCAGCGGATCAGGTTACACCCCTCGATTCATGCCAACTTCTCCCTGTTTTCCTTGAATTCTGTCCTCTTGCATCTTGCTTTTGCCCGCTTCCTTCAGATGCTCTGTCTCACCAATAGACCGTTTCTCACAGACCTGAGGATACACACACACACACACACACATGCAGCAGGCACACGCACAGGGAGGGAGACAGTGCATGCACGCACTGTCCCTGCAGGCCTCTCAGGTTGCTGACATTTTCCATTTTTGCGCATATAAAGTAATAATAATAATATTAGTGGGTGTGACACAGAGCAAGGGTCCGTTCACTGCCACTGCCAGCCTCCTATAAATATCCCCCTTCTTCTGGGGAATCCGAGAAGCAGCAGAGACCTTCAGTTTACACAGCTGAGAAGCATGTGGACGAAAAACCCTCCATTCTGTCTCTTTCCCTCTTTTTCCTCCCTCTGCTCTGCCCTATCCCTGCTCTTCATTTTCCTATCACTTCACCACTTTGGTGTGCTACTGTTCGTCTCTAACATTTATTTTTTCTCTTTTCTGTCCCAGTCTCGTTTTCATCTCCCCTCACCTGCCTTCCTCCCCCATAATCACTTGCCCTTTTTTTTCTGTGGTGTGACCTCCCACCTTTCCTCTCACCCTCACATCTCTCCTTTTTCTGTTTATCTCTACTGATGGATGTTGTGGTGACACATGGGACAGAGTTCAGCGGGTTATTATGGAAACTGTAGAGAGAGATGGGGGGTGGGAGGGGGGTCAGTAATTGGAAGAAACACACACACACACACACACGCATGCATATAAAACAACACATGTTTTGTGTTTATAGCATCAGATAGATGTGGGCCTTAATTCACATATCAGTATTTGTCAGAAACAGAGAACAGCACATGGCCCCATGTTTTATTGGTCTTTAGCTCCCCCTAGTGGATTTTCTGTGTTAACGTAACAAAACGTCCATTTGCAACTAGATGAACCCTTATCAAATGCTCAGTCCAGGTATCACATGACCACACCAGGACAAAAACGTAAGCTTTTGCTCTTTTGGGGTTTGATTGGCAAATCTTTGTACAACATGTGGTTCTTTACTGTGATCATAACTTTCAAATTGACCCCGAAGACAGACAGCTCACTCCACTCATTGGCATGTTCATTGATTTGCTAAACTTATTCAAAATATCCTTAACATCGGTTTAGCTCTTTGGCCTAAAAGGTTCCAACACATGCATCCCCCTCCTTCACTCTACTCTCTCTCTCTTCTACGCTAGGCTCCTATTTGTCGTGTTATAATAACATTGTAGCCACATTTCCAGTTTTTCTTGTGGTTCATCCCCTCCACTGGGCCCAGTCTATCACTGTATTTCCTCGTATAGACGTGCAAAGGTGAAAGGAACTCAGACAAACAAGTTACCTGTGTTGTCTCCAGTCCCAGTAAGATGTGGCTCAGCATTTTACAATGGCTTTCACCTGGTGTTCATGGCTTTAGCGGCTCTCCACCTTTGGAACAAATTCCCTTGAAGGTGAGGAAGCGCCGTTTATCAAGTCGCAAAAGTCTAAACTCAACATTATGTGCCAAAGGGTGACAGTGAACATGAGATGACTAATTCCAAGCACATTAATGTGATCTTCATTAATAATTCATACTTGACAGAAACATATTACAAAATAATGTCTGTTATGAGATAGTTATTCTAAATGTCAAGATTATAAATCAAGTGAAAGTGTATCATTACAAAGGCCTACTCTATCGTTTATGATTATTCCTAGTAAGGATATAGACTGTAGGTATAAAACATAGCTCACGGTCTATTTTAATGTATTGTGGAATGTTTGGTTTTATTCATTTTTAAAATAAATATGAATTTGTCATCAGTGACCCTCCTTCAGATGTTATAAAACTCCATTTATGTAGTTAACCTCTATAAAGCGGAATAATAATGAACTGACTGACGACTACAGCTTAAACACTGCGGTTTTCATTCTCTCGGTAGATGTTATGCAGATAATACCCAGTAGATGGCGCAGTAAGATCACAAATGAAAAGAAAACCCACTATAAACCATAACGGCCTCTGACAGAGACAAAGTCAAATCTATAAAACTTAATGAAGACATTCTGGAGGTTGTCTCTGGGGGTTTTCAGTTAATATGAGATTTTACTTACTGTGAAATGTTTATGAGAGACAAATTCACCCCTTCTGTGATTATTATATAGTTCTGTGATCTTATTTATTAACGTCGCCTGCAATTCAGTCTAATCCCAGACACCAAACCTATCAAATCAATGTTATGAACTCATTCATAGTCACATACGTGTTTAATGTTGGATTTTTATATAGTTAGAAAATGCATTGGATATTAGATTGGACGGTGTATTTGCATGTTTTTAAATGTCATCCCATTTATTATCACAACATGTCTGTATGTTTAAAACGTAAAGTTTGAGACCCTTTTTTTATTCAGGTGACTAAGACTATAGACTTGTCGTCCTTGAATCTGCAGTGCCTTCACTCAGTGGTTTTCGAAGTGTTGAGGAATAGCAATCATTATGTATGATGATTCTATACTTACCAAGTAAGACAAAAAAAACTTTACCATTTCCATCCGTTGCTTTTTAATGGGGGTCCTTCATTTGCTCACCACCTTGTTGCTGACACACGTCTCTTACAACAGTGGTCCTTATTTCCAGGCTGTTTTACATTGTCAGGCTGTGGCCAGCAGAGGGAGCCACAGGATCACGAGTGAAATCTGAAATATTCAGTTTGCTAACTTTCAGGTAAATCCAACACCTTATACCTGATCACTTTAAAAACCCTTGATGAATAAATGGAGAAAAAAAAATCTTTATTTCTTAGCATGTGAGTGTATAAATTAATTATTCTAACAAAAGGTGTTCATCAACCTGGTCAACACCTTCTCAACCTGACACGCACTCTTCAGAGAGTGGGGCGAGGGGTCAGGGTCAGGGTGGCTGCTGAGCGGTGGTTCAGAGGAAGTGGAGGCCGCCCCTCTCTGTCGGGGAGCGGGGTGAGCGAGGCGGATGAGAGCGGCCTAATACTCCGTGTAATGCATGTTAATGTAACAGGCACACAGGGACCGCCGGCCGGAGCGCTTTAGGATTATTTATCACAAAACATTTGTATTCTTCCGTCGGAGAACGCTTGATCCCGGATAGCTGCACACTAATCCTTCACTCCGTTAATTAAAAAGAAGGGGAAAGCAATGGAACTGGTGCTGGTGATTTTTTTCCCCTTCTTGTCCAGAAATGTAATCATTTCTGGAGAAGCTTAACCATCTGCTTGAGGTTAAGTCTGCAAGCAGATTGTGTTTCCTGCTTATTTAAACCTGGGGATTTTTGCTTCGTGTTTTTTTTTTTTTCCTGAAAAGGGGAGGGCGGTGCATTTCAGGGGCTGTTGGCTGTTGGACAAATAGGTCAGGGACAACTTTAGTTCCTATAGGGAAAGCACAAGTGATATTTGATAGATGACATCTGATGAGCTTTTGATAGCACTGCAGTTTCTGCTCAGAAATATGTCGTGCCCTTTGTTGTCCCCCTGTGAAACGCCAGGCTGGACTGGAATGATCAACTATTCCACCCTCATCCCCTGCTTCCTGAAGGTCTTATCCTCTTAACTGCGTAAAGGACAAATGTCAGATACAACCTCTGTCTCTGAGTTGAACTATTCCCACTTGTCCCGTTTGACTGCTTTTATTCCAAGTGAAAATATCACAACAACATTACGCATCAGTGTCGCGCGGTTCCCCTGATCATTCTCACGGACGCGGAATGCAGAAGTTCACAGGTTTAGGGGCAGTTAAACAGAAAATGTAGCGTCTAGTCTAAAAGGAAATGTTGCCCATAGGATGTAGAAATAATTGTTTCATGTTCTTTCTCTCTCCCCCGTCCCCCCCCCCCCCCCTTTCCTAACAAGCCCAGCGCTGCCTGGAGGCCAAAGCTGTGTCGTCAGTCCCCAGAAAGACACTTTCAGATTTCGAGCCACCGTCTTACATTAGGATGCCACTCGTGTCTGTGCGGAGACGAACCCGAATTCACAAAGACATCCTTTACTTTCCCCCCACTCTCTGGTTCAGCGGTTGTCTAACGGATCAGGAATAACAGGGGACACATCAAATCTGGACAAACATGTGTCGCACTCTAAAGATGCCTGAGCTGTGGTAGTTGTCCTTAAATAACACACTGGTACTCAGTGGTAGGTCTTTAATACTGAGGTCATTTATTATCAAAATGTTGTTTCCTCAAATCACCCCCAGCATCCATGCGCGCTTCTTTCTGCTATTGTAAACACGTCACCTTGGCTGTGTGGCATTCATCTAATCCCAGCTATAATACCTGATTACAGACAAGTATGATTAAGGCTTTATGACATTGCTTTTATGTTGATTATGTTGATACATGTTCGGGCCTACTTACGTGAATCACGGTCGTGTAATGCCTATTTGTACGAGTGTATCACCCACTCATGATTGTCACTACAATCGTTTTAAGATCCAAAACCGTTTCATTTCAAATTTGATCAAAATTGAGTGCTCTGACCAATCAAATATTCTTTTTGAAAAAGCCCAAATTTGGCGTGTGATGATTAATTAATGTGGGACTGTTTTTTTTTGCAATGTGGGCATTCATCTTCAAAGGGCTCTCATTAAAAAGCATCATGGAATCCCAGGAGCCTGCTGGCACTGGCCACTGCCCGAGTGAGGCAAAGCGAAAGAGGCCAGGGTGTTTTGTTTTCTGCATTGGAACATGTAACGGTTGTGTCCCTGAGGGCGTAATTCTTTTATTCTGAAGCTAAAATGGGAGTTGTTGTTCATCAAAGTACAAAATAATGTTAGCGACCACTGCCACCCTGGGCAGTGTGGTCACCGAGACAAATCCTTGTCCATCCTCATCTGTTAAAGGCAGCCTAGAAAACGACACCCACAACACAATTTGTCCCCTAATCCAAATCTGTCTCAAACGTCTGGTGTCAAACTTACGCCTTCTCGTCTTTTTAATAGGTCAGAGGAATAGACACGAGGATTCGAAAGGGTTAAACGTCTACAGTAATTAGAGTCGCACTTCGCGTCGGCGTCCTCCAATACGGAGCATGGAGAAGCAACGTCCACCCCCTCCGTCCTCCACCCCCACCCCTCTGTCTCCCTCTCTCTCTCTCTCTCGCTCTCTCTCTTTCACACACACACTCTCGCACAAACACACACACACACGCCTCCCCACCAGCTCCTCCGAGTGTCTAATACACTGGAAAATCAAAGCGCGAGCCTCCCCCGTTCACACACCACCGGTGTTGCGCTTGGAGCACAACACACAAAGAGAGAGAGAGGGAGAGAGCGGCGCTTCCACTATCATATCTTGTCCCCTCAGCTCAACTACAAAGTGAAGTTATCTGTAAACATAGATGTTACAAACTTATATGTGAAGATTCTTTGAACCGGGGCCAGGATCTGCTTCTGTGTTTACTTTTCTGCTGAATGGCCCCATGAAGAGAAGGATGTCCTGGTGAGGTGATTTTACGCGCGCCGCTGAAATGGATCACAGACTCTCCAGAGGCAGCTGGGTGCCGGTGACTGGACTGGTTATATGTCTGCTTCTGTGTGCGTGTGTCGTTGACCTGGTTCTGGCGCAAATTCGGTACTCCATCCCGGAGGAGCTGGAGCATGGAGCTTTTGTCGGCAACATCGCCGAGGACCTGGGCTTGGATGTGGCTAAGCTGTCAGCCCGTCGGTTTCGTCTCGTCTCCGGCGCAAATAAGCAGTATTTAGAGGTGAACTTGGAGAATGGCATTCTCTTCGTCAACGAAAAGATGGACAGAGAGGAGCTGTGTGAAAGAAGCCCGAGCTGTTTTTTACACTTACAAGTGGTTATTGAGAACCCATTAGAACTATACAGAGTGGAAGTGGAGATTCTCGATGTGAATGACAACTCTCCCAGTTTCCCATGGAGCGAGTTTAACCTCGACATCACAGAGTCGGCTGCGCCCGGCTCCTGTTTCCCGTTGGAGAGCGCACAGGACCAGGACGTGGGCACCAACTCGCTGCGCTCTTACCAGCTAAGCGCAAACGAGCACTTCATACTGAACATCCAGACGCGCAACGATGGAAGCAAGTTTGCCGAGCTCGTGCTGGACACGCCACTGGACCGGGAACAGCAGAAAAGACATGAAATGGTTCTGACAGCCATCGACGGGGGGTCGCCGGAACGCTCCGGGACGGCGTTGATAACTATTATCGTGTTAGATGCAAACGATAACGTGCCCGTGTTCGACCGCTCAGTTTACCGGTCGAGCCTGGTGGAGAACGCAGCGAGGGGGACGCTGGTGCTGAAGCTAAACGCCACAGACTTGGATGAGGGCTCCAACGGAGAGGTGACCTACGCGTTTAGCGGGCACGCACCCCTGAAGGTGCGAGAACTGTTCAGCGTGGACCCGTACACGGGTGAAATCCGAGTGAAGGGCATTGTGGACTATGAGAAATCCAGTGTCTACGAGCTGTACGTGCAGGCGAAAGACAGGGGACCTTCGGCTGTGGCAGTGCACAGCAAAGTGCTGGTAGACATCCTGGATGTGAATGACAACGCGCCCGAAGTCATCCTCACATCAGTGTCTACACCTGTCCAGGAAGACGCGCCGCCGGGCACGGTCATAGCTGTTATCAGTGTCATGGACCGGGACTCTGGAGAGAACGGGAATGTTGACTGTCAAATCCCGAACAACGTTCCCTTTCAGCTCCATTCATCATTCAAAAACTACTATACTCTGGTGACAAGCGAGTTTCTGGACCGGGAAGCGGTGTCCGAGTACAACATCACGCTCACAGCCCGCGACCTGGGCTCTCCGTCGCTCTCCACCAGGAAAACCATTCTCGTTCAAGTGTCTGACATTAATGACAACCCCCCGCGGTTCTCTCAACCTTCATACACAGTTTATGTGACCGAGAATAATGCCCCGGGCGCTTCCATTTGCTCCGTCACTGCGTTCGACCCCGATTCCAACCAGAACGCCTATCTGTCTTATTCTATTCTCGAGGGTCAGATTCAGGGCATGCCCGTGTCCACTTATGTCTCCATCAACTCGGACAACGGCAATATCTACGCACTGCGCTCTTTTGATTATGAGCAACTTAGAAACTTTCAGATCCTGGTCCAGGCGCAGGACGCTGGTTTCCCCCCTCTCGCCAACAATATCACAGTCAATGTCTTTGTCTTGGACCAGAACGATAACGCGCCCGCTATTGTATCCCCGCTGCCCAAAAACGGCACCGTGGCCACAGAGGTGGTTCCACGGTCAGTGGATGCCGGGTATCTGGTTACCAAGATAACAGCGTTAGACGCAGACGCGGGGCAAAACTCCCGGCTGTCCTATCAGGTATTACAGGCGACAGACCCAGGACTGTTCAGCGTGGCTCTGTACACCGGCGAAATCAGGACTTTACGCCGGTTAGTGGAGAAAGATGCAACAAGGCACCGGCTGGTAATATTAGTCAAGGACAACGGGCAGCCGCCGCTCTCCGCCACTGTCTCCATTGTCCTCACAGTGGTGGACAGCGTGCCCGAGTCGCTGTCAGATTTCGGAGACCTCACTCTCAGCCCACAGCCCCCCTCCAACCTCGCTCTCTACTTGATCGTGTCACTGAGCACAATCTCCCTAATATTCCTGGTTGCTATCATCGTGCTGGCCGCGGTGAAGTGCTACAAGGACAGGGAGACCCACAGTGGGTACAACCTGCCCCCGTTCGCCTGCTGCTGCTGCGGCGGTTTCCAGCCCGAGCCGCCCCCGGAGGTGTTCAAAAAATCCAACCTCAACCTGCAGATTTCCTCCGCGGCCAAAGTGCCCACAAACTGCATGGAAGTGAATGCAAACAGCAGCCTCTCTCAGTCATATTGTTATAAAGTGTGCCTGACCCCCGAATCTGCCAAGAGTGACTTTATGTTCCTGAAGCCGTGCAGCCCCGGCAGCACGCCGAGGAACAACGAAGCGAAGAGCGCAGAAAACTCGTGGAACGCACAAAGCCGGAGCGCATCTGTGAACAACGGAGCAACTACTCCCAATGAGGTACAGTCGAATCAGAGTATAGAAAAACACCCCGGAGATGATGTTGCCCGTGTTAATCTAACATTCTCACTTACTGTCAGTGTCAAAAATCAATGTATCTGACACGAATCTAGACTGTGACATTCGCTCATGAAGGTCAAATTACGCATGCCAGACGAATTTGAACCTAACTTGAGCAAAGCCTCGATTCTCGATTTGCTCTCTAGTGAATAACAATCTTACACGGTATCTCGCCTCCAATGATTGTTTTAATCATGGCAGTCGTTTATCCCAGATGTGCTGGTTATGGTGATGTTTTGCTCTCGAGAAAAATGAACAGAGGCGACGTGATATTCCATTCTAATTGACTTGTTACTGGAAGTGTAACGCTCCGCTTAGCCAGGAGCATATGCTGTGCGCACATACTGCTTCTTATCATCATCTTTATGGAATGAGAGATATCAATTACTGCTTGAGAGGAAGATGAGATATGGTTCAAGCGGACTCCTCTATTCAATCATATATCTCCAGATGTCTCCATCACATATTATTGATATAAATGTGTGAAAAATGAATTTCAAATAATAATATTATCATTAATTTTAACTGATTGTTAAAAGGTCGTGACCTGAGAGAGTAATGATGTCTACATCATCCAGTGTTATTGCACCATGGACACACACACACAGGCACGCACGCACGCACGCACGCACGCACACACACACACACACACACACGCACACACACACACACACACGCACCCACGCACGCACGCACGCACGCACGCACGCACACACATACACAGGCACCCAGTACATATACCTGAATACAATGTCAAGGTTATACACATGATGAACAAGGTGAATGGCGGCCGTTTCAATTCATCAGCCCCGGGTTCAGACAATTCTTGTTCGATCAGTCGGGTTTGCGACACGCCTTCTTGCACTCAGACTAACACTACAGGACAGATAACCTCACTAACTGTGCCTCAAGGGCACACGCGCGGCCGAACCATTATACTACACACAATGTGGCGAGTCACGGGGGGGGGCATTATTGATGAAAAATGGCAAATGGACGGTTTTGGGGAGACAGGGGAGGACATCGAGGGGGGAGGGGCCAAGGAGAATGAGGGGTGCAAGGACACGGCTGGACTGAGACGTGGGACGCCTGTAGATCGGATCCGGCGTTGTCCTCTGAATGTGAGAAGAGAGAGGGAGGGAGAGGTAGAGGTAGAAAGAGAGAGAAAGGGGGAGCGAGAGCGAGAGATAGAGAGAGATGGGAGAGAGAGAGGGCGGGGGGAGGGAAGAGAAGGAGAGAGAGATAGAGACGTGGTTTCACATTTGTCGAGCAAGGACGGGGAAGAAGGAGAGGGGGGGTGAAGGGGACGAGGAGACTAGGAGACGGAGGATTTACGGAGGCAGGCTGTCTACATCAGTGTTTTCTAATTCTAATAGACGGGGCAGCGGTGCGTAAACGTGCGCGTAATGCTCATTGTCGTCTGCCTGTTTCCATCATAAGGCGGAGGCGCAACGACTCAGAGCCCCCGATACCAGACGCCTCCATCGGGCACTGTGAGAAATGTCAGCCCGGTCACTGGCCCACACTGTACACCTCTGGCCACACGAGGGATTTCGAGGTCACAGTGATTGTGCAGCCCGGAGCTATGTGCTCCTCCAGGAGGAAGTGTCCTTCCTGTCGTTAATTGCCTCCTCTAATTCACCCTCAGCGCATGAGCACGTGATTTGGCGCGAGGTCGTCAGTGACACATTAAATCTCAAAGGCAAATTACCATGAAAGCATCTGAGCGTCACACGGAGCGCACAGTCCTGTCTCAGTTGATGAAGTGAAGGTGAAACAAACGAACGACCCGTTGAGTCGTGTACGACAGGTGCGCGCTCGGGCGGAGTGGTGTGGCAACATGTGCGCGTGGAGGCGACTCGGGTCGTGCGTATCGCTGCTATAGGAGCGCAAAACTTTTCAAGGCCGTCTTTGAGACTTTTAATTAAAAACCTTGCTCGAGGAGCATCAGGCAAATATTAATGTAAAAATGATGCAGAAAATCCACAAAACAATGACGTGTGTAATTTTCTTAATTTCCTCCCTGGCACGGTTTCCTTTGAAGATTAGGATCATGTTTCGTTTCATCCCGGTGGGGTCCTAATTGGTTTTGTGCGCAGTTCGCGAGGAGTGTATTTTGAATACCGATTCTAATAATACGCTTACGTCGCATTCTCCTTGTTAACAACTTTAGGGGAATAAATAGAGCGTGGAATCCATACCATGAGACCCAAACCCGGAATAAATATGACTCTCCTTCACCCCCTCCCTCTGCTCCACAGAGGATAAAAGCACAACTAAGTGACAGACGAGTCGTAGCTGAAGGCAACAGCACCTCTGCACTTTCAAATGAAAAAAGACTGTTCAGCCAAACGTCCACAGGGGGGCAGCCACGACCCATCAGAAAACAGCCTTGTCTTCATTGCACGACGAACACGTTGATGGACCACTGCTCATGTCGATTATCACTGACCTCTACTGATCCAAGAGGGCGGAACCAAAGATTTCTATCAAAACTGTTTTGACTGGAACTTAGATTTAGGAGAGATTTTTTGAATAGACCAGAGCAGTCAACTTGTGGAAATGTGTGAATTTAAATGAAGATTTTTATCATTTTTATGAATATTAAATTATTTTCTCTTTTCCTTCTGCAGCTAAAGCAGCCAAACACAGACTGGACTCTGACAAAAAACCAGAACTCCTCCATAAAAAGGTAAATTATCACCTGTGATATATGCATATTTATAATAGGAAGCAACATTCTTAGTAAGTATTATTTGAACTGATAAGGCATCTGAATAAAAAATCCCTTTTATACAACTTGATATAATGTAGATGTTGAATTGAAATATAAGTCAATTATTTAATCACACACTGGGATCTTTTTTCTGTAGTTACAACTCTATCAACATGGATGGCACACTGATGCGTAAGGCCATGCACGCTGACCCAGATAACTACGTCACGTCCATGGCCCCTGGACAGTACTGGACCTGGGGTACTCACATGAGAGGCCCGAAAGGTAAGACAGGCTGGACACAGGAGACCAATAGCTTTCATCAAAACTCCACACATTGTATTTTCACCCTGTAGTGAACACTCTGACACAAGTGCGGTATATAACGGCACATCTTCATAGCTTGATGTAATGATATTTTGTTTTTCCCCTTTCTCCCCTTTCATTTTATGTTGGTTGTGTCTTTCCTTACCTTCACTTAGTTGGGTCTCTTCATTTGTTGTATGTCACTGTTTACTCGCCTCATTGCAAAACACTTTCTATAAGATTCTTAATGAAATTATCCTTACAGCAGTGAGTCAGTAGTGCATAGTCTAATCAAGTATTCGCTTCTCCCCTCCTTCCTGCGTCACTCTACAGAATACAAGATGTCTCCATCAACCAGTGGGGTCACCTCTCGCCCCTGGACTCCCCGCTGCACACCTCCTCCTCCTCAGCAGCAGCAGCCGCCGGCGGTGCCCCCCCAACCTCACCCACACCCGCCCCCTGACTACCACCACAATGTGTACATACCCGGGACGCCGTCGGGCTTTTGCACCCTGAGGCCCGCTGTACAGCGGAGTGAGCTGGACGTCCACAACGCCTTCTCCACCTTTGGCAAGAGGCGGCGTATGCAGATGTCCCCCCAGGGAGAGGCTGCGATTATAAATAATGACTTGTACAACGACTGACTTTTAAATGGCCTGTCTGACAGGATGATGAAAATGATGAATAACCTCATGTGAATACAGAGCAAGGGACTGTTCAGTATATAAATTAATGAACATATGATTTACAGCTGGTATGAAAGATATACAGGATGTGCAAGTCACCGAGTAATAGAAATAATGAATGAACAATCCACATTGGCTAAAATGCTGACGGGGAATAAATTCTAATAAAGTATTTATGTGATAAGTCACTGCAACATAGTCATTGTATGTGTCTGTCCATTATTATTTGTATTATTGTTATTATTTAGACAATCAAACTGGAGCAGCAGTTACATCCAAAATGTTTTGAAAAGCATTAGCGGACAACAATTTTGCACATCCCAATGAATTTATATTTCTAAGTTTACTCAATGAAAACATTTGCTTTATTTTCTCTTATATGTTTGGTTGCTAATTGATCTTGCGTGAATATGACAAATAGTATCATAATGTATATGCAAGCTGCAACTTGACGCAGGCTACTGTAAAGATGGGGGATTTCCCCCTCACGTGTACTGTATACATTTCTGAAAATAAAGTATTTTTTTTCACCTGGTCTTTTTATGTGTCTTTAATATGTGTGGCCTGCTGTGACTCACAAAACTCATGGCCTAACAGAACCCGCGCACCCAAATACAGATTCGGTTGATCTACATGCACAAAGCATTTAGATGCAAGTTTCCTAGATCTATGTTTAATTAACTGGAGTCAAATATTTTGTGGTGAAAAAGTTCCACAGCTACACTCTTACAAGGGTGAAAAGCTTTTCGCCTCTGTAAGCTGTTTTCCGCAGTGAGGAATAAACATAGTAGAATGCTAACATATGCTAATTGGAGTGCCTGCATTTCCATTTGCCCGCAGAGAATAGTGGGGTTCATTAACTGAACAAACAGGACCTGCTTTCTCGAAATATCACTTTAATTAAGACCACCAACACGAATGCAAGCGTTTGAGGGGGAGGGGGGGATCAGCTCCAAATGCCACACCTGGATGTGAGCGTGAGGGCCTGTGGCTTTTCTCCACTCCCTGTGCCCTTTTACATCTGACTTCCCAGGGAATTAGTTCCTCCCGTGGTTAGAGCGGGCCACTGGCCAGAAATGAGCTACGTAATTGGGTCATTGTATGGTTCAGATTTAGAATAATTCGGTTAATAAGGAATCTCTGTGGAAGGGTCCACAGAGAGCAGGGAGGGGAGCGGGCTAACCTTCTCGACGCTAAGGTGATCCGTAGGGACGGCCTGTGGGGGCATCCATATTTAGGTCGACTTGGCTCAGGCTACTTTCAGATGAGGCAGGGATGGAGCTCTGTTCCTATAAATAGAGCTGTAGGATTTTCTGACACAAGAAAAATGTATTTATTTATATATTACTTATGTTACTTAACAAATCTATTCAGAGACAATAAATTCATGGATACGTCTAAACATGGAGAAAAACTAAATAGGCCCATGCAAATGTATGGTTCATTTAAACCCAGCAGTTAGTGTAACTGCAGTGAAATTACCGTGTTATTTTTTATCATGTTCATTACGACTTTAACTGTCATCACAAGTGTTTATGGGAAATAATATTTAACGCATATGAAGTTGTAACACTTCACCTCTTTGAACTAGGCTGGTCAGTCCCACTGGGAGCTGTCCATCACCATGGTGCTGAATTTAGTTTCCGACTGGTGGATCTGGTGGTTCTTCTCTAGACAGATGTTATTTGGTCAGTCGTCCACCAGAGGGCGCACAGAGCATTACTTACTGAATACTGGTGCAGCATGTTGAATTAAATGATTTTGAGACAAAACATTTATATAAAATACAAACCAACCAAACTATGCTACAAGAGCTATGCAAATACAAATATGTAATTTTACATAGGAATACAAATCGAAATAAAACTACAGATTTAGCAGAAAAATGGCACCTTGGAGTGTTATACTCTAATATACTGTATAATGTTATTGGTTAACTGATTCAGTGCGAGAATAATTTGAAAGTTGCAGCAGGTCATGGTGAAGCCATTTTAGTTTACTTAAACTTTCGTTTTGGCTTCTAGCTTTACATTTTAGAAGGTTTGTTTTTGGTTGGAAATCTGCTAAACTGCTAATTAACTATAGTAACTGCAAATTTCCCCATTGTTGGACTAATAAAGGCTTCTTATCTTAACTATAACTGCTAAATTGATGAAATGAGGTCAGAAATACAATGTTTTACCTTGAAATGTAATGGATATTATAATGTTTGAATAATATAGCCTTAAATTGAAAGCAAAAGTACAAGAACTTCAAACTACTATTTGTGTAAAGTGCTTGAGCTGATGTAGGCGACTTGTTTAACTACAGCTTGGTGCTCATACTCAATAAAGTTCATCACTCTTAACATGGGGATCACTACACGCAATATGCTTGATACCCATTTACATCCATGTATGAGAAAGATGTGATTCAATAAGAAGTTGTGTTATTTTACGTTAAAACTAAAATACATCTTGGTTTGTCATTTGAAATGGTATTAAATTTGTGGATACTTGAAATGTAATAAAATTATTTCATACGCCTTATTTTAACACTGACGTGGGATCACAACCTCCCCAGCAGAGAGCAGCATTGAGTAAAAATAACTCAGGAGCTGCAGAATAAGATGGTGTAAACAGACCAGGACAGTGCCAGACAAAAGACAAAGGAAATTTGCTGAATATATTAGCAGGAAAAAGGAAATGCAACTGAGAGGTGATGCAGAGGAACTCATTACTGTCTTATTTTTGATACTGATACACAAAGTGTGGCAAGATAAAGTGATTCGACCTTTTATAATGATCTCATTTTATTTATAACTTTGTCTAAAAATATGGTGATAGCTATATATAAGTTAAATTAGAAACGAGAAGAAGCTAATATCACCCAAATCTTGTGCTGTTGTTGTCTTTGGAGGTGGAAAAAGTATGTGAACTCCGAGGATAATCGCATCAATTTAAGATTGTAGGAGTTAGGATTTAGTAAACCTAGAGTCCAGTCAATGAAACCAGAGTAATGGTGTCTGTTCAAGTTTCTTCAGCTTCTAAAGACATATTCTGGGTTCGCTGAGCAAACCTCTGCTCAAGAGTTGCGATTTTTATCAAATTGGAAATGGTTAAAAACTCATCTTACTGAGTATAGATATTCCTCTCTCTACAGTGAGGGAAGTTTGTTATTACCCTCCTCTCTCATCAATGATATATTGCAGGTAACGTGATCAGTGGATCCCTGGGATGACTCATGCGGCCACAGAAGCGTTAAGATAAAAACCATGGAGCAACTCAGTGCCCCTGACTCAAAGTATAACAGTTGGGCAATATTGAGCTGATTGTACTTTAAGGGTTTGTTAATGTCCCTCATATTTCTACTCCGTCCGAATCTGCACAACCCTTTCCACTCAGGGCGTTAACCAGAAGGTGGGTGGCTCAATAACAGCAAATTTCCCCTGATGGCTGTGTGCTCATTATGTTGTGATTATTATACCTTAAGTGTCACATTATTAAATGGTGGGCCATTAATTCATAATTAAGTTAGTAAATATAACTAAAATTACCATATAGTCAGCCAAGTGGAAGGATAGGGAGTTCTTGACTGTGTAGAGGTTGGCAAAATTCACACATAAAGTATGCAACATTAATGAAGACAACAGTGCAGATGTGTATGTGAATATGCATGTTCATTTGCATGTGCATGTGCATGTGCACGTGTATGTGAGTGCGAGTGAGTGTGCTTTCAAAATGGCGGCTGGCCACTATGAAGACAAAAGACTCCCTATAGTGTATTTTGCTAAGAGCACATTGTATGTTTTATGTTTTGGGAGATGAGTGTGTGTGTGTGTGTTGGTGACAGGTTAGATAAAGTAGCATGCAAAAAAAGATGGTGAAGAGCATAACAAAGCTAACATTAACTTTCAAACAATCAATCAGTCAAATTTTATTTGTATAGCCCATATTCACAAATTACAATTCGTCTCATAGGGCTTTAACAGGGTGTGACATCCTCTGTTCTTAACCCTCAGCAAGAGTAAGGAAAAACTACTAAAAACCCTTTTAACAGGGTAAAAATATGTAGAAACCTCAGAGAGAGCCACATGTGAGGGATCCATCTCCCAGGACGGACAGAAGTGCAATAGATGCCACGTGTGGGAAAAAATCATCCAGATTAAAGTTTTTATCAGCATTGATGAGGGTAAACATCCCGAAGGACAACCCCAAAATGACATGCCAAGCAGTCCCGCTGCAATCACATTCCATGGTCAGCAACCAGTAGGACCACGATCCACCATCCAGACCAGAACGCCACTCCAGTCCTCAGTCACCGTCCATCGCCGCCCATCAGGACCCACCACGAGCCAGCACCGCGGCCCTGGTCCACCGCCCGTGCCCAATGCCAACGCGACACAGGGTCCGCCACCAGCACCACGATCAGCCCACATGACACAGAATCCGCCACATTGGATCCACCACCGCGACCCACGGTGCACGATCCACAAACCGCAATCCATGGTGCGACCACAGAGGCCCTGGATCTGCGGTTGATAAAGCAAAGGGATTCCGGGGAAGGGGGATAGGGATGGAGAAGAGGAAGGAGAAGCTGGAAAGAGAAGCTCCGTGTGTCATATGTCATAAAATAGAAGAAGTTACGTTCTGCCGCACTAATTAGCTCTAAATATAAGCTTTTTCAAAAAGGAAGGTTTTGAGCCTACTCTTAAACGAACAGATGGTGTCTGCCTCCCGAACTGAAAGTTATAGATGATTATTCCACAGCCGATGGGGTTGATGGCTAAAAGCTCTGGCCCCTACTCTACTTTTAGAGACTTTAGGGACGACAAGTAGGCCTGAATTCTGGGAGCGGAGTGCTCTAGTGGGTTTATAAGGTACTAACAGCTCTTTAAGGTAAAAAGGTGTTATATTATTAAGGGTCTTGAAGTTGAGGAGGAGAATTTTAAATTCTATTCCAGATTTAACTGGAAGCCAGTGCAGCGATGCTAATACTGGAGAAATGTGCTTTCTTTTCTTTGTTCTAGTCAGGACACGTGCTGCGGCATTTTAGACGAAATAACCAAAATATCACAGCAGCACAAATCAAACTTATATACATCACATGAATAACATTTAACAGCTTGTGCTTAGCCTAGTGTAATTATTACAGTTTTTCACAATTGTTAACACACGTTTTTCAAAACAATAACGGCTTTCTCAAAACTGCACATAGAAAACTGAAAACCTCACACACAAAATGCTAAACCTGACACTCCCTTTGCAAGATGACTCTTTGCCATCAAATCTCTTACCTGTTCACAAAATGGAACTCGTGTTTTCATTTGGTACACACAGCCATATTTTCAAATGACACATACATACCATTCATTGAGAACACACAACTAAGCATTTGCTTGCACAGTACCAAGCATTTACAGCACACTGAAGTGCAAAATTGAAAACACAATCATCAAAATGGAACACACCATATGAATGACAGTGACTCTGGAGCCATTTCTCCTTTTGTAAAATGTCTCAGTGTAGGCCCACTTTTTTCATTGTCAAACATAAAACAGCACACAAATATGCAGCATAAAAGTGTATTTCGGTACACACAGCGAACAGTAAAGTACTTTAAATGGGCCTGTTCAACCCCCCCCTTCACAAAAATTACAGTTTTTCACAATTGTTACCACACGTTTTTCAAAACAATAACGGCTTTCTCAAAACTGCACACAGAAAAATAAAAATCTCACACACAAAATGCTGACAGGCCTCAACACTCACATCGCCACAGGCCTCCTCCATGGCCTAGAGCAGCGGGACCCGGTCCTGTGGGTTCCGTTCATATACCTTCCACCTCCAAGCTGAAAATAATTCCTGAATGGGATTCAGGAAAGGAGAATAAGATGGAAGTTATAGAACGGAAAAATGTGGGTGGTCCTGGAACCACTCACGCACTTGAGCAGCCCGGTGGAAGCTCACATTGTCCCAGATGAAAACGTGATCGATCCGCTGTGGTCATCTCTCTGGCCAGGTGGTACCAGCAGGTCATGCAGGCCATCCAGGAAGACCAGGAGACGGGCAGCGTTATAGAACCCTAGGTGGGCATGACGGTGCAAGATCCCATGGTGACTCATTGCAGCACACATTGTGATGTTCCCACCACGCTGGCTGGGGACCGCCACAATGGCCCGCTAGCCAATTACATTTCTGCCTCGTGGCCTCCTCTTCACCAGGTTGAATCCCACCTCATCAATAAAGATGTACTGGTACAACACATGAGCTGTGTCATGCTCCTGGATCCGCTGACACAGACAGCCTGAGAATGAAGTTACAGTATGGACACAGAGAGGTCAACACAGTGGGCTACAGTGAGACACTGTAGAAAAGGAACAATATTGGATTACAGGTACAATACATGCATGTGTCAGTGCTGAATTTTGGTACTTACAAGCACAAACTCTCACCCTAACTACTTGATGCGGTCTGTGTTCCGTTCGAATGGGACCCTGAACACTTGTTTCATCCACATGGCAGTCCTATGAAGAATACGCTCCAATGTAGAGAGGCTGACAGTCTGGACGTTTCTAAATGTAGCATGGTCAGCCAGGATCCTAGTTTTTATTTGTCTGAGTGTGATAGAGTTGTTCTCACGAACCATATCTACAATTCCAGTCTCCTGTTCGGCTGTGTAAATGCAGTGAAATTGCTCATCAGACCTGAATGTTTAGAGATTTGAGTATTTCTGTGTTGTAGGTTGATGCTCTGAGATTTTACTTGAGAAGTGCGTGCAACAACTGAACATTGTGTGTAGTGTTTTGACAACAAGGTGATGTGTAATTGACATCAGAGTGTAAAGAATGAAAGTTAGAGTCTAATGCAGATAAGGGAGCGTGAAGTAGTGCTAAATTGGGTCGAGTGATTGGTACATGAAGTGAAGGTTGTGCAAATTGTGCCGAATTTTCGCTTTTTGTGTGTTAACAACTGAGAAAAACTGTAAGCCCAGTTGAGTTACCTGGCCATGAAAAGGGGGAAACAGTTTATGTGCAATTTAAAGTCCAGTGAAGTGGTCGTGCTGGTTTGTGGCTCCTGGGAGACTGAGTTCTGGAGGCTCCTCTTTGTCTCCAGAATAAATAAGTCATGTGGGCCAGCTTTGGCTACACATTTAGGCCCAATTACAGTTCACAAATACTAGGTCCAAACACAATGTATTTATGAAGGTGACTTGTACTGTAAAGTCTTTGTTGATAGGATTAGAAACAAACTAAAATTCAGTATTTTATTCAAACTCTACAGCCTGGGTTGACATTTGAGGGCAACTACTTTTTTTTTACTTTTACACAACATGCAGATATGTGACTGATGAGTTCAGAAGAGAGGAGAAGAGGAAAGGTTAGAAGAAAAGACAAGAGGATGGAAGAGAATTGAAAAAAAGAGGATAGAAGAGAAGAGAAGAGAATAGAAGAGAGGAAGAGATGATATAAGAGGAGAGGAGATGCCTTGAAGAGGATAGTAGAGGTTAGAAAGAGAGATTATAGAAGAGGAGAGGGGAGGGTAGAAGAGGAGAGTACAGGATAGAAAGAGAGATGATAGAAGAGGAGAGGAGAATAGAGTATAGAAGAGACGAGAAGAGAAGAATAGATAATGGAGGAGAAGAGGAGAGGATAGAAGAGAGGAAGAAAGGATAAATGAGAGTTGGGGATGGAAGAGGAGAGGATATGACAAAGGAAGAGAGTAGAGGATATAAAGATAGATTATAGAAGAGGAGGGCAGAGGAAAGAAAGAGAGGTGATAGAAGAGGAGATTAGAGGATAGAAAGAGAGTTGAAAGAAGAGGAGAGTAGAAAGAGAGATGATTGAAGAGGAGAGTAGAGGGTATGAGAGAGAAAAGAAGAGAAGAGGAGAGGATAGAAAGAGAGAATACAGACGAAGCGAGTAGATGATAGAAAGAGAGATAGTAGAAGAGGAGAGGAGAGGATAGAAGAAGCGAGTAGAGGATAGAGAGACAGATGGTAGAAGAGAAGAGGATAGAAGAGGATAGGAGAGGATATAGAAGAGGAGAGTAGAGGATAGATAGAGAGGTGATAGAAGAGAAGAGGACAGAAGAGGAGAAGAGATGATACAGGGTAAAGTAGAAGGGAATAATTTAGAATAGAACAGAAGGATAGCACCATCATTTAAAATCATGCCAGGGAGAGGAGGTGTCAACAAATAAAGGTTTCATAAATTATGTGTGTGCCTCTGATTGTTACACAGTTCAGCATGTATTTAATATGTTCATGGGATGAAACTGAAAATCCTCCTATTACACGCAGGAGTAAAAGTCAAGGTAGAGAACCCTGCTCATGTCACTGTCAAACAAAACTGATTCTGAAACAGCTCCTGTCCTGTGTACAGTCTCTGTCACAAGGTGTCGCTGTTGACCATTAATGTATATAACGCCTCTCTTTCACTGAAGTCATGACACACCCATTCGTAAAGAGTAAGACGCAGCAGTATGGAGGATGAGCTTTTTTTTAATGTTTAATTTAACAACAGAATCCTAAGCTTAATTTTTTTAAACCTCAAGTAAGAAACAAGAAATGGCTTTAGATCGCGGATTATTTTTTCCTGGAGATTACAGGATGAAGGTCTGGGCCACTGTCTTTGTCCTGTGTGCAGCTTGGCCCTGTGCTTTGTCTGTGACGCGCTACTCCATAGCCGAGGAGATGGAGAGGGGCTCTGTTGTGGCCAATCTGGCTGCGGACTTGGGACTTGAGCCTGGAGGTTTGGCCCAACGAGAGGTAAAACTTGATATTTTCACCAACAAGAAATATCTAGATTTTAACAAAAAGACAGGGGAGCTGTACATCGTGGAAAAGATCGACAGGGAATATCTTTGTCCGGCGAAGCCCACGTCCTGTTTCCTGAAGCTTGATGTGATCATAGAGAGTCCCTTACGCATCTTTAACATAGAGCTCGGAATAACGGACATAAATGACAACGCTCCGCATTTTCGACGGGACAGAGTAGAGCTCGACGTGTCGGAGTCAGCAACACCCGGAGAGCGATTCTCTCTGCCTAATGCTGTGGATCCAGATGTGGGCGTTAATACAATTAAAACATACAGGCTCAGTGTCAGTGAACAATTCACCATAGAAATTCAGACGGGCAGTGACGGAACTCAATATGTGGATTTGGTGCTGACCCAGTCTTTAGACAGAGAGGAGAAAGCGGTTCATAATCTAATACTGACCGCTGTGGACGGCGGAGTCCCTGTGCGCTCCGGCACTGCCAACATCATCGTGAGAGTACAGGACACAAACGACAACCCTCCTCGGTTTGAAAAGCAGATTTACACCGTTAACATGACGGAGAACTCTCCGATCGGAACCTTGGTGATGAGGCTGAACGCCACAGATTTCGACGAGGGTGTGAATTCAGAGATTGTGTACTCGTTCACCCTTTACACGTCAGAGAAGACACAAGATGTCTTTGCTCTAAATCCGAACACGGGGGAAATAACCGTGAAGGGCACTATTGACTATGAAGATATGAAATTCTATGAGATGCACATTGAGGCCAAGGATAAAGGGATTCATCCGTTATTAGGACAGTGTAAAGTGGTCGTTCACGTGAATGATATGAATGACAATTATCCAGACATCACCATACAGTCTGTTAAAAACACAGTGAATGAGAACATCCCAGTAGGAAGTGTCATAGCTCTAGTAGGCATAAGTGACAGAGACAGTGGCGATAATGGAAAAGTGAGCTTATCAATACATCAGCCGATGCCCTTTATTCTAAACAGTTCTTCAGAAAGACCCATGCATTATAATCTCATAGTGTCTGAGCCGTTGGATAGGGAAATTGTTCAAGAATATGACATCATACTGGTTGTGACTGATGCAGGAACTCCGCCTTTATCTGATAATGTAACCATAACTGTGCATCTGCTTGACATCAATGACAACGCACCACAGTTCCCTCAGTCGTTTAATACGATACGTGTGATGGAGAATAACGCACCTGGGGCCTTGCTCAGCTCACTCACTGCCTTTGATCCTGATCTCCACGAAAACCAGTATCTGGTTTATTTCATCCTGGAGAAGGAGATAGCCAACACCTCCATGTCCATGCTGTTTTCCATCAACCCAGAGAACGGTAATCTTTACGCACTGAAAACCTTTGACTATGAGATCGAGAAGGAGTTTCTTTTCCACATCGAGGCCAGAGACTCTGGTTCTCCTCCACTCAGCAGTAACGTCACCGTCCATATTGTGATTGTGGACCAGAACGACAATGCTCCAGTTATCGTGTCTCCGTGGCGCGCGCACGGCTCGGTGGTGGAGGAGAAGCTCCCCAGATCCACAGATAAAGGATCTATGATAGCAAAGGTGATCGCTTTAGACACAGACTCGGTGCACAACTCTCGGATTACCTACCAGTTTCTACAGGTGACTGACGCCACCTTGTTCAGTCTGGACCAATACAACGGAGAGATCCGGACTATGCGGATGTTCAGTTACAGAGATCCACGCCACCAGAGACTGGTTGTTGTGGCCAAGGACAACGGGGAGCCCGCTCTCTCTGCTACAGTCACCATCAAGCTGTCCACGGTGGAGACTGTCGTTAAGGCCTACTCTGACATGACGGAGGTGCCTCTAGAGTACGACATCTTCTCAGACCTAAACCTGTATTTGGTGATCGGTCTGGGCTCCGTGTCGTTTCTCCTGCTCATCACCATATTGGTCACCATCGTGCTCAAGTGTCAGAAACCCAAGCCCAGCAACGCGGCTCCTCCCTGCAGGAACAGTGTGATCAGTGAGAGGAACTCCACCATCGCAGATTCCACTCTGGTCTCCAACGATGCCTACTGGTACAGTCTGTTTCTGGCAGAGACCAGGAAAGGAAAGATGGTGGTCAGACAGCCTGTGCCAAAGGGCTCCAGATACATCGTGTCCAGTTTACCAAGAGGCACAGGACTCACAGACACGAGTGGCTCAGCAGCTTCTACTCTGCAGGTAGGAAATCACATTACACTTAAAAAATGCCCACATTATTTATCAATATTGAGACATATGTTGCTATAGACTCTGAACATTTTGTAGTACGCTTCTTTAGTTAGGATCAAAACGTGTGTACTCAAATTTGTTTTTTTTTAATGAAATCGTCAATTAAAATCACAATGATAGAAATGTATTGAAATAAACAGGGTCATGGAACTAAATCTGCAAAATATTAATTTAAAACTACAAGGGTGGCGCTGTTCCGTTAGTAAAAGCCCAGACCATGAACGTCATGACAGTGACTCGCTGCCAGTACGGCAGATCGTGAATCAGCCGGACAGCTTCGTGGTGCTGAAACGTCGCTCAGAAAAACACGCTCCTAGTTTTTTCAAATAATGCTGGAATATCGTGTGGATTAAAACTATATTAATATGATAGAGGTCGATGGTCATCACAACCAATAATCCCGGATATCCGCATTTAAACGGATCTGATCACGGACAACAATGCGACCCGATGTAACAATGGAGTCTTGCAGAAGGTACGTGCTGCTCGTGGTTCTCGTCCTCTTTTCCTTCGTTCGTGACATATCGACTTCAGTGACTCATTATTCAATACCCGAGGAAATGAAGGAAGGATCAGTTGTAGCAAACCTCGCGACTGATCTCGGCCTGGATGTGAAAATTCTGAATCAGAGGAAGATGCGTCTAGACATTATCGAAAATAAGAAATATCTGGATGTGAACAAAGAGACTGGGGAACTGTACATTGTGGAGAAGATTGATGGCGAACATGTCTGCAATTACAAATCATCTGCATCTTGTTATCTCAAACTGGAAGTAATACTAGAAAACCCCGTGAGGATTTTTAATATAGAAGTAGAAATTCTGGATATAAACGACAACGCCCCTAAATTTCGAAGAGACGTCATACACTTAGATATTTCTGAGTCAACCTCAAAAGGAGAGAGATTCTCTCTCAGTAATGCAGTTGATCCTGATGTCGGGAGCAACTCGGTGAAAACTTACCACCTCAGTGAAAGCGAATATTTTAATATTGAAGTTCAGACCGGAAGAGATGGGTCCAAATTTGCTGAACTAATCTTGAAAATGAATTTAGACCGGGAGCAGAAGGCTGTTCATAATTTAATACTCACAGCTGTAGATGGAGGAACACCTGCTCGTTCTGGTACTGCCAGTGTTATTGTCCGTGTATTAGACACAAACGATAACGCTCCTACGTTTGAAAAAGCGATTCATAATATAAAAATACTGGAGAATTCCCCCATAGGAAGTCTTGTTATTCATCTGAATGCAACGGATTTAGATGAGGGATCAAACTCTGACATAATTTACTCATATAGTTTATATACGTCGGAGAAAACACAGGAAACATTTAATCTGAATCCTTCCACTGGTGAAATTACTGTGAAGGGAATGTTAAACTACGAGGACTTCAGGATTTATGATATGGAAGTTATAGCCACCGACAACGGAGCCACTAGTTTATCAGGTCAATGTACCATAAAGATTCTGGTTGAAGACATGAATGACAACCACCCAGAAATATCTATTAAATCATTTCAGAGTCCAGTCAATGAAAACATAGAATTAGACACAGTGATTGCTGTGGTTAGTGTCAGTGATAAAGACTCTGGGGACAATGGAGTGGTTGATCTTCGTATTCCAGATAATATGCCTTTCAAACTGAGAGAATCCTCTGACAACTATTATGAATTAGTGGTGTCAGAGCCGTTAGACCGAGAGAAGGTTCCTGAATATGACGTCACTTTCACCGTCACAGACAGAGGTTCTCCTCCTTTGTCTGACAACGAAACTATGACTTTAGAGCTGCTGGATGTTAATGACAATGTTCCACAGTTCCCTCAGTCGTTTTACACGATACGTGTGATGGAGAATAACGCACCTGGGGCCTTGCTCAGTTCACTCACTGCCTTTGACCCTGATCTCCATGAAAACCAGTATCTGGTTTATTTCATCCTGGAGAAGGAGATAGCCAACACCTCCATGTCCATGCTTTTCTCCATCAACCCAGAGAACGGTAATCTTTACGCACTGAAAACTTTTGACTATGAGATCGAGAAGGAGTTTCTTTTCCACATCGAGGCCAGAGACTCTGGTTCTCCTCCACTCAGCAGTAACGTCACCGTCCATATTGTTATTGTGGACCAGAACGACAACGCTCCGGTTATCGTGTCTCCTTGGCGCGCGCACGGCTCGGTGGTGGAGGAGAAGATCCCCAGATCCACAGATAAAGGCTCCCTGGTTTCCAAGGTGATCGCTTTAGACACAGACTCGGTGCACAACTCTCGGATTACCTACCAGTTTCTACAGGTGACTGACGTCACTTTGTTCAGTCTGGACCAATACAACGGAGAGATCCGGACTATGAGGATGTTCAGTTACAGAGATCCACGCCACCAGAGACTGGTTGTTGTGGCCAAGGACAACGGGGAGCCCGCTCTCTCTGCTACAGTCACCATCAAGCTGTCCACGGTGGAGACTGTCGTTAAGGCCTACTCTGACATGACTGAGGTGCCTCTAGAGTACGACATCTTCTCAGACCTAAACTTGTATTTGGTGATCGGTCTGGGCTCCGTGTCGTTTCTCCTGCTCATCACCATATTGGTCACCATCGTGCTCAAGTGTCAGAAACCCAAGCCCAGCAACGCGGCTCCTCCCTGCAGGAACAGTGTGATCAGTGAGAGGAACTCCACCATCGCAGATTCCACTCTTGTCTCCAACGATGCCTACTGGTACAGTTTGTTTCTGGCAGAGACCAGGAAAGGAAAGATGGTGGTCAGACAGCCTGTGCCAAAGGGCTCCAGATACATCGTGTCCAGTTTACCGAGAGGCACAGGACTCACAGACACGAGCGGCTCAGCAGCTTCTACTCTGCAGGTAGGAAATCACATTACACTTAAAAAATGCCCATATCATTAATTCATATTCAGCCATATGTTGCTATAAACTCTGAACATTTTTAGTAAGATACATAATTAAAATCGTAAAGTTGTCAGTAAATGCTGTTTTCTTTTTTAATGGTTTAACTGACAATGATAAAAAAAACTATAAAATAAAGATAAGGTCATCACAGTAAATCTAACAAAAAATTATTTAAAACTATAAGGGTGGCGCTGTTCCGTGAGTAAAAATCCAGACCATGAACGTATGACAGTGACTCGCTGCCATTACGGCAGATCGTGAATCAGCCGGACAGCTTCGTGGTGCTGAAACGCCGCTCGGAAAACACACTCCTGTGTTATTCAAATAATGCTGGAATATCGTGTGGATTAAAACTTTATTAATATGATAGAGGTCGATTGTCATCACAACAAATACTCCCGGATATCTGCATTAAGACTGATCTAAACACGGACATCAACACGATCCTTTCTAACAATGGAGTCTTGGAGAAGGTACGTGCTGCTCGTGGTTCTTCTTCTTTTTTCCTTCGTTCGTAACATATCGACTTCAGTGACTCATTATTCAATACCCGAGGAAATGAAAGAAGGATCAGTTGTAGCAAACCTCGCGACTGATCTCGGCCTGGATGTGAAAACACTGATTCAGAGGAAGATGCGCCTGGACATCATCGCAAATAAGAAATATCTGGATGTGAACAAAGAGACTGGGGAACTGTACATTTTGGAGAAGATTGACAGGGAATATCTTTGCCCTTCTAAATCATCAGCGTCATGTTATGTCAAACTGGAAATAATACTAGAAAGCCCGGTTAGAATATTTAACATAGAATTGGAAATTCTGGATATAAACGACAACGCCCCGCAATTTAGAAGAGACGTCATACATTTAGATATGTCTGAGTCGACGCCAAAAGGAGAGAGGTTCTCTCTCAGTAATGCAGTTGATCCTGATGTGGGGAGCAACTCGGTGAAAACTTACCATCTGAGTGAAAGTGAACATTTTAATATTGAAGTTCAGACCGGAAGAGATGGGTCCAAATTTGCAGAATTAATCTTGAAAAAGACTTTAGACCGGGAGCAGCAGGCTGTTCATAATTTAATACTCACAGCTGTAGATGGAGGAACACCTGCTCGTTCTGGTACTGCCAGTGTTATTGTTCGTGTATTAGACACAAACGACAACGCTCCTACGTTTGATAAAGCGATCCATAACATAAACATACTGGAGAATTCCCCCATAGGAAGTCTTGTTATTCATCTGAATGCAACGGATTTAGATGAGGGGTCAAACTCTGAGATAATTTACTCATATAGTTTATATACTTCAGAAAAGACGCAGGAAACATTTAATCTGAATCCTTCCACTGGTGAAATTACTGTGAAGGGAATGTTAAACTACGAGGACTTCAGGATTTATGATATGGAAGTTATAGCAACCGACCACGGAGCCACTAGTTTATCAGGACAATGTACCATAAAGATTCTGGTTGAAGACATGAATGACAACCACCCAGAAATATCTATTAAATCATTTCAGAGTCCAGTCAATGAAAACATAGAATTAGACACAGTGCTCGCTGTGGTTAGTGTCAGTGATAAAGACTCTGGTGACAATGGAGTGGTTGATCTTCGTATTCCAGATAATATGCCATTCAAACTCAGAGAATCCTCTGATAACTATTATGAATTAGTGGTGTCAGAGCCGTTAGACCGTGAGAAGGTTCCTGAATATGACGTCACTTTCACCGTCACAGACAGGGGTACTCCCCCTTTATCTGACAACGAAACTATGACTTTAGAGCTGCTGGATGTTAATGACAATGTTCCACAGTTCCCTCAGTCGTTTTACACGATACGTGTGATGGAGAATAACGCACCTGGGGCCTTGCTCAGTTCACTCACTGCCTTTGACCCTGATCTCCATGAAAACCAGTATCTGGTTTATTTCATCCTGGAGAAGGAGATAGCCAACACCTCCATGTCAATGCTGTTCTCCATCAACCCAGAGAACGGTAATCTTTACGCACTGAAAACTTTTGACTATGAGATCGAGAAGGAGTTTCTTTTCCACATCGAGGCCAGAGACTCTGGTTCTCCTCCACTCAGCAGTAACGTCACCGTCCATATTGTTATTGTGGACCAGAACGACAACGCTCCGGTTATCGTGTCTCCCTGGCGCGCGCACGGCTCGGTGGTGGAGGAGAAGATCCCCAGATCCACAGATAAAGGCTCCCTGGTTTCCAAGGTGATCGCTTTAGACACGGACTCGGTGCACAACTCTCGGATTACCTACCAGTTTCTACAGGTGACTGACGTCACTTTGTTCAGTCTGGACCAATATAACGGAGAGATCCGGACTATGAGGATGTTCAGTTACAGAGATCCACGCCACCAGAGACTGGTTGTTGTGGCCAAGGACAACGGGGAGCCCGCTCTCTCTGCTACAGTCACCATCAAGCTGTCCACGGTGGAGACTGTCGTTAAGGCCTACTCTGACATGACGGAGGTGCCTCTAGAGTACGACATCTTCTCAGACCTAAACCTGTATCTGGTGATCGGTCTGGGCTCCGTGTCGTTTCTCCTGCTCATCACCATATTGGTCACCATCGTGCTCAAGTGTCAGAAACCCAAGCCCAGCAACGCGGCTCCTCCCTGCAGGAACAGTGTGATCAGTGAGAGGAACTCCACCATCGCAGATTCCACTCTGGTCTCCAACGATGCCTACTGGTACAGTCTGTTTCTGGCAGAGACCCGGAAAGGAAAGATGGTGGTCAGACAGCCTGTGCCAAAGGGCTCCAGATACATCGTGTCCAGTTTACCGAGAGGCACAGGACTCACAGACACGAGCGGCTCAGCAGCTTCTACTCTGCAGGTAGGAAATCACATTACACTTAAAAAATGCCCACATCATTTATCATTATTAAGCCATATGTTACTATGGACTGTGAACATTTCGCATTAAGATACATAATTAAGGTTAAAAAGGTTTTTAGTAAATGGTATGTTTTCTTTCTGTAATAGTCTATTCAAACTCAAAATGATAAAAAAGCAATTAAAAAAAAATCAGGTTATCGCAATAAATCTAGGCACAATATATTCTAAACTATAAGGGTGGCGCTGTTCCGTTATTAAAAATCCAGACCTGGTACGTCATGACAGTGACTCGCTGCAATTGCTGCAGATCGTGAATCAGCCGGACAGCTTAGTGGTGCTGAAACGCCGCTCGGAAAACACACTCCTATTTTCTTTCAATACTTCTGGAATATCGTGTGGATTACAACTTTATTAATATGATAGACGTCGATTGTCATCACAACGACAGACAATAATCCTGGATATCTTCATAAAGACTGATCTAAACACGGACAACAATGCGACCCGATGTAACAATGGAGTCTTGCCGAAGGTACGTGCTGCTCGTGGTTCTTGTTCTTTTTTCCTTCGTTCGTAACACATCGACTTCAGTGACTCATTATTCAATACCCGAGGAAATGAAAGAAGGATCAGTTGTAGCAAACCTCGCTACTGATCTCGGCCTGGATGTGAAAACACTGATTCAGAGGAAGATGCGTCTGGACATCATCGCAAATAAGAAATATCTGGATGTGAACAAAGACACTGGGGAACTGTACATTGTAGAGAAGATTGACAGAGAATATATTTGTCCTGCAAAGTTGTCTTGTTATCTCAAACAAGAGGTAATACTAGAGAACCCAGTTCGAATTTTTAATATAGAATTAGAAATTCTGGATATGAACGACAACGCCCCTCAGTTTAGAAGAGACGTCATACACTTAGACATTTCTGAGTCGACGCCAAAAGGAGAGAGATTCTCTCTCAGTAATGCAGTGGATCCTGATGTCGGGAGCAACTCAGTGAAAACTTACCATCTGAGTGAAAGCGAACATTTTAATATTGAAGTTCAGACCGGAAGAGATGGGTCGAAATTTGCTGAATTAATCTTGAAAAAGACTTTAGACCGGGAGCAGCAGGCTGTTCATAATTTAATACTAACAGCTGTAGATGGAGGAACACCTGCTCGTTCTGGTACTGCTAGTGTTATTGTCCGTGTATTAGACACAAACGACAATGCTCCTACGTTTGATAAAGTTATTCATAATATAAAAATACTAGAGAACTCTCCCATAGGAAGTCTTGTTATTCATCTGAATGCAACGGATTTAGATGAGGGGTCAAACTCTGACATAATTTACTCATATAGTTTATATACTTCAGAAAAGACGCAGGAAACATTTAATCTGAATCCTAACACTGGTGAAATTACTGTGAAGGGAATGTTAAACTACGAGGACTTCAGGATTTATGATATGGAAGTTATAGCAACCGACCACGGAGTCACTAGTTTATCAGGACAATGTACCATAAAGATTCTGGTTGAAGACATGAATGACAACCACCCAGAAATATCTATTAAATCATTTCAGAGTCCAGTCAATGAAAACATAGAATTAGACACAGTGATCGCTGTGGTGAGTGTCAGTGATAAAGACTCTGGTGACAATGGAGTGGTTGATCTTCGTATTCCAGATAATATGCCTTTCAAACTGAGAGAATCCTCTGATAACTATTATGAATTAGTGGTGTCAGAGCCGTTAGACAGAGAGAAGGTTCCTGAATATGACGTCACTTTCACCGTCACAGACAGAGGTTCTCCTCCTTTATCTGACAACGAAACTATGACTTTAGAGCTGCTGGATGTTAATGACAATGTTCCACAGTTCCCTCAGTCGTTTTACACGATACGTGTGATGGAGAATAACGCACCTGGGGCCTTGCTCAGTTCACTCACTGCCTTTGACCCTGACCTCCATGAAAACCAGTATCTGGTTTATTTCATTCTCGAGAAGGAAATAGCCAACACCTCCATGTCCATGCTGTTCTCCATCAACCCAGAGAACGGTAATCTTTACGCACTGAAAACTTTTGACTATGAGATCGAGAAGGAGTTTCTTTTCCACATCGAGGCCAGAGACTCTGGTTCTCCTCCACTCAGCAGTAACGTCACCGTCCATATTGTTATTGTGGACCAGAACGACAACGCTCCGGTTATCGTGTCTCCGTGGCGCGCGCACGGCTCGGTGGTGGAGGAGAAGATCCCCAGATCCACTGATAAAGGCTCCCTGGTTTCCAAGGTGATCGCTTTAGACACAGACTCGGTGCACAACTCTCGGATTACTTACCAGTTTCTACAGGTGACTGACGTCACCTTGTTCAGTCTGGACCAATATAACGGTGAGATCCGGACTATGAGGATGTTCAGTTACAGAGATCCACGCCACCAGAGACTGGTTGTTGTGGCCAAGGACAACGGGGAGCCCGCTCTCTCTGCTACAGTCACCATCAAGCTGTCCACGGTGGAGACTGTCGTTAAGGCCTACTCTGACATGACGGAGGTGCCTCTAGAGTACGACATCTTCTCAGACCTAAACCTGTATCTGGTGATCGGTCTGGGCTCCGTGTCGTTTCTCCTGCTCATCACCATATTGGTCACCATCGTGCTCAAGTGTCAGAAACCCAAGCCCAGCAACGCGGCTCCTCCCTGCAGGAACAGTGTGATCAGTGAGAGGAACTCCACCATCGCAGATTCCACTCTGGTCTCCAACGATGCCTACTGGTACAGTCTGTTTCTGGCAGAGACCCGGAAAGGAAAGATGGTGGTCAGACAGCCTGTGCCAAAGGGCTCTAGATACATCGTGTCCAGTTTACCGAGAGGCACAGGACTCACAGACACGAGCGGCTCAGCAGCTTCTACTCTGCAGGTAGGAAATCATATTACACTTAAAAAATGCCCACATCATTTATCATTATTAAGCCATATGTTGCTATAGACTCTGAACATGTTGTATTACGCTTCATTAGTTATGATAAAAAAGTTTGTCCTCAATTCTGAGTTTTTTCGACTGTAATTGTACAGTAAAACTCACATTGATATAAATTCGTAAGAAGCAAAACGGCCGTGATACTAAATCTAGCAAAAATAATAATTTTAAACTAAAAGGGTGGCGCTGTTCCGTTAGAAAAAATCCAGAACATGAACTTCTTGACAGTGACTCGCTGCCATTACGGCAGATCGTGAATCAGCCGGACAGCTCCGTGGTGTTGAATCGCCGCTCAGAAAACACACTCCGACTTCTTTAAATTATGCTGGAATATCGTGTGGATTAAAAATATATTTATATGATCATCAGAACAAACGTCTGTAATCCCGGATAACTGCATTACGCCTGATTTTAACGCGAACAACAAAACGACCCGATGTAACAATGGAGTCTTGCAGAAGGTACGTGCTGCTCGTGGTTCTTGTTCTTTTTTCCTTCGTTCGTGACATATCGTCTTCAGTGACTCATTATTCAATACCCGAGGAAATGAAGGAAGGATCAGTTGTAGCAAACCTCGCTACTGATCTCGGCCTGGATGTGAAAACACTGATTCAGAGGAAGATGCGTCTGGACATCATCGCAAATAAGAAATATCTGGATGTGAACAAAGAGACTGGGGAACTGTACATTGTGGAGAAGATTGACAGAGAATATATTTGCAATACCAAATCGTCATCAACTTGTTATCTTAGACTGGAGGTAATATTAGACAACCCTGTGCGAATTTTTAATATAGAGGTGGAAATTCTGGATATCAATGACAACGCCCCTCAATTCCGAAGAGACGTCATACACTTAGATATTTCTGAGTCGACGCCAAAAGGAGAGAGATTCTCTCTCAGTAATGCAGTGGATCCTGATGTCGGGAGCAACTCGGTGAAAACTTACCATCTGAGTGAAAGTGAATATTTTAATATTGAAGTTCAGACCGGAAGAGAAGGGACGAAGTTTGCAGAATTTTTCTTAAAAAATACTTTAGACCGGGAGCAGCAGGCTGTTCATAATTTAATACTCACAGCTGTAGATGGAGGAACACCTGCTCGTTCTGGTACTGCCAGTGTTATTGTTCGTGTACTAGACACAAACGACAACGCTCCGACGTTTGATAAAGTGATTCATAATATAAAAATACTGGAGAATTCCCCCATAGGAAGTCTTGTTATTCATCTGAATGCCACAGATTTAGATGAGGGGTCAAACTCTGACATAATTTACTCATATAGTTTATATACGTCAGAGAAAACACAGGAAACATTTAATCTGAATCCTTCCACTGGTGAAATAAATGTGAGGGGAATGTTAAACTACGAGGACTTCAGGATTTATGATATGGAAGTTATAGCAACCGACCACGGAGCCACTAGTTTATCAGGACAATGTACCATAAAGATTCTGGTCGAAGACATGAATGACAACCACCCAGAAATATCTATTAAATCATTTCAGAGTCCAGTCAATGAAAACATAGAATTAGACACAGTGATCGCTGTGGTTAGTGTCAGTGATAAAGACTCCGGGGACAATGGAGTGGTTGATCTTCGTATTCCAGATAATATGCCTTTCAAACTGAGAGAATCCTCTGATAACTATTATGAATTAGTGGTGTCAGAGCCGTTAGACCGAGAGAAGGTTCTTGAATATGACATCACTTTCACTGTCACAGACAGAGGTTCTCCTCCTTTATCTGACAACGAAACTATGACTTTAGAGCTGCTGGATGTTAATGACAATGTTCCACAGTTCCCTCAGTCGTTTTACACGATACGTGTGATGGAGAATAACGCACCTGGGGCCTTGCTCAGTTCACTCACTGCCTTTGACCCTGACCTCCATGAAAACCAGTATCTGGTTTATTTCATTCTAGAGAAGGAAATAGCCAACACCTCCATGTCCATGCTGTTCTCCATCAACCCAGAGAACGGTAATCTTTACGCACTGAAAACATTTGACTATGAGATCGAGAAGGAGTTTCTTTTCCACATCGAGGCCAGAGACTCTGGTTCTCCTCCACTCAGCAGTAACGTCACCGTCCATATTGTTATTGTGGACCAGAACGACAACGCTCCGGTTATCGTGTCTCCGTGGCGCGCGCACGGCTCGGTGGTGGAGGAGAAGATCCCCAGATCCACTGATAAAGGCTCCCTGGTTTCCAAGGTGATCGCTTTAGACACAGACTCGGTGCACAACTCTCGGATTACTTACCAGTTTCTACAGGTGACTGACGCCACCTTGTTCAGTCTGGACCAGTACAACGGAGAGATCCGGACTATGAGGATGTTCAGTTACAGAGATCCACGCCACCAGAGACTGGTTGTTGTGGCCAAGGACAACGGGGAGCCAGCTCTCTCTGCTACAGTCACCATCAAGCTGTCCACGGTGGAGACTGTCGTTAAGGCCTACTCTGACATGACGGAGGTGCCTCTAGAGTACGACATCTTCTCAGACCTAAACCTGTATCTGGTGATCGGTCTGGGCTCCGTGTCCTTTCTCCTGCTCATCACCATATTGGTCACCATCGTGCTCAAGTGTCAGAAACCCAAGCCCAGCAACGCGGCTCCTCCCTGCAGAAACAGTTTGATCAGTGAGAGGAACTCCACCATCGCAGATTCCACTCTGGTCTCCAACGATGCCTACTGGTACAGTCTGTTTCTGGCAGAGACCAGGAAAGGAAAGATGGTGGTCAGACAGCCTGTGCCAAAGGGCTCCAGATACATTGTGTCCAGTTTACCGAGAGGTACAGGACTCACAGACACGAGTGGCTCAGCAGCTTCTACTCTGCAGGTATGGAGAAACATGTACTTAACGTGAATTACACTTAACTGTATTCTGTCAATCTCAGTCCACTTCTCTTTGAACACAATAGTGTTGTGCTGTGTTTCAAAATATTTCTTCTTCTTTTCACTTATTTTGATTCAATACGCACAAAGACTTAAAACTGCCTCAAAAATGGAACTTGCATCATAAGTCAAAGTGCCATAATTTCCACCAACAGCATGATATTAAGTGCTTTTACACTTATTAATGTTTTACTAACAATCCAATACAATCACATGGAAACTTACCAATACGTTGACCCACTATCTTTAGTTTCCAATAAGTAGTGTTTTTGTTATCTAAGTATTAATTATTCGTCATGTATCATTGTTGGAGGAGAGGTTAGCCAAACTGCAGGGCAAATATATTCAATTGAAAACGAGGTAAAGATTGATATAAATATTTATAATGCAGGGACACTTCGGATTTTACCAGTTGAACATTGTTTTTATGCACAGACTCTCTTGGAGGGACATGCTCGTTTTATGTTTGATTTATAAGCATGAATGTGATGCATGCAAAGAGCAGTAGTTGTTTTGTGCTTTTAATGTTGAAGATGCCGACTAATATACATTTTCAGTCCCAACTAAATGTATTCCCTAAGTTAGAAACTATAAAGTTAATATTTCATGTAAGGTTTGGTAATGGATAACGATTAATATTTACCTTTTTTTCTATTCATTTTAATGAAAGAGTATGACAACATATCATATAAACGTTATGATAATTGTTAAAGTTTTGTTTCACTTTACTAAACTGAAGTCAAATCGCTGGATATTGGAATCATTTGTACGTTTCTTAAATCTGTTCTTCTAGCATTGACCACTGTAGGCCAAATATAAAGCTTAGTTTACTAATAGACTATCGGTAAAAAGGCAAACAGAAAAAAGTTAAGAATACAAGTGAGGATTCACTTCTGTCACTGTTTAATTATTTTTCACACAGAAAACGGCACGTAAAGTCAAACACAAAAGCGAGGTGTGTTCTTCTGTATTCACAGGGTATTATGTATATTATATGTTTATTTCAGTGTAATACATTTAAAGAGTATTTACAAAATTAAATTAACAACACAACAATGGCATAAGATAACTTTTAATTGTTCACACAAAGACTAGGATGATAAAACAATATCAAATTTAATAACATAATTCTCTCCGATTTTATAAAGTACATACACGACTCATCTTTCACTATGCGCACAGCCCCATAAAGGACAGTTAATGTCGCTGCTCTCCACAAAGACACACTAAACGATGAAGTCATCGTTCTCGGGATCGGTGATTGGAGAATACACAGGCAGTCATAGTTCACGTAAACCTCTGCAGATCCCAGTATGAAGAAACGAGTCCGCTGACGACACTCCCTGCCTTTCGAGACTTAAAAAAGGAATAATTCTTCGCTCCTCCGCACATCAAATTTCCAGACTTTAAACACGGACCAATGGCTCATCCTAATCCTCTGTGTCCGTGGAGAGGGTACGTTTTTGTATTCCTCTTTCTTTATGTCATCATGACCACAGTCTCCGCCGTCAACCACTATACTGTTCCCGAAGAAATGGAGGAAGGATCTGTCGTCGCTAATTTAGCAACTGATTTGGGTCTGGACGTGAAGACTCTGACTAGAAGGAAAATGCGCGTTGACGCTATAGGAAACAAAAAATATCTCGACATCAACAAAGAGACCGGAGAGCTGTTTATATTAGAAAGAATAGACAGAGAGTTTTTATGCGCACTGAAGACAGCCACGTCTTGCTTTCTTAAATTAGACGCTACGATTGAAAATCCAATACGAATGTTTAATATTGAGGTCGAAATCACGGACATTAATGATAACGCTCCTCATTTCCGACGTGGGACGATGCACTTGGACATCTCTGAATCCAGCCCCATCGGAGAGAGGTTCTCGCTGAATAACGCAGCGGATCCAGATGTTGGAACGAATTCTGTGAAGGATTACCACCTGAGCTCAAGTGAACACTTTTCTATTGAAATTCAGACGGGGAGAGATGGGACGAAGTTTGCTGATTTAATACTTAAAAAAGCTTTAGACAGAGAGAAGCAGGCTGTTCATAATCTAATGCTGACTGCTGTGGACGGTGGAGTTCCCACGCGCACAGGTACAGCCAGCGTCATTGTTCGTGTGCTCGATGTGAATGACAACGCCCCTTCGTTTGACAAAGACAGATACGTTGTTCACGTGATGGAGAACTCACCGATTGGAAGTCTAGTGATCAAACTAAACGCCACTGATTTAGATGAAGGCTCCAATTCTGATATTGTTTATACATATAGTTTGTATACATCAGAGAGAACACAAAATGTGTTTAAACTGAATTCAGAAAACGGTGAAATCAGAATGAAAGAGATGATTAATTATGAAGATATGAAACTTTATGAAATGGAAGTTATTGCCAGTGATAAAGGACAAAACTCCTTAACTGGACAGTGTAAGCTGACGATACAGGTGACAGATATGAATGATAATCATCCAGAAATATCTATTAAATCATTTCAGAGTCCAGTCAATGAAAACATAGAATTAGACACAGTGATCGCTGTGGTGAGTGTCAGTGATAAAGACTCTGGGGACAATGGAGTGGTGGATCTTCGTATTCCAGATAATATGCCTTTCAAACTCAGAGAATCCTCTGATAACTATTATGAATTAGTGGTGTCAGAGCCGTTAGACCGTGAGAAGGTTCCTGAATATGACGTCACTTTCACCGTCACAGACCGAGGTTCTCCTCCTTTATCTGACAATGAAACTATGACTTTAGAGCTGCTGGATGTTAATGACAATGTTCCACAGTTCCCTCAGTCGTTTTACACGATACGTGTGATGGAGAATAACGCACCTGGGGCCTTGCTCAGTTCACTCACTGCCTTTGACCCTGACCTCCATGAAAACCAGTATCTGGTTTATTTCATTCTAGAGAAGGAGATAGCCAACACCTCCATGTCCATGCTGTTCTCCATCAACCCAGAGAACGGTAATCTTTACGCACTGAAAACTTTTGACTATGAGATCGAGAAGGAGTTTCTTTTCCACATCGAGGCCAGAGACTCTGGTTCTCCTCCACTCAGCAGTAACGTCACTGTCCATATTGTTATTGTCGACCAGAACGACAATGCTCCGGTTATCGTGTCTCCGTGGCGCGCGCACGGCTCGGTGGTGGAGGAGAAGATCCCCAGATCCACTGATAAAGGCTCCCTGGTTTCCAAGGTGATTGCTTTAGACACAGACTCGGTGCACAACTCTCGGATTACCTACCAGTTTCTACAGGTGACTGACGCCACCTTGTTCAGTCTGGACCAGTACAATGGAGAGATCCGGACTATGAGGATGTTCAGTTACAGAGATCCACGCCACCAGAGACTGGTTGTTGTGGCCAAGGACAACGGGGAGCCCGCTCTCTCTGCTACAGTCACCATCAAGCTGTCCACGGTGGAGACTGTCGTTAAGGCCTACTCTGACATGACGGAGGTGCCTCTAGAGTACGACATCTTCTCAGACCTAAACCTGTATTTGGTGATCGGTCTGGGCTCCGTGTCGTTTCTCCTGCTCATCACCATATTGGTCACCATCGTGCTCAAGTGTCAGAAACCCAAGCCCAGCAACGCGGCTCCTCCCTGCAGGAACAGTGTGATCAGTGAGAGGAACTCCACCATCGCAGATTCCACTCTGGTCTCCAACGATGCCTACTGGTACAGTCTGTTTCTGGCAGAGACCAGGAAAGGAAAGATGGTGGTCAGACAGCCTGTGCCAAAGGGCTCCAGATACATCGTGTCCAGTTTACCAAGAGGCACAGGACTCACAGACACGAGTGGCTCAGCAGCTTCTACTCTGCAGGTATGGGAAAAATGTACTTAAATTAGTTTAACTTAACTTTGTTCATGGACTACTAGTCAAGTACTCTCATAAGTGTTCACAGCAGTTGGGGCTTTGTTGTGCTTGAGAATATTTGCTCTGTATCCTTTTTTTGTTTTGGCTAATATGCATAAATAGACCAAAATAGCTTTGATGAACTGTCAATCAGATCACCTCATATAATCGTATGAAAGTTTAGAAACATGTTCATAAATAATATACAGTTTCCCTTTCCTAAATACATGTTCTTTGTTATTTCAGCATGACGTTTTATTAAGTATCAGAATGAGCAACCAGGTACATTCAGCCTCCATTGCTTTAAGAAGTAAAGATTTGTAAATTTTACATTATAAACAGGTGGATGATGGATTTCATCATGTTTGGAAATATTTTCAAAAACAGGCACTCGTTTGTAAAACTCAAGGAGCACAAAGGAAATCGGATGCAGTTATTTACTTTACAGTCACTCTATAGAAACTTGAGAAACACTTCTCATTCATTCAACTTTCATATACAAAATACAAACATTAAATCAACAGAAATCTATACTTTATTTTTCTGGTATATTCACTTCCACCTTTCGCGATTAAAAGTTCGAAAAATCAGAAGAACACTTCACCTAATAACTTACTCTCAGTTTCTTAAAATGTGTTCAAAACTGACACATTCGCAGATTTTTTTATTGATACATTTATTGTTGAAATAGTTGAAAATACTCATACAAAACTATTTTCGTCGCTGCTCTCTACAAAAATACACTTCCTGGTGAGGTCATCGATCACATGATAGTCCATTGGTGGAACGGAAGTCAGTGGTGGCATCAACTGCGCGTCACTCCTCATCTCAGCACAGAGACATCTTTCCCTTCAAGGCTCGTTTCTGCATGCAGCAGGAGGAGGACGTGTCCACGTTCCAGCACATTTCACTGCTGCAAACACGGAATCTGCACGATGGCGCACGATATACAGCGCGTGTTCTGGAGACGGTACGTTTACGCATTTATTTTTCTCGCTGTCATCACGACCACAGTCTCCGCCGTCAGCCACTATTCTGTTCCCGAGGAAATGGAGGAAGGATCTGTCGTCGCTAATTTAGCAACGGATTTGGGTCTGGACGTGAAGACTCTGACTAGAAGGAAAATGCGCGTTGACGCTGTTGGAAACAAAAAATATCTCGACATCAACAAAGAGACTGGAGAGCTGTTTATATTGGAAAGAATAGACAGAGAGTTGTTATGTCCATTGAAAACCACCACGTCTTGCTTTCTTAAATTAGACGCTACGATTGAAAATCCAATACGAATGTTTAATATTGAGGTCGAAATCACAGACATTAATGATAACGCTCCTCATTTCCGACGAGGGACGATGCACTTGGACATCTCTGAATCCAGCCCCATCGGAGAGAGGTTCTCGCTGAATAACGCTGCGGATCCAGATGTTGGAACGAATTCTGTGAAGGATTACCACCTGAGCTCAAGTGAACACTTCTCTATTGAAATTCAGACGGGGAGAGATGGGACGAAATTTGCTGATTTAATACTTAAAAAAGCTTTAGACAGAGAGAAGCAGGCTGTTCATAATCTAATGCTGACTGCTGTGGACGGTGGAGTTCCCACGCGCACAGGTACAGCCAGCGTCATTGTTCGTGTGCTCGATGTGAATGACAACGCCCCTTCGTTTGACAAAGACAGATACGTTGTCAACGTGATGGAGAACTCACCGATTGGAAGTCTAGTGATCAAATTAAACGCCACTGATTTAGATGAAGGCTCCAACTCTGATATTGTTTATTCATATAGTCTGTATACATCAGAGAGAACACAAAATGTGTTTAAACTGAATTCAGAAAACGGTGAAATCAGAGTGAAAGAGATGATTAATTATGAAGATATGAAACTTTATGAAATGGAAGTTATTGCCAGTGATAAAGGACAAAACTCCTTAACTGGACAGTGTAAGCTGACGATACAGGTGACAGATATGAATGATAATCATCCAGAAATTTCCATTAAATCGTTTCAGAGTCCAGTCAATGAAAACATAGAATTAGACACAGTGATCGCTGTGGTGAGTGTCAGTGATAAAGACTCTGGTGACAATGGAGTGGTTGATCTTCGTATTCCAGATAATATGCCTTTCAAACTCAGAGAATCCTCTGATAACTATTATGAATTAGTGGTGTCAGAGCCGTTAGACCGTGAGAAGGTTCCTGAATATGACGTCACTTTCACCGTCACAGACAGAGGTTCTCCTCCTTTATCTGATAACGAAACTATGACTTTAGAGCTGCTGGATGTTAATGACAATGTTCCACAGTTCCCTAAGTCGTTTTACACGATACGTGTGATGGAGAATAACGCACCTGGGGCCTTGCTCAGTTCACTCACTGCCTTTGACCCTGACCTCCATGAAAACCAGTATCTGGTTTATTTCGTCCTGGAGAAGGAGATAGCCAACACCTCCATGTCCATGCTGTTCTCCATCAACCCAGAGAACGGTAATCTTTACGCACTGAAAACTTTTGACTATGAGATCGAGAAGGAGTTTCTTTTCCACATCGAGGCCAGAGACTCTGGTTCTCCTCCACTCAGCAGTAACGTGACCGTCCATATTGTTATTGTGGACCAGAACGACAACGCTCCGGTTATCGTGTCTCCGTGGCGCGCGCACGGCTCGGTGGTGGAGGAGAAGATCCCCAGATCAACTGATAAAGGCTCCCTGGTTTCCAAGGTGATAGCTTTAGACACAGACTCGGTGCACAACTCTCGGATTACTTACCAGTTTCTACAGGTGACTGACGTCACCTTGTTCAGTCTGGACCAATACAACGGAGAGATCCGGACTATGAGGATGTTCAGTTACAGAGATCCACGCCACCAGAGACTGGTTGTTGTGGCCAAGGACAACGGGGAGCCCGCTCTCTCTGCTACAGTCACCATCAAGCTGTCCACGGTGGAGACTGTCGTTAAGGCCTACTCTGACATGACGGAGGTGCCTCTAGAGTACGACATCTTCTCAGACCTAAACCTGTATTTGGTGATCGGACTGGGCTCCGTGTCGTTTCTCCTGCTCATCACCATATTGGTCACCATCGTGCTCAAGTGTCAGAAACCCAAGCCCAGCAACGCGGCTCCTCCCTGCAGGAACAGTGTGATCAGTGAGAGGAACTCCACCATAGCAGATTCCACTCTGGTCTCCAACGATGCCTACTGGTACAGTCTGTTTCTGGCAGAGACCAGGAAGGGAAAGATGGTGGTCAGACAGCCTGTGCCAAAGGGCTCCAGATACATCGTGTCCAGTTTACCGAGAGGCACAGGACTCACAGACACGAGCGGCTCAGCAGCTTCTACTCTGCAGGTACAAATGACCCCTCACTGCAGCTTGAATAAACACTTATTCTTAACTTTAATTTTGTCATTGCAGTTCACTTTAAAACTTTTGAATAAGGGTTCCTGCATGGAATAATTTTTGGGTCTTTCAGGAAATCCCCTCTAAAGCAAAAGATAACTATTAAAAAGTGAATAACAGGAAACTTGTTTCCACATAAAAACCGCAAATCTCAAAATGAATATCAATCAGTACACAGTGTGCCACATACTTTTTTTCCTGTGACACTTACTTGTTCAATGTTTATGTGTGTCAATGTTTGAACTCCCATTAACTGCCATAATAATATTTTCACATCTCTCATTCAGTGTCTTTGTACAGTTAATCGGTTAAAAGTACTTTCAGCTCCCTTAATATATAAACAGTGAAAAAAGCTATATATTTGCTGCTCGAGTTAAAAGTCAGATCAGAAAAATAAGTTAAAAAAAGTTTTTCTCAAAATTAAAACAGGACTTTAATATCCTTTTTAAATAGAAAGTAAATGATCACAAGCAAAATAACATGCATGTCATTAAATATCAAGTAATCAAAAAAATATATTGGAAGTTTTGCTTTTCTCTAATAAAATATTGTAAAATTGTATTTGCAGTTTTGCTGTTGTTCTATTGAGCAAAGCTGAAACTGCTTATTTTCATTGAAAATAGTCGACACATTTTCATATGATTTTTGTTTGTGGCCTCGTTTGGGTGGAAACATTGGATTATATTCACAGTCTAACACGGAACAAATATTTGATACACAGAAACCCTGGTTTATTTTGGTCTGCGCGTGTAGACTCTTGTGTAATGCTTAATAATCTGTCCAATTATTTTATGCATGAGAGGTTTTCAAGTACTTTGGATATATAACCTAATGGACTAAACACCTTTTCCCTCTGTACTAAGCAAAGAAACTACAGGTTTGGTGCATTCCTGCAGATATGTGCTCTGCTTCTTCTGTGGTGCAAGTCTCCTCTCAGTTCACAGGATTGGAGAGTCATCTATCCATATTTCCATATATCTACCTTATATATATCCATCAATCATCTGTCCTAGATTTGTTTGTATCTATCTATCTATCTATCTATCTATCTATCTATCTATCTATCTATCTATCTATCTATCTATCTATCTATCTATCTATCTATCTATCTATCTATCTATCTATCTATCTATCTATCTATCTATCTATCTATCTATCTATCTATCTATCTATCTATCTATCATATATCTTTTCCTCTCTATCTCTCTATCCCCCTATCTCTCTATTTATGAATGGTGGTAAGTATGTTGCAGGAACAAGTATATAACTAAAAGTTTAACCCAGTTATATGAGTAACTGTCACAAAATGCATTATCTTTTGCTGATAATGCTAAATCTGTGATCTACATGTATGTCAAACATTTAACTCTTGTGCCACGACACCGACTCTGTGGTCATACATACACACGTAATCATTGTCTGTGCTTGCATTGATCTGACAATTTTGTTTTTTTCTTCCCACTCCAAAGTACCCTAAATGAGGGAAGTCCATTCTGCAGTTGGAGGTATGCAGGAGTCTCACTCCCCCGCCCCGGGTGCCCTTTAATGAATGATGTTTTTTTTGTTTTGAGTGGATGTGTGTTTATCCTTTTGTCTTGTCTAACTTGTGTTGGAGAGAGAGGTTTTATTTGCAAGGCTCACATGCAGTTTGCTGAATCCCCACATTTCAGTCCCTGTTACTCATATTTCATTATCATCCTTAAACCCCACTAAAATGGGTCTGTGTAAACTCACTAACAATTATGATTATTACTGACACTATTTCAGGATCACATCCCTTCCCTAATGTTCTGCAATTTGACACATTATTAAAGCCCAGCCTCAATGACCTTCATTGATCTCAGGGGACAGAGACATTACACAATGACAGTCACATAGGTACAGACATAACAATATTCCTGGGGCGATTTGATGGCTGAATGCTTAGGGCACATACAACACATTTACACATTCTCTTTGACGCCTGGGTGCTGGAATATTTCCTGCATGTCTTTCCCTTCCTCTCTCCCTTACATTTTCTCTATCTCTCCACTTTCACTGGCAGCTAAAAAAAGGCCAAAAGCATATACATACACAAAGAGATACAAATCAACACACACCTTTCTTTTAGGCTCATCCAGTACTAATAATTCAAACAGCATGCTGCTCTGTATTATAACATAATCAATGATTACAGTTATAAAAATAATCCATCCATACAATTAAATAGTTTTGCCATTGCTATTTCAACAATCAGGCTTTTGTTATCAATAGAGAAAATATTGAACCACTATGATCTCAAAAGGATGTCTCTGCATACAAAGATGAATCTGTGTTCATCCCCTAATCACTCATCACCCAATTGTCAATGTTGGAATGTGACTGTGCTGTTTTTGAATGATTGGGTTCGTCAAACAAGCAAATTGTCTGAGTGTTACTGACTTCATAGATCTGCACTTTTGAATTTCTATCTGCTGTGTAGTGTGAATCATGACCCAATTCTTTGTGCAGGAGTGGCGCAAAGTGAAACCAGTCCCCCAGTTACCTAGCAACCACTCTCCTCCACCTAATACTGGAGCATGGTTTTCATTGATAGACCCACTGCCTCACCACTACATGTTCCAGGATCGGCCCGACCCTGTCCCCCCACTTTTGTCCTCTGCCTGAAGCCCCTGTCTTGAGTGGCGGACGTCGGCTGCATGAAACGTATCAGTTTGGCTGGCCCCCAGGGTTGTTAGCGCCTCAGATTGATCTCATATTTTTGTCTTGTCGGCAGGGCTCCACCACCAGCAGCGGCAGCCACAGCTCCACGTAAGGACACACACCTCCGACTGCATCCCGCAATCTCTGCTGACACGACGACATCACACGAGGAAAAGCGGAAAACCCCCCGACCCTCGCACAGCCATCTCCATCCTGCTCGGTCCAGTCCCTGCTCCTGCTCCTCGCCCTGTGCAGGTGTCATGCTTCAACACCGAACAGACTGTGGTGAATAATCAACAACGCGATCCTCCCCCTCTCTTTCTGTAAGCACATACAAAGCCAATCAATAACGTCTCCCTGTCCATTCAATATGCATGAGACTGCAGACTGCACGGCTTCAATCACACATCACAAACATTTTCAAGAGGAGAAATTTGCAAAGGAGACTGTACATTTAAAATTGCGCCAGGGGATATTCAAAGAAGCCACAACAAGGACCATTCGAGTGGACACGGGAATGTTGACATGCCTTCAAGAGACTGTTTTCCCTCTCTAAAAAAGAAACACATGTTAATATTACATTCCTCACCTCTGTGCTATGTCTTGCTCCATCACGGCATTGATGTATTGTATATGTATGTGTAAGTTAACAAAGAAGCGAAACAGCACAATTAACTAAGCGTGAGAAGAGCACCAACCTAATATTTTAAAGTGTGAAACTTAAGGGATTCAGTATTTTATAAATGTGGTAGCATTTAGCAGTTTTTTTTGTTTTGAACTTGACTTTGGGCTTCATATGTGAGCCATAGGTTTACATATATGATTGAGTGCTAACAGATTTATAAATTAAGTTTACCAGTACATCTAATAGACAAGAGTGAGGCTTTAAGCCATTATGTGTTATATCTGCCTGTCACTTGTTTTTGCATGGAATGAACAAAGTACTTTTATAGTTTTACGTATTTTATGATATCGAGCAATCCATTGTCTAGATTTAGACATCATCTGTTTAGTCTTTTTCTAAACAAGATAGAGGACCACCGTTTTTGGGACCATGATATGAAGTACAAGAGTGTTAAACCTTATTTTTACAAAGTCCTAAGGTTTTCAGAGACGGCCAACAAACCTGTAATCTCATTCTGACCAGAGGAGGATAGCTGTCAGTGGTGGGACATTTTTATGGATTTAGAAAGTACAGTGTGCTCTCAGCTTAAACTTAAGTATACAGTGTGCTTGGATGTTTTGTCCACTCAGAGATTACTGGAAAATATGACTGTAGGTGATTTAAAGTGAAGACAGTGAGTCTTTGAACATGGATTGATTAATGTATCAAGAGTTAGTACTGTGTACAGATAGCAAACATTTTAATTTGTTAAAGCCAAAGTCTGGATGTTCCTTGATTTTTACATCTTCTGAGTTTGTGTATCAAGTTGAAAACTCAAAACTGAACATGACGATTTAATACTTAAACAACTTAGTCATTATTGATGCCATTCAATGAAAGCTGTGCTCATGTGTATGACTAACTTCCTTGTGTATCTGCATATGCAAAACATGTATAGGGATATATCACAAATCATATATCTGTATCTATACATCTGCCTTTTCACATTAATACCAACACAGTACCCGAACAAAATCAGTGCAACATGTGCCATCCGATTTACAGACCAACATGTGTGTGAAAGCAAAACAACAGTAGTCAAACTCTTTAGCACAGCTCACATTGCAGTACTTGTATAAAGTTGTATAGTGTTACAGGAAACATACAGTGTCTGCATTTGTATGGTATGGCGTTCATGGTGCAATATGTAGTGACTTGTAAAATGTGAGCTTATTGTATGCTATGGTCTGGTCTGTATGATCTAATAAATACAGAAACCTACATAGAAAATGCAAAGTTAACGATGGACTTCTGAATCTCTCTATATTTTACATCAAATTGTGTATTATAAGATATATGACAGCTAGAGTAATATGTTTTAATCCTTAAACTACATTCATATTGACATGGTTAAAAGGTTAAATGGTGAGTTTACTTTATCACATTTTCTGCCCCACCCTTGCTACCCAGTCAACAAACTTAAGTTTAACTTCATGATATATTATAATGTCTGTAACTTCTTAAACAAACAAGAGGCACTTTTGCTTTGGAACAGTATGATGTTCCTGTCTGCATGTATTTAATGTATTTTAAGTGCTGTATGCATGTTGATTCAGGGACTAAATGATCATTCATATTATAGAGTGATTGATTAAGGAACATCATTTCTACAAGCTTGTTGTTTTCAATATATAAAAAATACCTCATGGTGACACATTAAGGTTCACATGGCATAGTTTTCCCAGATATTCACTGAATCCAGTTTTACTTTTTTGTGGACCATAAATCTAAACAGAGTTAGAAAAATAAAACTGAATGAACATCAAATTATCCCTCACACAACACCTGGTTTATGGCACTAAAGGAGAAGTTGTTTAGAGTGCGTGTTGAGGTTTATTTTCCAAGCCAATATTTTTTATTGACTTGTACATAATGATAGTGGAGTCTAAAACACACCCTTTTTTTATTTTTTTTCCAAAAGATGTCAAGTCAGGTCATATTTATTTAAATAGCAAATTAAAAACAACTGGAGTAGAGCAAAGATGATTTACAATCTGCAGATCTGTAGGATTCTCAGATGTGTGGTTTCTATTTTTAACTTCATTGTTCCATCTGAAACTGAGATGGTGATGAAAAGACAAGTTTCAAAGAAAAGCCAATGTTCCCTTTTAGAGATCGTTTCTCTACAGCTTCTCTGCTTCAAGAACACAAGTTGTCACTTTCGCTCTGGACTCCCCACCTCACGAATGTGAGTATTGATTCAAAGGAAAATTTTTGTTATATTTAAGTTCTACAAGACATAGACAAAAAAGACAAATAGGAATATATAACAGAACACTAAATATCTGCAAGGCGAGAGTAATCAAGAATGATTATTATTTTCTGTTATCTACCATCCATTTCAGTACCGTGGCAAACAAAACACTTAATGGAGTGGTGGGAAAACAGTTTAACTTCTGCAACAATGCCACAGTGTTCTGTGGGTAAAACGTTCTTTCAATGTAACATTATAGCTCATCTCACTCCACAGATTGGCACATCTGCTTAAATAGAACAAATGGGCACTGTTCCTTGAAAACAATGAGCTCTCACTACAAAATTAAATCTGTTACCATGGCATCACATAGCTCATGTGCAAGTCATTCAACATTAAAAAAAACTGCCCTTTTCTGAATACCAGTCACTACACAGGGGGAGGTACAGGGACAGTGCTGTGTCAATACTGAACCTTCACATTATTACAACTTTCAAATTCAAATTCCTGTTTTATTATTTTGAATCATATTTTCCGATTTTCATGCACGCAAACCAGTGAGAATAGTAATAGTGGAGAGATTCTGCCTTCTTGAAAAGCTCCAACACTGCTAACACAGCTCAGCCTGCCTTCAACAATCAAAATGTCTTCATATGTTTCCTTGTTCAGCAAGACTAAGTTATTTGAACTTCTAAGATTTTTAAGATACTTTGGTTTAAAGGGTATTTTTTAGGTCATTACTTATTCCTTTTTTCATCTTGACAAATCTGCAGTTCTCAACTGACTGAGGAAGGTTTCAGATCACAACGATGCCCAGGGCTTCATTCCTTTCAAGGCCAATTAATTGTATTCACAAATGTTTTTTCTTCTAATCTAAGAATGATTATTTTTCAAGTTTTTCAAGAACAGCACGTGTGAGTTAAAACAAGAGGGACATTCCAAAAGCAGGCATTTGAGAGAGTGCTCTGTCATGATGGCAGTGGAAACCGGCTCCAGCCAGATGTCCCCTCTGGGTTGTCATTTGTGATCAGTCAGCACATTATGACGCAACTAAAAAAAACATGTGTGGTGTATAGTGAAATTATCAAGATGCATTTGAATAGAATATAATTCAAAACTCATCATTAGGTTTGGTTTTGTGCAATAAACAGCGTGATCGGGTAATCACTGTTTTACAAACATTGATTCCAATGAGTGTGTCTGCTCCTCTGTCTGCCTCTTTGTGTGTGTGCATGCATGACCTCATCTCCCCAGAGAGATGAGGTCATGTGTGCATGTGCAGGAGAGATTGAAATTCAGCACCACAGAATGAATAATTTTAATTCAATATCCACTTTATCACCACATTCTAGGAGCATATTTTTAAATTGAGTGTTTGCTGTCTGAATGTGTGGTGTATCAAATAGACTTAAAGCTTGGTTATGGTGTCTGGTTTTGAGAATATAATGTTTGTTTGGAAACAATTTTAAATTTCCTTTCTCGTCACCACCCGACTCAGTCACACTGCCTGTTGTCTGCAGTGCTGGTCTGACACACACAACAATGTGGAGCATAACACTGCAACAACCACCAGCTGGCAGTAGTTGCCCAACACATACTGTAATGCTGTATTTCATTTGTTAGTGTATTTTTCGGATCTCTCTTGCAAAACATGTCTTTTGTAATGCTGATGAAACAAATTCGATTTAAGAAGAATACTATTGTGTGGAACTCTTTTGTCTGAGAATTACAAATATTGTGCTGTAAATAAAATATTGGGAAGGGATATAAAGACAAAGGGTAACACGTGTATGATGTATTAACAGAATTAAAGCATCCAGACTGTGTTGATAGGGCTGACTTTCTTTGTCTGCAGCATCCCTCCCCCCCTCTGCTTCCTTCCTCTCTGGGTGTGCGCTCGATTTCAGCACCATGGACAGTGACCTGCCTAATGGAGCTGCGTTGCCATGGTGACGTGATGTCTTTCTGCTGGAGCACAGTGTGCTGTGGAGCCAGCCACACCCCTTGACCCCCACTCCTCCACAGCACACTGCAGTACCCGCAGCCTGCAGACATCATATGAGCCTCCCCCCTGCTAAATATTAACGCTTAATAAGCTTAATAAGGGCTGATAAATAATAATAGAAACGGTGGTTTGATTTTTAAAACTAGTTGGTCTTATTGCTGGTGAGGCAGAAATTAGGCGGAGGTGATGCGGAATGCGGCAGCGCACACGCACGCGCAGTATACGTTTGGCCTACATCCAGATTCAATACGTGGCAAAAGCAGGTGGGAGGGGTGCGCACACTCTGGGTCGTAATGTGGGTCAGCTTGTTTCCTGGCTGCCGTTATTAGATTCATCGTGTCATTTTTTCTGTCATGGTTTTCATCTGGGTGTTCATTTTCACTGCTGCAATGCGGAAAGGCTGCTGCGAGGCGAACAAGGCACAACGACGTGTGACCACTGCAGAGATGCAATATGAGTGGGCTCATGTGAGCAGCACTTGCAAGTGTTATCCAGGAGATGTCACTGTTCACCTCTGCAATAGGGAGTAAGGTTGTGGGAGTGTGCTGAACAGACCGCATAGAGTCACAGCAGATAGATTATGAATGGCAGCAGGTTATTCAGCACCAACATGATAAAGAGGTAAAGCTACATCAAGTGTGTGGATTCAGTTGACAAACGTTAACTTAATGACCCACTACTGCTGATCATTACCACAATCGCCCAGTCTTTTGCTCGTAGCACAGCCTTTCAGCTGGAGTCAATAAACAATGACAGTTGTCCAGAGAAAGCACCAAATTCAACACCATGGAAAATAAATGTAACCATATATATATAAGAACAATTTATATATAGGTGAATTATTAATGAATACATATGTATTTGCGTTTGGATGTAACTTTTCATAATTATTGCCAAACTGCATCACTTCGTAGAGACCCACATATTTTTTCTTACTGCGGGTAAAAGAATCAAAATGCTGCAATAAATCCATCTTCATATTGTTTCCACTCAAGACCCAACACGCTAAATTGTTAATTGGCTACAATCTGATATGTCTGTAGAACACAAACATTTACATTATTACTTTAGATATTATATTAAACATAAATATTAACAATTTTAGGAACACTGTTGGACAAGGCAAATATCTATAAGTGGGGAGCAAACATCATAAAACAATGGAATAAAAAAATGTATAACTTATCAATTATAAACTTTTTGGAAAGATAAACCCATCCCTCAGGTTTAAGATATTGATATTATTATTACTTTTCAGTATCGGCTGGTAAAAGGCAGATTTCGATACACACCTAAATGTTCAAATATTAAGATATATTGTCATAATAACCTGTCATAATGATCTCACGTGCTAGACTGGCAGCATCGCAGCAGTGACAACGGGTGGTGCTGTTACACTACATATATTCACAGTGGTTGCGTCTGTGGGAGAGGCGCATCTTTTTTTACATGTTCACAGATACCGGGTGAGAGAACGGGCTTAACAGCCTTCATCCTCCTGCTGGAAACGATGGTTGCCGCGGACCTTTCTTGTTTATTCTCCATAAAAGGAAACTGAAAATCACATAAGAGTTTTGTTGACGGATTTAAGACCAACGATCAAATCAAATAATGGCGGCATCGAACAGCAATGGACAGCGACTGGATGTGTGGATTTTCTTTTGTCTGTCGCTGCTGGTTGTGATTCAACTGGATGGAATCGCTGCTCAAATCCGGTATTCCATCCAGGAAGAAGTGAAATTAGGGACGCCAGTGGGAAACGTGGCCAAAGACCTTGGATTAGATCTTGGACGACTGGTGGAAAGAAACCTTCGTGTCGTGTCAGGAACAAAGCAGGATCTGTTTAAGGTAAATGCGAGAGATGGGGTTCTGTTGGTAAACCAGCGGCTGGACAGAGAGGAACTGTGCGCAAAAACCGCTCTGTGCGTCGCAAATTTAAAAGCGGTGGTGGAAAATCCCCTCGAGATGCATCAAGTTATAGTTGAAATAATCGATGTAAACGACAACTCGCCGAAATTCCCCGAAGAAAACTACACATTGGAGGTACTGGAGCTCGCCGTGGTGGGATCCCGATTTCAAATGGAGGGAGCCCACGACTTGGATGTTGGTTTGAATTCCTTACAGTCATATAAGCTGAACAACAACCAGTATTTTCGACTGGAAACAGAGGAATCTGGGGAGGATGGAAAAGTGCCATTCCTGATTTTACAACGACCTCTGGACAGAGAACACACAGCTCAACACTGGCTACAATTAACAGCGTCAGATGGAGGGAAACCATCGAAATCTGGCGCAATTAATATCACCGTTATTTTGTCAGACGTAAATGACAACCCACCCGTGTGTCGTAAACAGAAATACACCGTGACAATAAAGGAAAACGCACCAGCAGGGACATTTCTTCTGACAGTGAACGCAACAGACCCGGATGAGGGTATGAACGGTGAGATCGAGTATTCTCTGAGGGGTAAACACAGAGGCCTGTCTTCTGAGCCGTTTGATTTGGATCGTACAACTGGCAGACTAACAGTGAAAGGAGGCCTCGATTACGAAGAGAAGCAGGTCTATGAGATTAAGGTACTGGCTGCGGACAAAGGGGCAGTGTCTCTGTCCACACACTGCAACGTGCTGGTTAGAGTGGAAGACGTGAATGATAACCATCCCGAGATAGAGATCACGTCCCTCTCCAGTCGCATTCCAGAGGACGCACCTCTTGGCACGGTGGTGGCGTTGATGGGTGTGACTGACTTGGACTCAGGTGTAAATGGTCAGGTCGTGTGCAGTGTGCCTGGACATTTGCCTTTTGACCTAAAGCCGTCCCCTGACGGACAGTCATACTCTTTGATCACCAGGGACTCCCTGGATAAGGAAACAATGCACACGTATGAGATCACGATAACAGCTAAAGATTTAGGGAGTCCCGCACTGTCATCTACCAAGGTGATACAGGTGGATGTGCTAGACGTCAATGATAACTGTCCCTTGTTCACTGAGACCCCATACACGTTTTATGTGCCTGAAAATAACAAGGCTGGAATGTCAATTTTTGCAGTGCGTGCGACTGATGCCGATGGAGGTGAAAATGCAGCAGTCACATATTCACTCGACAGGAAGAGTCCAGGTCCCACCGTTACCTCATTTTTAAATATCAACGAAGCCAATGGCACGATTTTAGCGCTGAAAAGTTTTGACTTTGAAACGGTGAAAACATTCCAGTTTCACGTTGTTGCGTCAGATTCTGGAACTCCGTCACTGAGCAGCAACGTCGCAGTGAACGTGTTCATTCTGGATCAGAACGACAATGCTCCAGTTATCCTGTATCCAGTCAGCTCCAACGGTTCTGCTGAAGGTGTGGAGGAGATTCCCCGTAATGTGAACGCAGGACACTTGGTGACTAAAGTCAGAGCCTATGATGCTGATATAGGATATAACGGCTGGTTACTGTTTTCACTGCAGGAAGTTACTGACCACAGTCTCTTTGGTTTGGACCGCTATACCGGACAGATCAGAACACTTCGCTCATTCACAGAGACAGACGAGGCTGAGCACAAGCTGCTCATACTGGTCAAAGACAATGGGAACGTGTCACTCTCAGCAACAGCTACTGTCATCGTCAAAGTCGTGGAGCCCAAAGAAGCTTTTGCAGCTTCTGATGTGAAAAGTTCAACAAAAGCAGATGAGGACAATAATGTGACTTTTTACCTGATGATAACTGTGGGCTCAGTTTCAGCTCTTTTTCTCGTCAGTATCATCGTGCTGATTTCAATGCAGTGCTCAAAGTCCACAGACTACACTTCTAAATATCTGCCAGAGCCTAATTATGATGGGACACTGTGTCACAGCATCCAGTATAGATCTGGAGACAAACGCTACATGTTAGTTGGACCCAGGATGAGTATAGGATCTACTATAGCCCCAGGAAGCCATGCCAATACACTAATGCTGCCTGACAGGAGGGGCACATCTGGAGAGGTAAATATATTTTGTTACTTATATGACCTCATATGCTTTGACACGCTATGTTGAACTGTTGTTCATATGTAGAAGCAGCTCCACTTGTTGTCCTTTTTTTTTCCTTTGCTCTTTCTGTGGCTGAGAAATAGCGCTGTCCTTGGTGCTGAAGGAAATCCCCATGTGTTTCCATCAAGACTTTACCTAATTATTTGTCCTTATTGGCAACACAACGACTGGCAGATTGACCTATACTCACTCGAGCTGTGTTTCCTTCATATAGTACCCGTATGCCAAGTCACGTGACTAGAATGAATCAAAGTGAATCCCTTTATTGTATCGAGCACAAGTTTGTGTCTTCACTTCTAGTCTTCCTCGAAGACATTACTTAATCTTCATTAATTGATACTTTAAAGCATATTTAAGACCATTAGTTGTCCCATCTATTGAAGGAAGTAAGAAGTGAACTAATACACTTGATTTCGTGTCGTAGTGAAGCCCAGTGGCCAGATGATGTCAGTGTGGCCCCGGTAATGATTGTGTTGCTCATTCTGCACTGGCCCTGCCCATCTACAGATCATCTCAGATGACGGGAATGCTTGCGGAGTGCACATCGTAGCTTTTGCATTACGCGTGAAAAGCGATTTATATATATTGTGTGTGTGTGTTTGTGCGAATGCCTATATATGAGAATGATGTTATTTATTTAATTTGACTGATTCGATGAACAACTGGATCGTTGTATTTCCCTAAAATAAGACCGCAGTTTCTGCTTCACAATGGGATATCGAGGACAAAGGCGCCGAGTGAACTGTTGGTGGATTTTGTTGCTGTGCTTTGAGGAGGGGATTTTGGCTCAGCTTAGATACTCAGTTCCAGAAGAAGTACAAGTTGGATCACCTGTTGGAAATGTCGCTAAGGATTTGGGGCTTGACACCAGCAGTTTGACAGACAGGAGGTTTCGCCTCGTTTCGGGTCCAAATCACGCTCTGTTTCAGTTGAATCAGAACAATGGAGTGTTGTATGTAGGGGAAATTATGGACCGCGAAGAAATCTGCGATGGAGTAAAGGTTTGTTCGATAAACCTCAAAATTGTTGTCGAGAGCCCACTGGAAATACATTATGTGAGTGTTGAAATAACAGACGTTAATGACCATTCACCGACCTTTCCAGAAAACGAGCAACGACTGGAAATAGCAGAGCACACTCCCCCAGGTACTCGTTTCCAAATCCATGCCGCTAGAGACCCTGACGTCGGTACGCAGTCAGTGCGATTATATAAACTGAACCAAAATGAATTTTTTGAGACAGATGTGAGAGACAGCGAGGGGGACAAGATCCCTTTTTTAGTTCTGAAAAAGACTTTGGACAGGGAGAAAAAGGCAGAACATAATTTAACATTAACGGCTACTGATGGAGGCAGTCCGGCCAAATCTGGGATTCTTAATTTAACAATCACTGTACTTGATGCAAATGATAATCGTCCTGTCTTCAGCAAAGACACGTATAGCGTGTCATTAGATGAAAATGCGCCGATAGGAACTCTTGTAATACAACTGAACGCTACGGATTTAGATGAAGGTCTGAATAGCGCGATTGAATACACGTTTGGAAAAACACAGAAGAAGAAAGTGCAAGAGACTTTTGAATTAGACAGCGTCAGTGGTGAGATTCGAGTAAAAGGAAAAGTGGACTTCGAGGACACGGAAATTTACAGACTAGACGTGCAGGCTTCAGATAAAGGTCAGCTACCCTGGACGGGTGAAAGCAGAGTCGTGATAAAAATTAAAGATGCAAACGATAATGAGCCAGATATTGAAGTGACGTCACTGTCCAACGTTGTCCACGAAGATTCAAAGCCTGGCACCGTCATCTCCCTTATTAGCGTTACGGACAGAGACTCGGGTGTTAATGGAAAAGTTATTTGTAAAATCTCAGATGGCGTTCCCTTCGATTTGACACCATCCATTGAGGAAAACATGTACTCTCTTGTCACCAAAGGGCGCTTGGACCGAGAAACTGTGTCCGATTATGACATCACAATAACAGCTACAGACTGTGGTGACCCTCCACTTTTTTCCGCAAAAACTTTACGTGTTCAGGTGTCAGATGTAAATGATAACAAACCAGTATTTAGTAAAAATCCATATGAACTTTATTTGGTAGAAAACAATAACCCGGGAGCATCCATATTTTCTGTGACTGCTACTGATAATGATATAAATGAAAACGCAGCAATAACATACCACATCGTGAGAGGTGATGGGCTGCAGGGTGATAAGACATCGTTCCTGAATGTAAACGCGGAAAACGGACAAATATCCGCGCTGAAAAGTTTCGACTTTGAAAAACTGAAAAAGTTCATGTTCCACGTTGTTGCGTCAGATTCTGGAACTCCGTCACTGAGCAGCAACGTCACAGTGAACGTGTTCATTCTGGATCAGAACGACAACGCTCCAGTCATCCTGTATCCAGTCAGCTCCAACGGTTCTGCTGAAGGTGTGGAGGAGATTCCCCGCAATGTGAACGCAGGACACTTGGTGACTAAAGTCAGAGCCTATGACGCTGATATAGGATATAACGGCTGGTTACTGTTTTCACTGCAGGAAGTTACTGACCACAGTCTATTTGGTTTGGACCGCTATACAGGACAGATCAGAACACTTCGCTCATTCACAGAGACAGACGAGGCTGAGCACAAGCTGCTCATACTGGTCAAAGACAATGGGAACGTGTCACTCTCAGCAACAGCTACTGTCATAGTCAAAGTCGAGGAGCCCAAAGAAGCTTTTGCAGCTTCTGATGTGAAAAGTTCAACAAAAGCAGATGAGGACAATAATGTGACTTTTTACCTGATGATAACTTTGGGCTCAGTTTCAGCTCTTTTTCTCGTCAGCATCATCGTGCTGATTTCAATGCAGTGCTCAAAGTCCACAGACTACACTTCTAAATATCTGCCAGAACCTAATTATGATGGGACACTGTGTCACAGCATCCAGTACAGATCTGGAGACAAACGCTACATGTTAGTTGGACCCAGGATGAGTATAGGATCTACTATAGCCCCAGGAAGCCATGCCAATACACTAATGCTGCCTGAAAGGAGGGGGATGTCTGGAGAGGTAAGATTATGTTTTGATTTCGAATTAATGTATAGTTTATTAACCCACAAAGAATGACTCTGAGTTCGTAAAGAAAATCTCATCGTAATAGATAAGATTACCTCTATAATCATTTAAAACAATTCTGCTCAATGCTGTTTTTAATAAATGTTTGTTCTCAATGTGCGGTATTTCTGTATTAGAAAATTCAAATGTGCTGGCTACTACAATGACATAGTGTTTAAATGTGCTGAGTTTTATTTGTGGTGTAAATGGTAAGGAGGTGATTTGGTATTTAAGTTTCTGTTCGAATATGTATTTTAAATCAACAGCTTTAAAACTAAGCACTTTACAGTGCTGTCCATGGTGCTGACGCTGAATCACGCTGTGTTTTTCATCTACGGATTTTAACGAGCAGATTTGTGGCTTGTATTTGAGGAGATTGACTTCTCAATGTGTTTTCTTACACACCACTCTCGTGTGTTAATATAAATCCGGACGTATCTGCTCAAACTTTCCCAAGAATTCCTGGACAAATTGGATGTTGTTCAATGGCTATTAGGCTGTAGTGTGGTGGACATTGTGTCCATGGTGTAATTGACAATACGTCTATCATACCACCGTTTCAATCTTATCATCTTGGTCTGAGGAAACACACTAATATCTTCGTTTATGTGCCGGGTTAGAAATGGGTTATATTGTGCTCTGTCCACGAGGTGTCAGTATCATATCAGCATCCATTGTTGTTGCGTTATGGAGTTGGCCCTGCCCCTTCCAGCGAGGTTTTGTTCTGATCGACAGACAGAACGCTGTAAACCTTCCACACAAACGACTGATGCCGTTACGCGCATAGTGAGGCTGAAAATATGGGAGACGGTTCCTCAGTGTATTTTATGTTTAGACGAATTCTTCCTTCCTAAGAACCTTTGAGTGGATGTAACATTAACTACAGTGGTCTGAGCTGAGGCGATGGAACAAAGACGAGGAATATTCGCCTGGTTGGTGGCCTTCCGTTTTTCGGTGATGCTGAGCTGCGTGATGCGGGTGTCAGCTCAGATCAAATATTCTGTTCCAGAGGAAGTGAAGGTGGGATCTATTGTTGGAAATGTCGCAAAGGATCTAGGACTCGACATCACTACATTGGATGAAAGACGCTTTCGTATCGTCTCCGGAACAGAAGATTCTCAGTTTGAAGTCCATCAGAACAATGGCGTGTTGTATGTGCGTAAAAGCATCGACCGAGAGGAGCGCTGTGAAAGCGCTTCGCCGTGTGTAGTAAACCTGAAAATGGTCGCTGAGAATCCGATGGAAATACATTATGTGGCAGTGGAAATCGTTGATGTCAACGATCATTCACCTACTTTTCAGGAGGAAGAAAAATTATTAGAAATTTCTGAGTCCACTGTTTCCGGTAAACGCTTCCAGTTACCAACCGCTCGTGATCCCGATGTTGGCACAAATACAGTACGTGTTTATAAATTAAACCATAACGAATATTTTAGCATACAAATAAGAGAGAGAGGAGAGGACAAGATACCATTCTTAGTTTTACAAAAGTCTCTAGATCGAGAAAAGCACAATGAGCACAGACTGATACTGACAGCGGTTGATGGTGGAAATTCTCCGAGATCAGGGACTCTTAATGTCACAGTCATAGTCTTAGATTCAAACGATAATCATCCTATATTTAGCCAAGAGGTGTATTCGGTAACAGTACCTGAAAATGTCAAAGCTGAAACAAGTGTAATAACAGTAAGTGCAACCGATCTGGATGAAGGTGCAAATGGAGATATTGAATATTCTTTTGGTGGCGAACTTGCCCCGAAAATATATGATATGTTTATCTTAGATAAAGACACTGGCGAAATTCTAGTAAAGGGAGAAATTGACTTTGAGCAGATTGAGGTTTTTAAGTTAGACGTCCACGCCACTGACAAAGGACAACCTCCAATGAGCACTGATTGCAGAGTGATAATCAAAGTTCTGGATGAAAATGACAACAAACCTGAAATAGAAGTGACGTCGCTGTCACAGATGGTGTCTGAAGACTCAAAACCCGGGACGGTGGTTTCTCTCATTAGTATTACTGACAGAGACGCCGGTTTAAACGGTAAAGTCATATGTAGTCTCCCAGATAATGTGCCATTCGAATTAAAACCGTCATATCAAGATAACATGTACTCGTTAGTTTTGAAAAATCGTTTGGATCGAGAATTAGTGTCACATTATGAAATTGAACTCACAGCGACAGACTGTGGGCAGCCTCCCCTGTCTACATTCAAAACTCTGAGTATTGACTTATCAGACGTGAATGATAACAACCCTCAGTTTCTTCAGAATCCAATCGAACTTTACCTGGTGGAAAATAACGTACCAGGAAATATTATATTTTCTGTGACAGCTTCGGATAAAGACATGAATGAAAACGCGGCTTTAACTTATAATATTGTGAGAGGGGAAGGTAGCCAAGTTAAAAATGCAGCATTTTTAAGTATTAACTCAGATAATGGACAAATATCAGCGCTGAAAAGTTTTGACTTTGAAGCAGTGAAAACTTTCCAGTTCCACGTTGTAGCGTCAGATTCTGGAACTCCGTCAATGAGCAGCAACGTTACAGTGAACGTGTTCATTCTGGATCAGAACGACAACGCTCCAGTCATCCTGTATCCAGTCAGCTCCAACGGTTCTGCTGAAGGTGTGGAGGAGATTCCCCGCAATGTGAACGCAGGACACTTGGTGACTAAAGTCAGAGCCTATGACGCTGATTTAGGATATAACGGCTGGTTACTGTTTTCACTGCAGGAAGTTACTGACCACAGTCTCTTTGGTTTGGACCGCTATACAGGACAGATCAGAATACTTCGCTCATTCACAGATACAGACGAGGCTGAGCACAAGCTGCTCATACTGGTCAAAGACAATGGGAACGTGTCACTCTCAGCAACAGCTACTGTCATCGTCAAAGTCGTGGAGCCCAAAGAAGCTTTTGCAGCTTCTGATGTGAAAAGTTTAACAAAAGTAGATGAGGACAATAATGTGACTTTTTACCTGATGATAACTGTGGGCTCAGTTTCAGCTCTTTTTCTCGTCAGTATCATCGTGCTGATTTCAATGCAGTGCTCAACGTCCACAGACTATACTTCTAAATATCTACCAGAGCCTAATTATGATGGGACACTGTGTCACAGCATCCAGTACAGATCTGGAGACAAACGCTACATGCTAGTTGGACCCAGGATGAGTATAGGATCTACTATAGCCCCAGGTAGCCATGCCAATACACTAATGCTGCCTGACAGGAGAGGGACACCCGGAGAGGTAAGAAATGTTTTGATTTCAAATTAATGTATAGTTTATTAATCCACAAAAAATTTACTCTGAGCTCGTTAAGAAGGTAGCATAAAGGTAGATAAGATTACCTCTAAAATCATTCAAAACAATAACGTTCATTCCTGTTTTAAATTTTTGTGTGTTCAACATTCACTCTTTGTTTCTTAGAAAATTCAAATGTGCTGGCTACTACAATGACACAGTGTTTAAATGTGCGGAGTTTTATTTGTGGTGTAAATGGTAAACATGTGATTTGGTATTTAAGTTTCAGTTCGAATGTGTATTTTTAATCAACAGCTTCAAAAACAAAGCACTTTACAGCACTGCCTGTGGTGCTGACACTGAGTCACGCTTTGTCAAATGGGAGGATTTTTAAGGAAACATTTTTTAAGCTTCGTGTATTTCATCTATGGATTTTAACGAGCAGATTAGTGGCTTGTATTTGAGGAGATTGAGTTCTCAATGTGTTTTCTTACACACCACTCCTGTGTGTTTATATAAATCCGGACGAATCTGCTCAAACTTTCCCAGGAATTCCTTGATAAATTGGATGTTGTTCAATGGCTATTAGGATGTAGTGTGGTGGATATTGTGTCCATGGTGTAATTGACAATACTTCTATCATACCACAGTTTCAATCTTGTCATCTTGGACTGTGGCAACATACTAATATCTTCCTTTATGTGCCGGGTTAGAAATGGGTTATATTGTGCTCTGTCCACGAGGTGTCAGTATCATATCAGCATCCATTGTTGCGTTATGGAGTTGGCCCTGCCCCTTCCAGCGAGGTTTTGTTCTGATCGACAGACAGAACGCTGTAAACCTTCTACAAAAACGACTGATGCCGATACGCGCAGAGTGAGGCTGAAAATATGGGAGACGGTTCCTCAGTGTATTTTATGTTTAGACGAATTCCTCCTTCCTAAGAACCTTTGAGTGGATGTAACAATAACTACAGTGGTCTGAGCTGAAACGATGGGACAAAGACGAGGAATATACGCCCGTTGGGTGGCCTTCCGTTTTTCGGTGATGCTGAGCTGCGTGATGCAGGTTTCATCTCAGATCAAATATTCTGTTCCAGAGGAAGTGAAGGTGGGATCTATGGTTGGAAACGTCGCAAAGGATCTAGGACTCGACATCACTACATTGGATGAAAGACGCTTTCGCATTGTCTCCGGAACAGAAGATTCTCGGTTTGAAGTACATCAGAACAATGGCGTGTTGTATGTGCGTAAAAGCATCGACCGAGAGGAGCTCTGTGAAAGCGCTTCGCCGTGTGTAGTAAACCTGAAAATGGTCGCTGAGAATCCAATGGAAATACATTATGTGGCAGTGGAAATCGTTGATGTCAACGATCATTCACCTACTTTTCAGGAGGAAGAACATGTATTAGAAATTGCTGAGTCTACTCTACCCGGTAAACGCTTCCAATTACCAACAGCGCACGACCCAGATGTTGGCATCAATACAGTACGTGTGTATAAATTAAACCAAAATGAATATTTTAGCATACAAATAAGAGAAAGGGGAGAGGACAAGATACCATTCTTAGTTTTACAAAAGTCTCTAGATCGAGAAAAGAACATTGAGCACAATCTGATACTAACAGCGGTTGATGGTGGAAATCCACTGAGATCAGGGACTCTTAACGTCACAGTCGTTGTCTTAGATTCAAACGATAATCATCCTATATTTAGCCAAGAGGTGTATTCAGTAACAGTACCTGAAAATGTCAAAGCTGAAACAAGAGTTATTATATTAACTGCAACTGATCTGGATGAAGGTGCAAATGGAGATATTGAATATGTGTTTGGTGGTAAAATTGACCGGAAAATATACGACATGTTTATTTTAGATAAAGACACTGGTGAAATTCGAGTAAAGGGCAATATTGACTATGAGCAGATTGAGGTTTTTAAGTTAGACGTCCATGCCACTGACAAAGGACATCTTCCAATGAGCACTGATTGTAGAGTGATAATCAAAGTTCTGGACGAAAATGACAACAAACCTGAAATAGAAGTGACGTCCCTGTCACAGATGGTGTCTGAAGACTCAAAACCCGGGACGGTGGTTTCTCTCATTAGTATTACTGACAGAGACGCCGGATTAAACGGTAAAGTCATCTGTAGTCTCTCAGATAATGTGCCATTCGAATTAAAACCATCATATCAAGATAACATGTACTCGTTAGTTTTGAAATATCGTTTGGATCGAGAATTAGTGTCACATTATGACATTGAACTCACAGCGACAGACTGTGGGCAGCCTCCCTTGTCTACATTCAAAACTCTGAGTATTGACGTATCAGACGTGAATGATAACAACCCTCAGTTTCTGCAGAATCCAATCGAACTTTACCTGGTGGAAAATAACGTACCAGGAAATATTATATTTTCCGTGACAGCTTCGGATAAAGACTTGAATGAAAACGCGGCTTTAACTTATAATATTGTGAGAGGGGAAGGTAGTCAAGTTAAAAATGCAGCATTTTTAAGTATTAACTCTGATAATGGACAAATATCAGCGCTGAAAAGTTTTGACTTTGAAGCAGTGAAAACTTTCCAGTTCAACGTTGAAGCGTCAGATTCTGGAACTCCGTCACTGAGCAGCAACGTCACAGTGAACGTGTTCATTCTGGATCAGAACGATAACGCTCCAGTCATCCTGTATCCAGTCAGCTCCAACGGTTCTGCTGAAGGCGTGGAGGAGATTCCCCGCAATGTGAACGCAGGACACTTTGTGACTAAAGTCAGAGCCTATGACGCTGATATAGGATATAACGGCTGGTTACTGTTTTCACTGCAGGAAGTTACTGACCACAGTCTCTTTGGTTTGGACCGCTATACAGGACAGATCAGAACACTTCGCTCATTCACAGAGACAGACGAGGCTGAGCACAAACTGGTCATACTGGTCAAAGACAATGGGAACGTGTCACTCTCAGCAACAGCTACTGTCAACGTCAAAGTCGTGGAGCCCAAAGAAGCTTTTGCAGCTTCTGATGTGAAAAGTTCAACAAAAGTAGATGAGGACAACAATGTGACTTTTTACCTGATGATAACTGTGGGCTCGGTTTCAGCTCTTTTTCTCGTCAGTATCATCGTGCTGATTTCAATGCAGTGCTCAAAGTCCACAGACTACACTTCTAAATATCTGCCAGAGCCTAATTATGATGGGACACTGTGTCACAGCATCCAGTACAGATCTGGAGACAAACGCTACATGTTAGTTGGACCCAGGATGAGTATAGGATCTGCTATAGCCCCAGGAAGCCATGCCAATACACTAATGCTGCCTGACAGGAGAGGGATATCTGGAGAGGTAAGACATGTTTTGATTTCGAATTAATGTATAGTTCATTGACCCACTAAAAATTGACTCTGAGCTCGTAAAGAAGGTAACATCAAGGTAGACAAGATTACCTCTATAATCATTTAAAGCAGTTATGTTCATTCCTGTTTTAATTATAGTGTGTTCAATATTCACTAATTGTCTCTTAGAAAATTCAAATGTGCTGGCTACTACAATGACACAGTGTTTAAATGTGCTGAGTTTTATTTGTTGTGTAATGGTAATCAGGTGATTTGGTATTTAAGTTTCTGTTCGAATATGTATTTTGAATCAACAGCTTTAAAAAAAACAAACACTTTACAGTACTGTCCATGGTGCTGACACTGAGTCACGCATTGTCAAATGGGAGGATTTTTAAGGAAACATTTTTCAATGGTTAATGTTTTTCATCTATGGATTATAACGAGCAGATTTGTGGCTTGTATTTGAGGAGATTTAGTTCTCAATGTGTTTTCTTACACACAACTCTAGTATATTAATATAAATCCGGACGTATCTGCTCTAACTTTCCCAGGAATTCCTTGATAAATTGGATGTTGTACAATGGCTATTAGGATGTAGTGTGGTGGACATTGTGTCCATGATGTAATTGACAATACTTCTATCATACCACAGTTTAAATCTTGTCATCTTGGACTGTGGCAACACACCAATATCTTCCTTTATGTGCCGGGTTAGAAATGGGTTATATTGTGCTCTGTCCACGAGGTGTCAGTATCATATCAGCATCCATTGTTGTTGCGTTATGGAGTTGGCCCTGCCCCTTCCAGCGAGGTTTTGTTCTGATCGACAGACATAACGCTGTAAACCTTCCACACAAACGACTGATGCGGTTACGCGCAGAGTGAGGCTGAAAATATGGGAGACGGTTCCTCATTGTATTTTATATTTTAGACGAATTCCTCCTTCATAAGAACCTTTGAGTGGATGTAACAATAACTACAGTGGTCTGAGCTGAGGCGATGGAACAAAGACGAGGAATATTCGCCTGGTGGGTGGCCTTCCGTTTTTCGGTGATACTGAGCTGCGTGATGCGGGTTTCAGCTCAGATCAAATATTCTGTTCCAGAGGAAGTGAAGGTGGGATCTATTGTTGGAAACGTCGCAAAGGATCTAGGACTCGACATCACTACATTGGAAGAAAGACGCTTTCGGATTGTCTCCGGAACAGAAGATTCTCAGTTTGAAGTACATCAGAACAATGGCGTGTTGTATGTGCGTAAAAGCATTGACCGAGAGGAGCTCTGTGAAAGCGCTTCGCCGTGTGTAGTAAACCTGAAAATGGTCGCTGAGAATCCGATGGAAATACATTATGTGGCAGTGGAAATCCTTGATGTCAATGATCATTCACCAAGTTTTCAGGAGGAAGAACATGTATTAGAAATATCTGAGTCGACTGTTCCCGGTAAACGCTTCCAATTACCAACAGCGCAAGACCCAGATGTTGGCATCAATACAGTACGTGTGTATAAATTAAACCACAATGAATATTTTAGCACACAGATTCGAGAGACAGGAGATGACAAGATACCATTCTTAGTTTTACAAAAGTCTCTAGATCGAGAAAAGCACAATGAGCACAGACTGATACTGACAGCTGTCGATGGTGGAAATCCACCGAGATCAGGGACTCTTAACGTCACAGTCTTTGTTTTAGATTCAAACGATAATCATCCTATATTTAGCCAAGAGGTGTATTCAGTAACACTACCTGAAAATGTAAAGGCTGAAACAAGTGTTATTGCAGTAACTGCAACTGATCTGGATGTAAGTTCCAATGGAGATATTGAATATGTTTTTGGTGGTAAAATTGACCGGAAAATATATGATATGTTTGTCTTAGATAAAGACACTGGTGAAATTCGAGTAAAGGGAGATATTGACTTTGAGAAGAATGAGGTTTTTAAGTTAAATGTCCATGCCACTGACAAAGGACAACCTCCAATGAGTACTGATTGCAGAGTGATAATCAAAGTTCTGGACGAAAACGACAACACACCTGAGATAGAGGTGACGTCGTTGTCACAGATGGTGTCTGAAGACTCAAAACCCGGAACGGTGGTTTCTCTCATTAGTATTACTGACAGAGACGCCGGTTTAAACGGTAAAGTCATATGTAGTCTCTCAGATAATGTGCCATTCGAATTAAAACCGTCATATCAAGATAACATGTACTCGTTAGTTTTGAAAAATCGTTTGGATCGAGAATTAGTGTCACATTATGAAATTGAACTCACAGCGACAGACTGTGGGCAGCCTCCCCTGTCTACATTCAAAACTCTGAGTATTGACGTATCAGACGTGAATGATAACAACCCTCAGTTTCTAAAGAATCCAATCGAACTTTACCTGGTGGAAAATAACGTACCAGGAAATATTATATTTTCTGTGACAGCTTCGGATAACGACATGAATGAAAACGCGGCTTTAACTTATAATATTGTGAGAGGGGAAGGTAGCCAAGTTAAAAATGCAGCATTTTTAAGTATTAACTCTGATAATGGACAAATATCAGCGCTGAAAAGTTTTGACTTTGAAACTGTGAAAACGTTCAAGTTCCACGTTGTTGCGTCAGATTCCGGAACTCCGTCACTGAGCAGCAACGTCACAGTGAACGTGTTCATTCTGGATCAGAACGACAACGCTCCAGTCATCCTGTATCCAGTCAGCTCCAACGGTTCTGCTGAAGGTGTGGAGGAGATTCCCCGCAATGTGAACGCAGGACACTTGGTGACTAAAGTCAGAGCCTATGACGCTGATATAGGATATAACGGCTGGTTACTGTTTTCACTGCAGGAGGTTACTGACCACAGTCTCTTTGGTTTGGACCGCTATACAGGACAGATCAGAACACTTCGCTCATTCACAGAGACAGACGAGGCTGAGCACAAGCTGCTCATACTGGTCAAAGACAATGGGAACGTGTCACTCTCAACAACAGCTACTTTCATTGTCAGAGTCGTGGAGCCCAAAGAAGCTTTTGCAGCTTCTGATGTTAAAAGCTCAACAAAAGCAAATGAGGACAATAATGTGACTTTTTACCTGATGATAACTGTGGGCTCAGTTTCAGCTCTTTTCCTCGTCAGTATCATCGTGCTGATTTCAATGCAGTGCTCAAAGTCCACAGACTACACTTCTAAATATCTGCCAGAGCCTAATTATGATGGGACACTGTGTCACAGCATCCAGTATAGATCTGGAGACAAACGCTACATGTTAGTTGGACCCAGGATGAGTATAGGATCTACTATAGTCCCAGGAAGCCATGCCAATACACTAATGCTGCCTGACAGGAGAGGGATATCTGGAGAGGTAAGACAAACAAAAATCATATATTTTCAATTGCATTGTGGTCAAAGCTGTCTTCGCATCATTCGTTTAAATTACTCTTGTACATATTCTAAGACGCTGTTTGAGTTTCTTCTCTCTCTTAACGTCTCACTGCCAACAGTTTTAAAGTAAGATATTCAATTAATTAAAATGTTTATATAGCAACACACTGGATGTGGCTAGACAGCTCGGTCTATAACACAAATCAGCATGAAAACTAATAGTCATTAGGAATGTTATATGCACAAAAAAGCTAAATTACTTCGAAGTGGTCAGTCTGTATGGGCAGAATCTGATCTTGACGCTGTCCATGGTCCTGAAAAGAATGAACTGCCCAGCAAAACAGTAAATTGTCTTTATTTGTGAATATGTGGGTAGGAAGTTTTCAGTGCCTTCCAACTTCTAACTTATGCATGATGGGACAGTTGGTAGATGGAGCATTATGTGTGGAATGTTTAAGCAGCATGACTGTGTTGTATTTTAGTTGTTGCAATTCGATGAGGATTCTCTGTCATCAGTTCATGGTGTCTTTTAGTTGTTATTTACATTTGTCATAACAAGGACAGACATACACATATTCAGGATTGATGTCAATGGTACTGACACGCTGAATATGGTCAGCTTTACCAGTTAAGCAATGAAAACTATTATTTTAATGATCAATCAAATTATTACGAGCAGACAATATCATAATGTTGGGCTTTTATTAGTTTCCCAAGACCTGAGTTTTGCTCTCATGTCAATAAGAGCGTTTGATAAGCTGATAAAGAGAACAGTTCCCTGTAACAACCTCTGGGTGTCACTATCAAATCATGAAACCATAAACGTCTTCATCCCACCCCTTGCAAACCTTTTGTTTGACATTTTATCAGTGCAAGGGAAGCAGTTGAATCAAGCCCACCGAACGATGAGATCACGTCTGCGTTCTGCAAATATGCAACACTCACGGCATTAATATAAATAATTGTTGGTCGCATTAACAGGCTCGTGCGTGTATGTTGTTTGTGTTACAACGATGGGAACGGATACAAATACTCCAACGAGGAGAAGCTCAACGGTGGCTTTTTATGGGATTCTGCTGCTGTTTTTCGGAGAAAAGGCTTTTGCTCAAATCCGATACTCTGTTCCCGAGGAGGTTAAAGACGGAACTGTGGTTGGAAACGTTGCGAAGGATCTTGGCCTGGACATCGCTTCTTTGATTGATAGACGGTTCCGCGTTGTGTCTGGAAGTGAAGACGCTATCTTTGAAGTAAACCAGAAAAATGGGGCACTGTACGTCAATAATCACATTGACAGAGAGGAGCTTTGTCAGGGCAGTGGCGCCTGCCTCATGGAGCTGAAAATCCTCGTTGAAAACCCTTTGGAAATACACTACGCTGTTGTGGAAATTACTGATGTGAATGATCACGCTCCTAGTTTTCCCGAAAAGAATCAGACGTTTGAAATAGCGGAACAAACGCTGCCAGGAAAACGATTTCAGCTGCACACTGCTCGTGATCCTGATGCCGGAATTAACTCAATTCGTACGTACACTTTAACAACAAATGAGCACTTTGAAATAAATATTCGTCAAAGTGATGTGGGTAAGATACCATTTTTAGTGCTTAAGAAATCGTTGGACAGAGAACAAAAGAACACACACACTCTGCTGGTGACTGCAGTTGACGGAGGTAAACCTCCGAGATCAGGCACGTTAAACGTTTCCATTATTGTTCTCGACAGTAATGACAATCGCCCTGTATTCAGTCAGGAACTGTACGAAGTTTTAATTCAAGAAAATGTTCTTCCTGGCACGTCAGTGTTTAGAATGAATGCGACAGATCGTGATGAAGGCGCTAATGGAGAAATTGAGTACGCACTTGGAAAAACCTTGTTGCGGAAGGCCTACGATATTTTTGAATTGGACAAATTAACTGGAGAAATAAAAATAAAAGGAGTAGTAGACTATGAAGAAAACGATGAATATGAACTGGTTGTGGAGGCGTCCGATAAAGGAACACCTCCACTGACAGGTGAGTGTAGAGTCATTATTAAGATTAAAGACGTCAACGACAATCCCCCGGAAATAGAAGTAACGTCACTGTCAGACACAGCGTCAGAAGACTCAAAACCCGGAACGGTTATTTCACTTCTTAGTGTGCGGGACAGAGACTCAGGGGTTAACAGTAAAATAATTTCACAAATAACAAATGACGTTCCGTTTGTATTAAAGGCCTCGTATAAGGAGAACACATATTCAGTGGTCACAAATGATTATTTAGATCGAGAGCAGGTGTCACATTATGAGATAACAATAAAAGCAACTGACTGCGGCGAACCTCCCTTATCTACTTTTAAAACTCTCAACATTTGGATTTCAGATGTAAATGACAACAGTCCACATTTTGAAAAAAGCAGGTTAGAGTTTTATCTGTCAGAAAATAATGCAGCTGGAAACTCGATATTCTCTGTCAGTGCAACGGACAATGATTTGAATGACAATGCAGCTATTTCTTATCATATTGTCAGGGAAGGGAATAAAAATGACATAATGGCTTTCCTCAACATAAATTCTGATAACGGTCAGATTACATCCTTAAAAAGTTTCGACTTTGAAACAGTGAAAACTGTCCAGTTCCACGTTGTAGCGTCAGATTCTGGAACTCCGTCAATGAGCAGCAACGTCACAGTGAACGTGTTCATTCTGGATCAGAACGACAACACTCCAGTCATCCTGTATCCAGTCAGCTCCAACGGTTCTGCTGAAGGTGTTGAGGAGATTCCCCGCAATGTGAACGCAGGACACTTGGTGACTAAAGTCAGAGCCTATGACGCTGATATAGGATATAATGGCTGGTTACTGTTTTCACTGCAGGAAGTTACTGACCACAGTCTCTTTGGTTTGGACCGCTATACAGGACAGATCAGAACACTTCGCTCATTCACAGAGACAGACGAGGCTGAGCACAAGCTGCTCATACTGGTCAAAGACAATGGGAACGTGTCACTCTCAGCAACAGCTACTGTCATTGTCAGAGTCGTGGAGCCCAAAGAAGCTTTTGCAGCTTCTGATGTTAAAAGCTCAACAAAAGCAGAGGAGGACAATAATGTGACTTTTTACCTGATGATAACTGTGAGCTCAGTTTCAGCTCTTTTTCTCGTTAGTATCATCGTGCTGATTTCCATGCAGTGCTCAAAGTCCACAGACTATACTTCTAAATATCTGCCAGAGCCTAATTATGATGGGACACTGTGTCACAGCATCCAGTACAGATCTGGAGACAAACGCTACATGTTAGTTGGACCCAGGATGAGTATAGGATCTACTATAGCCCCAGGAAACCATGCCAATACACTAATGCTGCCTGACAGGAGGTCTGCAACTGGCAAGGTAAGCCCATGTATCTCAATTTAAGGTAATTGTTCATGCACTCACAAACTAACAAAGATAATATCCTCCTGAGCCATAGGATCACCTCGAGAAGCTTAAAATAATCAATGGTGACAGTACAAAAATGTTTCAATGGCCATTTGCCTCTCTTAGAATAAGTGTTTGTTTCCTCTTGTAAGAGATTATAGTGCTGTGATAAGTGTACTTATGCTGATACTCTTCACACAGTGAACTTGTTCATGTCGGCATTCATGTTGCAGATGGAAATTGTTTTTTCTTAGCAATATGTATAGGCTTTTGCTCAGGGGAAGGCAATTTTCGCAGCGATGTACATTGTTCTTGATAACCTTTTAAACTTGAATGTTAATTTCTTTTAAAAGCTGTATGTATTTAGCTTATACGTTCTTATGGATGGAAAGGATTTTATTCGTGGTCTGTTTTTTAGCCCATTTACTACAAATCAGTGCAACTTAACTGCGCTTCTGTCATTTAGGAATCTGGTTGTACTTCCAGGATTCCAGTGGTTCATTTAAACTAAGCTCACTCTCTTTTGTTTGATCTACTACAGATGTTCTTAACTTCAGTCTCTTTAAATTGTATTTACGGGTCATTTAGTCCATAAATTCCTGCACACGAGCATGTGGTCTTAGTTAATTTGGTCACGCTGTTGTGACGTGTACATCTTGTTTTATTATATCGTCTGGAAGAGAGAGCAAACGTTGTGTCACTTTATCGACAATTGAAATGGTTTGTTCAGTTTTAAGACATTACAGCACCAACGCTGTTGTGTACCCGATAGGGATGAATGTTTATCTTAAATACATATGTATGTGTGAGTCTAAATTTGATGCTTTCTGGTCGGTGGAATCGTTTTTTCTCCCCTTTATGACGAATTTAACGGTGGAGTTTCCCACTGGGTGTCAGTGTTACAGTACGGAATTGCAGAGGCTTCAGGAAAAATAGACTCTGCCCCTTTCAGAGACAGTTTTTTGTCCGCTCGACCACAAAGGATGCCACCTATTCGGATATTTTCCTTCCATCGCGCGCAGGTCTTTCTGAAACGTGATCGCAGGACGGCCGGGGTGTTTTAAGACGACGACATTTGAGGATGCTATTCTAAATGATTTACGCCAAAGGAGAGGAAGGATAAAGAGGCAGAATGATGTCTTGGTCGCGTCCGCTGCTTTTCTCTCTGCTGTTTTGCTTTGGCGAGCTGATCCTCGCCCAGATAAAATACACGACACCGGAGGAGGTCAAAGTGGGAGCTGTTGTTGGAAACGTGGCCAAAGATTTGGGCCTGGACGTCAGCGCCTTGATTAACAGACGATTCCGTATCGTGTCCGGAGCTCAGGACGCGCTGTTTGAGGTAAACCCGAACAATGGGGTTTTATATGTTCACAAGAATCTCGACCGAGAACAGCTGTGCGATAAAAACGGAGCCTGCTTAATAGATGTGAAAATCGTTATTGAGAATCCGCTGGAAATTCATTATGTCACAGTGGAAATAACGGATGCAAACGACCACGCACCGACTTTTACGGAGAAAGAAAAGATAATTGAAATAGCAGAGACGACGCTGCCAGAGGTCCGGTTTCAGTTACCGGGCGCACGTGATCCCGATGTGGGAATAAATTCTGTGCAGCGTTATAAACTCAGTCAAAACGATGATTTTCATCTGGAAATTCGAGATAGGGGAGACATTAAAATCCCATTCTTGGTGTTACAGAGAAACTTGGACAGAGAGAAGAAAACAAACCACAGCTTGGTTTTAACCGCTATAGATGGAGGGACACCAGCAAAATCTGCGAATCTTAATCTCACCATAAAGGTTCTTGACAACAATGATAATAGGCCAATTTTTTCGAAAGAGGTTTACTCTGTGATTTTACAGGAAAATGTTGCTATAGGTACAATTGTAATACAAGTACAAGCGACTGATCTAGATGAGGGAACTAATGGGGAGGTCCAGTATGCCTTCGGTGGTGATATTAATTCGAAAGTGTTGGATCTTTTTAGCCTCGATAGAAACACAGGTGAAATTCGAGTTAAAGGAAACATTGACTATGAGACAGCTGATGTTTTCAAGTTAGACGTCCAAGCCTCTGACAAGGGCCAGCCGCCTATGACAACAGACTGCAATATCCTAATAAAGATTCAAGACGTGAATGACAATAAACCAGAGATTGAGGTGACGTCAATATCCAACATGGTCCCAGAAGATTCAAAACATGGGACCGTGATTTCCCTCATCAGTGTCACAGACCTTGATTCTGGCCTGAATGGAAAAGTAATATGCAGTCTGACGGGGAATGTGCCATTCGAGTTAAAACCTTCCTTTAAGGAAAACATGTATTCATTAGTGACAAAAGAAAAGCTTGACAGAGAAAATGTGTCACATTATGACATAACAATAACGGCTACAGACTGTGGAGAGCCTCCGCTCTCTGCGTTGAAAACTTTGAGTATTGAAGTGTCAGATGTCAATGATAATGCCCCAGAGTTCCCACACAGCCCCCTGGCGTTATATCTGATAGAAAACAACACTCCTGGCGCATCGATATTTTCCGTGAGTGCATTTGACAAAGATTTAAACGACAACGCGGCAGTGTCCTATCGAATTGGAAGGGGAGGTGCCCAGAATAATATGGCCTCTTTTCTAAATATTAATTCCGATAATGGACACATTTCAGCGCTGAAAAGTTTCGACTTTGAAACAGTGAAAACTGTCCAGTTCCACGTTGTAGCGTCAGATTCTGGAACTCCGTCAATGAGCAGCAACGTCACAGTGAACGTGTTCATTCTGGATCAGAACGACAACACTCCAGTCATCCTGTATCCAGTCAGCTCCAACGGTTCTGCTGAAGGTGTTGAGGAGATTCCCCGCAATGTGAACGCAGGACACTTGGTGACTAAAGTCAGAGCCTATGACGCTGATATAGGATATAATGGCTGGTTACTGTTTTCACTGCAGGAAGTTACTGACCACAGTCTCTTTGGTTTGGACCGCTATACAGGACAGATCAGAACACTTCGCTCATTCACAGAGACAGACGAGGCTGAGCACAAACTGGTCATACTGGTCAAAGACAATGGGAACGTGTCCCTCTCAGCAACAGCTACTGTCATCGTCAAAGTCGTGGAGCCCAAAGAAGCTTTTGCAGCTTCTGATGTTAAAAGCTCAACAAAAGCAGAGGAGGACAATAATGTGACTTTTTACCTGATGATAACTGTGGGCTCAGTTTCAGCTCTTTTTCTCGTCAGTATCATCGTGCTGATTTCAATGCAGTGCTCAAAGTCCACAAACTACACTTCTAAATATCTACCAGAGCCTAATTATGATGGGACACTATGTCATAGCATCCAGTACAGATCTGGAGACAAACGCTACATGTTAGTTGGACCTAGGATGAGCATAGGATCTACTATAGTTCCAGGAAGCCATGCCAACACACTAATGCTGCCTGACAGGAGAGGGATATCTGGAGAGGTAAGACATACAAAAATCATACATTTTCCAGTGCATAGCATTGTATTTACATTGTGGTCAAAGCTTTCTTCCTATCATTTGTTTAAATTACTCTTGTACATATTCTAAGAAGTTGTTTGAGTTTCTTCTCTCTCTTAACGTCTCACTGCCAACGGTTATAAAGTAAGATATTCAATTAATTAAAATGTTTAAATAGCAACACACTGGATGTGGCTAGAGAGCTCTGTCTATAACACAAAACGGCACTGTCCTGTTCTTGCACACCCATAGTCATGATGAATGATATATAGACAAAAAAAGCAAATTTTCTTTGAAGTGGTCTGTCTGTACGGGCAGAATCTGATCATCGTGACCGCTGTCCGTGGTGCTGAAAATAATGAACTGCTCAGCAAAACCGTAAATTGTCTGTATTTGTGAATATGTGGGCAATACGTTTTCAGTGCATTCTAACTTCTAACCTATGTCTGATGTGAAAGTTGGTAGATGGAGCATTATGTGTGGAATGTTTGAGCAGCATGACTGTGTTGTATTTTAGTTGTTTCAAATCGGTGAGGATTCTCTGTAATCAGTTCATGGTGTCTTTGGTTGTTATTTACATTTGTCATAACCAGGACAGACATACACATATTCATGATTGCTGTCCATGGTACTGACAAGCTGAATATGGTCAGCTTTATCAGTAAAGCAGTGGAAACTATTATTTTAATGATCAATCAAATTATTACGAGCAGACAATATCATAATTTGGGGCTTTTATTAGTTTCCCAATACCTGAGTTTTGCTCTCATGTCAATAAGAGCGTTTGATAAGCTGATAAAGAGAACAGTTCCCTGTAACAACCTCTGGGTGTCACTATCAAATCATGAAACCATAAACGTCTTCATCCCACCCCTTGCAAACCTTTTGTTTGACATTTTATCATCAGTGCAGGGAAGCAGTTGAATCTAGCCCACCGACCGATGAGATCACGTCTGCGTTCTGCAAATATGCAACACTCACGGCATTAATATAAATAATTGTTGGTCGCATTAACAGGCTCGTGCGTGTATGTTGTGTTTGTGTTACAACGATGGGAACGGATACAAATACTCCAACGAGGAAGCGCTCCACGGTGGCTTTTTATGGGATTCTGCTGCTGTTTTTCGGAGAACAGGCTTTTGCTCAAATCCGATACTCTGTTCCCGAGGAGGTTAAAGACGGAACTGTCGTTGGAAACGTTGCGAAGGATCTTGGCCTGGATATCGCTTCTTTGATTGATAGACGGTTCCGCGTTGTGTCTGGAAGTAAAGACGCTATTTTTGAAGTAAACCAGAATAATGGAGCACTGTACGTCAATAATCACATTGACAGGGAGGAGCTTTGTCAGGGCAGTGGCGCCTGCCTCATGGAGCTGAAAATCCTCGTTGAAAACCCTTTGGAAATACACTACGCTGTTGTGGAAATTACTGATGTTAATGATCATTCTCCGAGTTTTCCCGAAAAGAATCAAACATTTGAAATAGCGGAACAAACGCTGCCAGGAAGGAGATTTCAGCTGCACACTGCTAGTGACCCTGATGCCGGAATAAACTCAATTCGTACGTACACTTTAACAGTAAATGAACATTTTGAAATAAATATCCGTCAAAACGATGCAGCTAAGATACCATTTTTAGTGCTTAAGAAATCGTTGGACAGAGAACAAAAGAACACGCACACTCTGCTGGTGACTGCAGTTGACGGAGGTAAACCTCCGAGATCAGGCACGTTAAATGTTTCCATTATTGTTCTCGACAGTAATGACAATCGCCCTGTATTCAGTCAGGAACTGTACGAAGTTTTAATTCAAGAAAACGTTCCTCCTGGTACGTCAGTGTTTAAAATGAATGCGACAGATCGCGACGAAGACAATAATGGGGAAATTGAGTACACGCTTGGAAAAACCTTGTTGCGGAAGGCCTACGATATTTTTGAATTGGACAAATTAACTGGAGAAATAAAAATAAAAGGAGTAGTAGACTATGAAGAAAACGATGAATATGAACTGGTTGTGGAGGCGTCCGATAAAGGAACACCTCCACTGACAGGTGAGTGTAGAGTCATTATTAAGATTAAAGACGTCAACGATAATCCCCCAGAAATAGAAGTAACGTCACTGTCAGACACAGCGTCAGAAGACTCAAAACCTGGAACGGTTATTTCGCTTCTTAGCGTGCGGGACAAAGACTCAGGTGTTAACAGTAAAATAATTTCCCAAATAACAAATGACGTTCCGTTTGTATTGAAGGCCTCGTATAAGGAGAACACATATTCAGTGGTCACAAATGATTATTTAGATCGAGAGCAGGTGTCACATTATGAGATAACAATAAAAGCAACGGACTGCGGCGAACCTCCCTTATCTACTTTTAAAACTCTCAACATTTGGATTTCAGATGTAAATGACAACAGTCCACATTTTGAAAAAAGCAGGTTAGAGTTTTATCTCTCAGAAAATAATGCAGCTGGAAACTCGATATTCTCTGTCAGTGCAACGGACAATGATTTGAATGATAATGCAGCTATTTCTTATCATATTGTCAGGGAAGGGAATAAAAATGACATAACTTTCCTCAACATAAATTCTGATAACGGTCAGATTACATCCTTAAAAAGTTTCGACTTTGAAACAGTGAAAACTTTCCAGTTCCACGTTGTTGCGTCAGATTCTGGAACTCCGTCACTGAGCAGCAACGTCACAGTGAACGTGTTCATTCTGGATCAGAACGACAACGCTCCAGTCATCCTGTATCCAGTGAGCTCCAACGGTTCTGCTGAAGGTGTGGAGGAGATTCCCCGCAATGTGAACGCTGGACACTTGGTGACTAAAGTCAGAGCCTATGATGCTGATATAGGATATAACGGCTGGTTACTGTTTTCACTGCAGGAAGTTACTGACCACAGTCTCTTTGGTTTGGACCGCTATACAGGACAGATCAGAACACTTCGCTCATTCACAGAGACAGACGAGGCTGAGCACAAACTGGTCATACTGGTCAAAGACAATGGGAACGTGTCACTCTCAGCAACAGCTACTGTCATCGTCAAAGTCGTGGAGCCCAAAGAAGCTTTTGCAGCTTCTGATGTGAAAAGTTCAACAAAAGCAGAGGAGGACAATAATGTGACTTTTTACCTGATGATAACTGTGGGCTCAGTTTCAGCTCTTTTTCTCATCAGTATCATCGTGCTGATTTCAATGCAGTGCTCAAAGTCCACAGACTATACTTCTAAATATCTGCCAGAGCCTAATTATGATGGGACACTGTGTCACAGCATCCAGTACAGATCTGGAGACAAACGCTACATGTTAGTTGGACCCAGGATGAGTATAGGATCTACTATAGTCCCAGGAAGCCATGCCAACACATTAATGCTGCCTGACAGGAGAGGGACATCTGGAGAGGTAAGACTTTAATAATGCACACTTTGTTCATGAGAAACACCTCCTATTTAATTGTAGCATTGTACTTAGTTGGACTAACGTAAGTCAAACACCTTTTTCATAAAATCAACATAAGCAGTACCATTTCCAAAAATTAGGATCATCACAATATGTGTGATGAGTTTGATGCTCTCTTTCGGGTCCTTGTAACAGTATTTGATGTTGCCTGTGTTGTTCTGTCTTTCACATGGTTTTGTATGACTGTGTGCAGCTTGTAATCCATAGGTTGCTCACATAATATTCCTGACTATCCCTGCCCATGTTGTTGACCTCTGCAGTACACTCTGGGGAGCATTATTATCGGCATATTTCAAAATGATATAATTCATAATAATGTCAGGCTCGTTTATGGCAATAAGTAGGCAGCAGGATTTTACACCGTGTTGACCCTGTTGGGTTATGTATTTGCTGGCTATGAATATGAGAGCACGGAGTTCATTGTTTCAGGTGCTGGGTTGGGATTGGGGGGGGGGGGGGCGCTGTACAAGGCACTGAAACGCATCTACTTCCCTGTTTCCACACAAAATAGAGTGTGTAGATAACACGATGTTGTAAAAAACGAGGCAATTGATGATACTTCATCAGAGTATTTAATGTGCATTACGTTGTAGCAGCATTTAAAATATCATTTATGACAATAAAATACAGGTACTTTAGCTCTTTGTATTTTAGTTAGAACCGTTCCTTTGCTCTTGATTCTCATTGCAGTCACAATGTTTGCTTACAATATATAAATGAGCAAATGTCTTCTGCATTAGTTCTGTTTGGAAGCTGTTATCCTCTTGGTGTCACTATAACATAAAGGATGCGATCAACATCGTCGTCCCTCCCCTCACAAAGCTTTTGTTCGGTGCCTCACAGCAGAACAAACGTTTGGTGTGAGAACGGCAGTCGAATGAGACCGTGTGGGGGTCGAATATAAACATTTGATCATACGAGTGGAATAATCCTGCGCTGATGCTGTTGGATAACGATGGGGAGCAAAGGACGACCGAGTGACTATGGCTTGCTCGCTTTTCGTTTGTGTTTACTGGGGTTTTTTGGAAAGCAGGCAGTGGGTGAATTGAGATACTCTATTCCCGAGGAGGTGAAAGAAGGAACCGTTGTTGGGAATGTCGCCAAGGATCTGGGTCTGGACAGAACGTCTCTGGCTGATCGACGTTTCCGTGTTGTTTCTGGATCTAAGGAGACTTTCTTTGAGGTAAATCCGGACAGCGGTGCTTTACAGGTCCGGAGCAAAATAGACAGGGAGGAGCTCTGTCACGGCAGTGGTGCCTGTGTAATGGAGCTAAAGATCCTTGTCGAAAATCCTCTGGAAATGCACCATGTCGTTATTGAAATCACTGATGTGAATGATCACGCTCCCAGTTTTTCCGAAAAGGCACAAACATTTGAAATAGCAGAGCATTCTTCTCCGGGAACGAGATTCGAACTGCACGCGGCCCGTGATCCCGATGCTGGAATAAATTCCATCCGCACATACACATTAACGTCAAACGATCACTTTGAAATAGATATAAGTAATAGCGATGAAGATAAGATACCATTGTTAGTGCTGAAGAAGGCATTAGACAGAGAACAGAAGAATAAACACGTGTTATTTGTTACAGCAGTTGACGGAGGTAAACCTCCGAGATCAGGCACAATGAATGTTTCCATTATCGTTCTAGACAGTAATGATAATCGTCCAATGTTTAGTCAGGAGACTTATCAAACAGAAATATATGAAAATGCTCAAATTGGCGCTGCTGTTACGAAAGTAAATGCAACGGATCCTGACGAAGGGAGTGGTGGAGAAATCGAGTACAGCTTCAGCAAAACAATGGCACGTAAAATCTACGAGATATTTGAACTGAACAGTTTAAGTGGACAAATTAAATTGAAAGGGCCGTTGGATTTTGAAGATTCGGAAATTTATAAACTGGAAGTCCAGGCATCCGATAAAGGGCAGCCTCCATTAACAGGGAGATGTAGAGTTATTGTAAAGATTAAAGACGTAAACGATAATCCGCCAGAAATAGAAGTGACATCCCTTTCTAATACAGTGTCTGAAGATGCAAAGCCTGGAACAGTTATTTCACTTATAAGTGTGACGGATAAAGACTCAGGTGTTAATGGAAAAGTTATTTTGCGCATAAACGACGGCGTGCCTTTCGAGTTAAAACCCTCCTATAAGGAGAATATTTATTCAGTTGTTACTAAAGCTTTATTAGATCGAGAGCAGGGGCCACAGTATGAAATTATTATTAAAGCCAATGATTGTGGCGAACCTCCCTTATCGACATTTAAAACTTTAAACGTTCAGATATCAGACGTTAATGACAACAGTCCACATTTCAACCAAAGTCCGTTACAGTTCTACCTGTCAGAAAATAATGTTGCTGGAGCGCCAGTATTCTCTTTGAGCGCAACTGACATTGACATGAATGAAAATGCGGCTATTTCATATCATATTGCGAGAGGAGGGGGTGGAAATGACGTGACGTCATCTTTCCTAAATATAAATACCGATAATGGGCAAATTTCGGCGCTAAAAAGTTTTGACTTTGAAACAGTGAAAACTTTCCAGTTCCACGTTGTTGCGTCAGATTCTGGAACTCCGTCACTGAGCAGCAACGTCACAGTGAACGTGTTCATTCTGGATCAGAACGACAACGCTCCAGTCATCCTGTATCCAGTCAGCTCCAACGGTTCTGCTGAAGGTGTGGAGGAGATTCCCCGCAATGTGAACGCAGGACACTTGGTGACTAAAGTCAGAGCCTATGACGCTGATATAGGATATAACGGCTGGTTACTGTTTTCACTGCAGGAAGTTACTGACCACAGTCTCTTTGGTTTGGACCGCTATACAGGACAGATCAGAACACTTCGCTCATTCACAGAGACAGACGAGGCTGAGCACAAGCTGGTCATACTGGTCAAAGACAATGGGAACGTGTCACTCTCAGCAACAGCTACTGTCATTGTCAAAGTCGTGGAGCCCAAAGAAGCTTTTGCAGCTTCTGATGTTAAAAGCTCAACAAAAGCAGAGGAGGACAATAATGTGACTTTTTACCTGATGATAACTGTGGGCTCAGTTTCAGCTCTTTTTTTCGTCAGTATCATCGTGCTGATTTCAATGCAGTGCTCAAAGTCCACAGACTACACTTCTAAATATCTGCCAGAGCCTAATTATGATGGGACACTTTGTCACAGCATCCAGTACAGATCTGGAGACAAACGCTACATGTTAGTTGGACCCAGGATGAGTATAGGATCTACTATAGCCCCAGGAAGCCATGCCAATACACTAATGCTGCCTGACAGGAGGTCTGCAACTGGCGAGGTAAGAGATTTTCTAATGTCATTCTGCAGGCTAAAAATGCAAAACAATTATGCAATCACACAATTGCTGGACAGCAACATAATCAGATTTAGATTGATGGCCAAGATTCAGGGCTTTCTGTGACATGAAACTGGATGATGTTTTTTACAACAAGTTTTAGCTTTTCTATTCTTGGAAAGCATCTCTGCTGGTTGTTGGTGTTGTCTTGATGGCATTTTGCTGGAATTATTGAATCTCCCCGTCATAAAATGTATGAAATGAATATTTGTCATCTTGCAAACTGCGTTAGTCTGTGTGACTTGTTATTGTGTGATATAACGATTGCATCTCATCTTCATGCTTAGTGTTTTATGCAGTATTTGTGGCAGTAAGTTACACGAATTCAAATATATCTGTGTTTCTGATGGAGTCGCATGGTGGCACTAAACAACAAGAAATACGCACCATACAGTTCACTCTCTGCAGGTCTATGAGACTGCCTCTGAATTCATTGAAGAGCGCGCACCATTATCCTCTGTCCGCGATTTCATATTGCCATATCGTCGTCCATGGGAAACGGGTGCTTTGTTAGCCCTGGATTTTATTTGTGGATTTAAAGAATATGTAAACAGTGTTGCGATCACGTAGCGTTTACTGGATTTATCCCCTGGCCTCAGACAATGGAACAAAGCGGACCGTGCTCCGGCCGACAAGGAAGAAAATGGATTTCCTTCGTGTTGGCGTTGACTCTGCTTTTCGGCATGAAGGCCTCGGGACAGATGAGATATTCTATATCGGAGGAGATCAAAGAAGGAACGGCAGTCGGGAATATAGCGAAGGATTTGGGAATCGATCCTAGTATTTTAAAAGCGAGGGGGTTTCGCATCGTTTCTGGCTCCACTGAACCGCTCTTCCAGGTAAACCAAAATGATGGGATTCTGTACGTAAATCGTAAAATTGACCGGGAGGAAATATGCCAGCGGACCAGTGCGTGTCTGATAAACCTTAAAAGCGTGCTGGAGAACCCGCTGGAGATCCATTATGTTGCAGTGGAGGTGTTAGACGTTAATGACCACTCGCCCTCTTTCCCGGAGAACAACAAAAGGCTGGAGATTTCAGAGTCCACTTTACCGGGAACACGGTTTCAGCTGCATGCAGCACTCGACCCAGATGGCGGAATGAATTCAGTTCAACAGTATAAACTTAGTCAAAATAACCATTTTCGACTGGAAGTGAAGGATCGAGGGAAAGATGGCAAAGTGCCTATTTTACAGTTACAAAGTCCTTTAGACAGGGAAGCATCCAGCAGCCACAAACTACTGCTTACAGCCGTGGATGGGGGTAAACCCCCGAAATCTGGGTCTATGGAGATATTAATAGATGTTCTAGATGTGAATGATAATGCTCCCATTTTTACAAAGGACGTATATTCTGCGGAGATAAATGAGAATTCACCAATTGGCACAATAGTTATTCGAGTAAACGCCACTGATCTAGATGAAGATGTAAATGGAGAAGTTAGTTATTCATTTGGTAATGTAAACAGCAAGGTGCAGGAAATGTTTGACGTCAACCCGAGCACAGGTGAAATAACAGTGAAAGGACAACTAGATTATGAAGTGGATGACAGTTATGAAATAGATATTCAAGCCTCCGACAGTGGCGCTGTTCCACTTAGAACCGATAAAAGCATAACTGTAAATATTAGAGACGTAAATGACAATGCACCTGCGATTGAAGTAACGTCATTATCTAATGAAATACCAGAGGATGCCAGACTAGGGACGACGGTGGCACTTCTTAGTATCACCGACCTCGATTCAGGAGTAAACGGAAAAGTTATCAGCCTTGTAAACGGTGACACGCCTTTCACTTTAACACCTTCGATACAGGAAAACATGTACGCTCTTGTGACAAAGTCACAGCTCGACAGGGAAAAGCAGTCGATCTATGATGTTACAGTGACTGCAAAAGATGCAGGTGAACCAGCCTTAACATCTGAAAAGACATTAAGAGTTGTTGTATCCGATGTAAACGATAACAGTCCAGGGTTTTCAACGAGCAGATACAACTTCTATGTCCCCGAGAATAATCCTCCAGGACAGTCGGTATTCTCTTTGACTGCGTCTGATCGTGATGAAGGAGATAATGCTCTTATATCTTATCATATTATCAGAGATGGAAGCAAATATAATAAAGTGACGTCGTTTCTTAACATCAACTCAGAGAACGGAGACATCATGGCGCTTAAAAGTTTTGACTTTGACACGGTGAAAACTTTCCAGTTCCACGTTGTAGCGTCAGATTCTGGAACTCCGTCTCTGAGCAGCAACGTCACAGTGAACGTGTTCATTCTGGATCAGAACGACAACGCTCCAGTCATCCTGTATCCAGTCAGCTCCAACGGTTCTGCTGAAGGTGTGGAGGAGATTCCCCGCAATGTGAACGCAGGACAATTGGTGACTAAAGTCAGAGCCTATGATGCTGACATAGGATATAACGGCTGGTTACTGTTTTCACTGCAGGAAGTTACTGACCACAGTCTCTTTGGTTTGGACCGCTATACAGGACAGATCAGAACACTGCGCTCATTCACAGAGACAGACGAGGCTGAGCACAAACTGGTCATACTGGTCAAAGACAATGGGAACGTGTCACTCTCAGCAACAGCTACTGTCATCGTCAAAGTCGTGGAGCCCAAAGAAGCTTTTGCAGCTTCAGATGTTAAAAGTTCAACAAAAGCAGATGAGGACAATAATGTGACTTTTTACCTGATGATAACTGTGGGCTCAGTTTCAGCTCTTTTTCTCGTCAGTATCATCATGCTGATTTCAATGCAGTGCTCAAAGTCCACAGACTATTCTTCAAAATATCTACCAGAGCCTAATTATGATGGGACACTGTGTCACAGCATCCAGTACAGATCTGGAGACAAACGCTACATGTTAGTTGGACCCAGGATGAGTATAGGATCTACTATAGCTCCAGGAAGCCATGCCAACACACTAATGCTGCCTGACAGGAGGGGGACATCTAGAGAGGTAAGACTTTAATAATGCACACTTTGTTCATGAGAAACACCTCCTATTTAATTATAGCATTGTACTTAGTTGGACTAACGTAAGTCAAACACCTTTTTCATAAAATCAACATAAGCAGTACCATTTCCAAAAATGGCTGTCCAAGGCACTGAAACGCATCTACTTCCCTGTTTCCACACAAAATAGAGTGTGTAGATAACACGTTGTTGTAAAAAACGAGGCAATTGATGATACTTCATCACAGTATTTAATGTGCATTACGTTGTAGCAGCATTTATAATATAATTTACGACAATAAAATACAGCTACTTTAGCTCTTTGTATTTTGGTTAGAACCGTTCCTTTGCTCTTGATTCTCATTGCAGTCACAATGTTTGCTTACAACATATAAATGAGCAAATGTCTTCTGCATTAGTTCTGTTTGGAAGCTGTTATCCTCTTGGTGTCACTATAACATAAAGGATGCGATCAACATCGTCGTCCCTCCCCTCACAAAGCTTTTGTTCGGTGCCTCACAGCAGAACAGACGGTTGGTGCTAGAACGGCAGTCGAATGAGACCGTGTGGGGGTCGAATATAAACATTTGATCATACGAGTGGAATCATCCTGCGTTGATGGTGTTGGATAACGATGGGGAGCAAAGGACGACCGAGTGACTACGGCTGGGTGTTTTTTCGTCTGTGTTTACTGGGGTTCTTCGGAGAGCAGGCATTGGGTGAATTGAGATACTCTATTCCCGAGGAGGTGAAAGAAGGAACCGTTGTCGGGAATGTCGCCAAGGATCTGGGTCTGGACAGAACGTCTCTGGCTGATCGACGTTTCCGTGTTGTTTCTGGATCTAAGGAGACTTTCTTTGAGGTAAATCCGGACAGCGGTGCTTTACAGGTCCGGAGCAAAATCGACAGGGAGGAGCTCTGTCACGGCAGTGGTGCCTGTGTAATGGAGCTAAAGATCCTTGTCGAAAATCCTCTGGAAATGCACCATGTCGTTATTGAAATCACTGATGTGAATGATCACTCCCCTGTTTTTTCTGAAAAGGTGCAGAAATTTGAAATAGCAGAGCAATCGTCTCCTGGATCGAGATTCGAACTGCACGCGGCCCGCGATCCAGATGCCGGATTATATTCCATCCGAACATACACATTAACGTCAAACGATCACTTCGAAATAGATATTAGTAACAGCGATGAGGATAAGATACCGTTTTTAGTGCTGAAGAAGTCATTAGACAGAGAACAGAAGAATAAACACGTGTTATTTGTAACAGCAGTTGACGGAGGTAAACCTCCGAGATCAGGCACACTGAATGTTTCCATTATCGTTTTAGATATAAATGATAATCGTCCAATGTTTAGTCAGGAGACTTATCAAGTAGAAATATATGAAAACGCTCAAGTTGGAACGACCGTTATCAAAGTTAATGCAACAGATCCAGACGAAGGTAGTAATGGGGAAATCGAGTACAGCTTCAGCAAAACAATGGCACGTAAAATATACGAGATATTTGAACTGGATAGTTTCAGCGGACAGATTAAATTGAAAGGTGAACTTGATTTTGAGGAATCAGAGATTTATAAACTAGATGTTCAAGCGTCAGATAAATCAACAGCGCCATTAACAAGCAGATGTAGAGTTATTGTAAAGATTAAAGACGTAAACGATAATGCGCCAGAAATAGAAGTGACCTCCCTTTCCAATACAGTGTCTGAAGATTCAAAGCCTGGAACAGTTATTTCACTTATAAGTGTGACGGATAAAGACTCAGGTGTTAATGGAAAAGTTATTTTGCGCATAAACGACGGCGTGCCTTTCGAGTTAAAACCCTCCTATAAGGAGAATATTTATTCAGTTGTTACTAAAGCTTTATTAGATCGAGAGCAGGGGCCACAGTATGAAATTATTATTAAAGCCAATGATTGTGGCGAACCTCCCTTATCGACATTTAGAACTTTAAACATTCAGATATCAGACGTTAATGACAACAGTCCACATTTCAACCAAAGTCCATTACAGTTTTACCTGTCAGAAAATAATGTTGCTGGAGCACCAGTGTTCTCTGTGAGCGCAACTGACATTGACATGAATGAAAATGCGGCTCTTTCATATCATATTGCGAGAGGAGGGGGTGGAAATGACGGGACGTCATCTTTCCTAAATATAAATTCCGATAATGGGCAAATTTCGGCGCTAAAAAGTTTTGACTTTGAAACAGTGAAAACTTTCCAGTTCCACGTTGTTGCGTCAGATTCTGGAACTCCGTCACTGAGCAGCAACGTCAAAGTGAACGTGTTCATTCTGGATCAGAACGACAACGCTCCAGTCATCCTGTATCCAGTCAGCTCCAACGGTTCTGCTGAAGGTGTGGAGGAGATTCCCCGCAATGTGAACGCAGGACACTTGGTGACTAAAGTCAGAGCCTATGACGCTGATATAGGATATAACGGCTGGTTACTGTTTTCACTGCAGGAAGTTACTGACCACAGTCTCTTTGGTTTGGACCGCTATACAGGACAGATCAGAACACTTCGCTCATTCACAGAGACAGACGAGGCTGAGCACAAACTGCTCATACTGGTCAAAGACAATGGGAACGTGTCACTCTCAGCAACAGCTACTGTCATTGTCAGAGTCGTGGAGCCCAAAGAAGCTTTTGCAGCTTCTGATGTTAAAAGCTCAACAAAAGCAGAGGAGGACAATAATGTGACTTTTTACCTGATGATAACTGTGGGCTCAGTTTCAGCTCTTTTTCTCTTCAGTATCATCGTGCTGATTTCAATGCAGTGCTCAAAGTCCACAGACTACACTTCTAAATATCTACCAGAGCCTAATTATGATGGGACACTGTGTCACAGCATCCAGTACAGATCTGGAGACAAACGCTACATGTTAGTTGGACCCAGGATGAGTATAGGATCTACTATAGCCCCAGGAAGCCATGCCAATACACTAATGCTGCCTGACAGGAGGGGGATGTCTGCAGAGGTAAGATTTTAATCTGCTGTTTCTGATCACTTTATTGAGGTACACTGACGTTACTCGTCTTATTCATCATCTTGACATTTCCCTTGGATTTTTCCGAGACACTGCAGTACCCCTTCGTTCCATCAGAACCAATTTAAGTTTGTCAGCTGTCTATGACGTGCATTCAACTTCCTGCGGCTGCTCGTAAGACCTGCTGTATGATGCATTGTTTTTTCATATAGCAGACTCTGTCATACACACATCTCTCTCGATTGTTACACACAGATATTTTCATATATTTTTTTACCCTTTTCTCCCAGCAAGATACAAAAAGCTAATGCCTTAATTTAATTTAGCCTCTTTTGTGGCAATATTTGAAAAATGAGCTTGGTCACCGACTACATACAGCCACAGAAGTCTACACCTGCCTACATTGCCACGCTGTTTGCTTTAGTGTCGCTAATATAAATTTTGAAATTGTGAAAAAAATCCATGAATCAAGGAAATTGTTTATTTAAAGGCACAGTGTGTTTTTGATCCTTGTCCATGTTACTGAAATTTACTGACTTTCCTTGTTTCAAGCAACAACTCGTGCGATGTCAAAACAATGATTTGGCAACTTTTTACTCCATTGATCCTTTATTCGGGCTGCACTTAAGCGGCGTGGATTTTTGCTGGAAAAAACATTTCACGTATTTTTTCTGATGATCCGTTTATGTGTGAGGAGAGGGGGGGGGGTTATGACCACTTTAAAATCATCCAACATGTTGCCTCTTGGTGTCACTGTTACATTAATAACGATATATGAAGGCCTTGGTCCCTCCCCTCACAAAGCTTTTGTTTGGTACCTCACAGCAGAGGCTCCATCTGATCTAAGGCTGTGCGTCGAATGAGACGTCGTGGTGTGTTTTCTAAACATGCGATCCTGAAAAGGCTCGATATACCAACCCGGTTACTGCAGAAACAGCTTCCACTGTGCATTACGCTGCGGGATAACAATGGAGAGGATAAGGCGATATCCATCAAATCAGCATCGGTTTGCTTTATATTTTTTCTTCATGCTGATCGTCGGAAAGCAGGCATCGGCTGAACTGAGGTACTCGATTCCCGAGGAGATGAGAGAAGGAAGCGTTGTTGGAAACGTAGCAAAGGATCTTGGTCTGGATAAAAGCTCTTTGGTTGATTGGCGGTTCCGTGTTGTGTCTGAATCTAAGGACGCCTTTTTCGAGGTAAATCCGGACAATGGGGCTTTACAGGTTCTTAAGAAAATCGACAGGGAGGAGCTTTGTCAGGGAAGCGGTGCATGTTTAATAGAGCTGAAAATCCTCGTTGATAACCCTTTGGAAATACATTACGTACTTGTAGAAATCACTGACGTGAATGATCACTCCCCTGTTTTTTCCGAAAAGGTGCAGAAATTTGAAATAGCAGAGCATTCCTCTCCGGGATCGAGATTCGAACTTCACGCGGCCCGTGATCCCGATGCTGGAATTAACTCTATTCGCACATACACATTAACGACAAACGATCACTTTGGAATAGACATTAGTAGCAGCGATGATGATAAGATACCATTTTTATTGCTGAAGAAGTCATTAGATAGAGAACGGAAGGATAAACACGTGTTATTTGTAACAGCAGTTGACGGAGGTAAACCTCCGAGATCAGGCACACTGAATGTTTCCATTATTGTTTTAGATATTAATGACAATCGTCCAATGTTTAGTCAGGAGACTTATCAAGTAGAAATATATGAAAACGCTCAAGTTGGAACGACCGTTATAAAAGTTAATGCAACAGATCCAGACGAAGGTAGTAATGGGGAAATCGAGTACAGCTTCAGCAAAACAATGGCACGTAAAATATACGAGATATTTGAACTGGATAGTTTCAGCGGACAAATTAAATTGAAAGGTGAACTTGATTTTGAGGAATCAGAGATTTACAAACTAGATGTTCAAGCCTCAGATAAATCAACCCCACCATTAACAAGCAGATGTAGAGTTATTGTAAAGATTAAAGACGTAAACGACAATCCACCAAAAATAGAAGTGACATCACTTTCGAATACAGTGTCTGAAGATTCAAAACCTGGAACAGTTATTTCACTTATCACTGTGCGGGATAAAGACTCTGGTATCAATGGAAAAGTTATTTTAAGTATAACAAACGAAGCTCCATTTGAACTAAAACCTTCTTATAAGGAAAACACATATTCAGTTACCACTAAACAATTTTTGGACCGAGAGGAGGTGTCAAATTATGATATCACAATAAAAGCTACCGACTGTGGTGAACCTCCCTTATCAACTTTTAAAACTCTAAACTTTCAGATATCAGATGTTAATGACAACAGTCCACAATTCTCCCGAAATCCGATACAGTTTTATCTCTCAGAAAATAACATTGCTGCAAAGTCGATTTTCTCTGTGAGCGCAACGGACAGTGATTTAAATAACAACGCAGCTGTTTCATATCATATTGTCAGAAAGGGGAGTAAAAATGACATAATGTCTTTTCTAAATATTAACTCAGAGAACGGTGACATCACTGCCCTAAAAAGTTTCGACTTTGAAACGGTGAAAACTTTCCAGTTCCACGTTGTTGCGTCAGATTCTGGATTTCCTTCACTGAGCAGCAACGTCACAGTGAACGTGTTCATTCTGGATCAGAACGACAACGCTCCAGTCATCCTGTATCCAGTCAGCTCCAACGGTTCTGCTGAAGGTGTGGAGGAGATTCCCCGCAATGTGAACGCAGGACACTTGGTGACTAAAGTCAGAGCCTATGACGCTGATATAGGATATAACGGCTGGTTACTGTTTTCACTGCAGGAAGTTACTGACCACAGTCTCTTTGGCTTGGACCGCTATACAGGACAGATCAGAACACTTCGCTCATTCACAGAGAAAGACGAGGCTGAGCACAAACTGCTCATACTGGTCAAAGACAATGGGAACGTGTCACTCTCAGCAACAGCTACTGTCATCGTCAAAGTCGTGGAGCCCAAAGAAGCTTTTGCAGCTTCTGATGTGAAAAGCTCATCAAAAGCAGAAAAGGACAGTAATGTGACTTTTTACCTGATGATAACTGTGGGTTCAGTTTCAGCTCTTTTCCTCGTCAGTATCATCGTGCTGATTTCAATGCAGTGCTCAAAGTCCACAGACTATACTTCTAAATATTTGCCAGAGCCTAATTATGACGGGACACTGTGTCACAGCATCCAGTACAGATCTGGAGACAAACGCTACATGTTAGTTGGACCCAGGATGAGTATAGGATCTACTATAGCCCCAGGAAGCCATGCCAACACACTAATGCTGCCTGACAGGAGAGGGACATCTGGAGAGGTAAGCTGGATGACTTTTGCTTGATTTGGGGACGTGGCAGACACATGTTACTGTGATTTCAAATTAAACATTTTTGGGGAAAAAGCTCGACCTGCGAGCCTGAGTTACAACGTCTCTATCCATGGTGCTGAAACCGTAATTATCTTTATTAGTTGTGAATGCCACACGCATATATAGGTGAAATATCCTGTATTATTTAATGAGCAAACCTAATCCTCTGTAATATTTACTAGATGTGATCACTTGGTGTCAGTGTGTGACCAGAAAAGTGTTGCAGGAGAAGCCCTTTGTCAGAGATATTAGCCCTCCCCTTTGTGGGATGGGTTTTCCCCTTTTTAGTCCGGGATGCATCCTTTACACTCGCCGCAGCATTTGTTATAATGTACTGGAAACTGTACGTATGATTTGAGGATATATATTTATTTTGACACGGCAGTCGTTTTTCTCAATAATCGGGATTACACCTATCTACTAATTATGGGAAATAAAGGACGTGGAGCATCGAGAACACAATGGTGGTGGATCGCCTCTATTGTCTCGTTTATTTTCCTGTGGAGCAGAGCTTCGGCACAGATCAGATACTCGATCGCTGAGGAAGCTAAAGAAGGAACTGTTGTCGGGAATATAGCCAAGGATTTGGGATTAGAGATGACCGCGCTGAAAGAGAGAGGATGTCGGATCGTTGAGGGCTCAACAGAATCATTTTTCCACGTTAACCAGAACGACGGGATCTTGTATATTGACCGAACAATAGACAGGGAGAAGGTTTGTGAGCGGAGTAGTGTGTGCTTGATAAACCTCAAAACTGTGCTGGAAAACCCTCTTGAAATTCATTACGTGACCGTGGAGGTGTTGGATGTGAACGATCATTCTCCCGGCTTCTCCAGCACAGAGTTACGTCTCCAAATTTCAGAGTCAGCTTTACCAGGCTTGCGCCTTCAGCTGCAGGCAGCACACGACCCGGATGTTGGCCAGTTTTCGGTCAAGGAGTATAAACTTAGTAATAATGATCATTTTCGCTTGGAAGTCAAAGATCGTGGAAAAGATGGAAAAATACCCGTGTTAGTTTTACTGAAGACGCTAGACAGGGAAACAAAGAAAAATCACAAGATGCTTCTTACAGCTACTGACGGAGGTAAACCAGGTAAATCCGGAACAGCGGAACTTATTATTGACGTCTTGGACATCAATGATAACATGCCGGTTTTCACAGACGACACTTACACAGTATTCCTGGAGGAGAATTCTCCAACTGGCACAACAATTATAAAAGTAAACGCCACGGATTTAGATGAGGGATCCAATGGTGAGATTATCTATTCACTGGGCAATAACGTGAATAGAAAAATAAGTGAACTATTTCGCATAGATCCAAATACAGGTGACATTATCGTTCAAGAGTTGATAGATTTTGAATTAGGTGAAAGTTATGAGATTGATATACAAGCGTCCGATACAGGATCAGCCCCTTTCAGGACAGACAAAAGTGTGCTGGTAAATATTGTTGATTTGAATGATAACACACCACAGATAGAGGTTACATCATTTTCAAAGGCAATACCAGAGGACGCAAGATTGGGAACCACAGTGGCATTAATTAGTGTTCTTGATAAAGACTCTGGTTTAAACGGGAAAGTAATTTGCTCATTTGTAGAGGATGTGCCATTCACGTTATCGCCTTCAACACAAGACAACATGTACTCGATAGTCACAAAATCACGCCTGGATAGGGAAAAGCAGTCAATATATCATGTTACAATTGTTGCAAAGGATGCAGGTGAACCATCGTTATCTTCTGAAAAATCTATAACTGTTGTTATATCGGATGTGAATGATAACAGCCCAGAGTTTCTAATGAGTCCTTACACGTATTACGTTGCTGAGAACAACTCTCCAGGAGCGTCCCTATTTTCTGTAAGAGCATCTGACCACGACGAGGGTGACAATTCTCGCGTTATATATCATATTCTAAGAAATGGAAAAGATAATTCTAAACTAAATTCATTCAATCTGAATATTAACTCTGAGAACGGAGACATAATAGCGCTAAAAAGTTTCGACTTTGAAACACTGAAAACTTTCCAGTTCCACGTTGCTGCGTCAGATTCTGGAACTCCGTCACTGAGCAGCAACGTCACAGTGAACGTGTTCATTCTGGATCAGAACGACAACGCTCCAGTCATCCTGTATCCAGTCAGCTCCAACGGTTCTGCTGAAGGTGTGGAGGAGATTCCCCGCAATGTGAACGCTGGACACTTGGTGACTAAAGTCAGAGCCTATGACGCTGATATAGGATATAACGGCTGGTTACTGTTTTCACTGCAGGAAGTTACTGACCACAGTCTCTTTGGTTTGGACCGCTATACAGGACAGATCAGAACACTTCGCTCATTCACAGAGACAGACGAGGCTGAGCACAAGCTGCTCATACTGATCAAAGACAATGGGAACGTGTCACTCTCAGCAACAGCTACTGTCATCGTCAAAGTCGTGGAGTCCAAAGAGGCTTTTGCAGCTTCTGATGTTAAAAGTTCAACAAAAGCAGATGAGGACAATAATGTGACCTTTTACCTGATGATAACTGTGGGCTCAGTTTCAGCTCTTTTATTCGTCAGTATCATCGTGCTGATTTCAATGCAGTGCTCAAAGTCCACAGACTACACTTCTAAATATCTGCCAGAGCCTAATTATGATGGGACACTGTGTCACAGCATCCAGTACAGATCTGGAGACAAACGCTACATGTTAGTTGGACCCAGGATGAGTATAGGATCTACTATAGCCCCAGGAAGCCATGCCAATACACTAATGCTACCTGACAGGAGGGGGATTACTGGAGAGGTGAGTAAATAATATTAGCTACTTCTTGTATTTTAATGAAACGTTTTCTGATTACCATACTCATCTATTGCTGCTAAACCCAGAAATGAATTTAACCGAGCTGAGGACATTTGTTATACTCAAAATACCTTTGGAACACTTCGTGTTCATATTAATTTCTTAATTCAGTATTTATCAGTTGAACTTGATACAATGCAGTATCCCACACACTCACAATGCGGCAGTACCTCATCATTGTATCGCTTTGCCGGAGCCTCTGTGAAGCATGCGCGAGTCCGTCCCCACTGTTGAATCCGGTTAGACCACATTTAGCTGGCAGACTCGGAATACACGCACCGGTGGATGTTTTTGCATTTTGTGAAATTCATTCTATGGAGATGTGAATACATTTCTTGCTGTGGTGGAGACATTACATCGAGACTCGTGGACGATGATGAAGTAGTTTGGAAACGTACTTTTACGTCAAATGATGAAACAAAGAGGACGGGATTCATGGCGACCATTGCTCGTCAGCTTGGTTCTGCTTTTATCCGCCAGAGCGACCGCGGCACAACTGAGATACTCAATATCTGAGGAGCTGAAAGAGGGAAGTTCTGTTGGGAATATAGCGAAAGATTTGGGAATAGACCTGAATGTAATGAAGCAGAGAGGATTTCGTATTATGTCTGGCACCAGTGACGCTCTTTTTAAGGTGAATGACAATGACGGCGTTCTTTATACGAACCAGAAAATAGACCGAGAGGAGGTGTGTAAGGACACCGCTGCGTGTTTGATTAACCTTAAAACCGTTCTGGAAAACCCACTCGAAGTTCATTATGTCACCGTGGAGATAACAGATTTAAACGACCACTCTCCCACATTTCCGGAGAAAACAAAACGGCTCGAAATATCTGAGTCTGCGTTGCCAGGGGCAAAATATCAGCTGCAGAATGCCCACGATCCGGACGGTGGCACAAATTCAGTACAACAGTATCAAATCAGCCAGAATGACCATTTTCGTTTAGAAATTAAAGATCGAGGACGAGATGGTAAAACTCCAATTTTACAATTGCAGAGACAGCTCGACAGAGAGGCCAGAAGTAGCCACAAATTGCTGTTGACAGCTATAGATGGCGGAAATCCACCCCAAACAGGCACAGTTGAAATATACATAGATGTTCTAGATGTTAATGATAACATGCCTGTGTTCACAAAAGACACATATTCAGTGGTGCTTCAGGAGAATTCTCCCATTGGTACAACAGTCATCAAAGTTAATGCAACGGATTTGGACGAAGGAGCCAATGGAGAAGTGGTTTATTCATTTGGCAGTGATGTAAAAGATAAAATCCGAGAGCTATTTGAAATCGATTCCGTTACAGGGGAGATCACTGTGACAGGTCGTGTAGACTTTGAGGAACAAGACAGTTATGATATTGATATACAGGCGTCTGATAAGGGAAGTATTCCATTCAGAACAGATAAAAGTGTTATTATTAAAATCAGAGATACAAACGATAATGCTCCTGAAATTGAGGTGGCGTCATTGTCAAATTCGGTTTCAGAGGACGCTCGACCAGGAACAACCGTAGCGCTTATCAGCATTACGGATTTGGATTCTGGCGTAAATGGCAAAATAATTAGCTCTGTCGCTGAAGACGGTCCATTCACATTAACTCCCTCTATACAAGACAACATGTTTGCTGTCGTCACTAAATCACTGCTGGACAGGGAACAACAATCAAGTTATGATATTACAATAATCGCTAAAGATGCAGGCGAACCAGCCTTGACATCCGAAAAGACTATTCGAGTGTTCGTGTCCGATACGAATGACAACAGTCCTGTGTTTTCACTGAGCCCCTACAGGCTCTACATCAGCGAAAATAACACCCCGGGAGCCTCTGTGTTTTCTGTTAGAGCGTCTGATCGCGACGAAGGAGAAAATGCGCTTATTTCATATCATATTCTCAGGAATGCAGGTAGTGAAAATAGAGTGACATCGTTTCTTAACATCAACTCAGAGAACGGAGACATCGTGGCTCTAAAAAGTTTTGACTTTGAAACATTGAAAACCTTTAAGTTCCACGTTGTTGCGTCAGATTCCGGAACTCCGTCACTGAGCAGCAACGTCACAGTGAACGTGTTCATTCTGGATCAGAACGACAACGCTCCAGTCATCCTGTATCCAGTCAGCTCCAACGGTTCTGCTGAAGGTGTGGAGGAGATTCCCCGCAATGTGAACGCAGGACACTTGGTGACTAAAGTCAGAGCCTATGACGCTGATATAGGATATAACGGCTGGTTACTGTTTTCACTGCAGGAAGTTACTGACCACAGTCTCTTTGGTTTGGACCGCTATACAGGACAGATCAGAACACTGCGCTCATTCACAGAGACAGACGAGGCTGAGCACAAGCTCCTCATACTGGTCAAAGACAATGGGAACGTGTCACTCTCAGCAACAGCTACTGTCATTGTCAGAGTCGTGGAGCCCAAAGAAGATTTTGCAGCTTCTGATGTTAAAAGCTCAACAAAAGCAGATGAGGACAATAATGTGACTTTTTACCTGATGATAACTGTGGGCTCAGTTTCAGCTCTTTTCCTCGTCAGTATCATCGTGCTGATTTCAATGCAGTGCTCAAAGTCCACAGACTACACTTCTAAATATCTGCCAGAGCCTAATTATGATGGGACACTGTGTCACAGCATCCAGTACAGATCTGGAGACAAAGGCTACATGTTAGTTGGACCCAGGATGAGTATAGGATCTACTATAGCCCCAGGAAGCCATGCCAATACACTAATGCTCCCTGAAAGGAGAGGGAAACCCGGAGAGGTAAGATAGTTTCACATTCCCTCGCAGAACTAAATGTAGCCTTATTTGGTACAAATATGCATTTCTAACATCAGTTCGTTCATTATTCCTGTGATATTCTCTGGTTTGAATCTGCGGGATCAAACTGTATACTATGTTTGGTTATGAAGCAAGTATTCCTGTCTTACACTATCGCATCACCCTCATAAAAATGAATGAGAAAACACTTTGTTCATTCAAATATCAGAGTCTTGTTGATAGAAGACATATACATTTATCTTGTATTAAAACAAGAAGGGTTTGGTATTTTGTTAATTTGCTTACACGAAGATGATATCAGTGCGACAGTGGCATAGTCATGTCAGTTTGTGAGGAGCAACAGGCTTAGTAGAACTATCCCAATATGATGTGAGGATGCACACTTGGTAGTCATATAGACAACACTCTGTTTTGTATCAGAGCTTCTGATGTCTCATGGCCATTGGTATGACACATTACTAGTATATCAATGTTTTCTATATTTACCTTCCTGCTAAATAAAATAACATTTGTGCAAATATAAACTTTCGTTTCAGTTGGAATATTATCAATCTTTAGTGTTGTACGTCTGAAAACACAGTCGTGGTGTAGCGCAGACTGTCGCTGTCCTTGGTGCTGAAACAGAAAAAAATATTTTTACCTTTTATAACCTATTCCCCCCCCCCCCCCATTCTAATCTAATGCATAAATTGAACATAATGGTGAATGAAATGAAGGTGTCTGGGCAGCTGTGCTTCCTCTACTTTCTGAGGAAAAAGAAAGTGAAACATTTTCTGATAACCATACACATCTATTGCTGCTAAACTCGGATATGAATTTAACCGACCTGGGCACATTTCTTACACTCAAAATACCTATGGAACTCGTGTTCATATTAATTTATGTATTCATTTCTTAATTCAGTATTTATCCGTTGAACATGATACAATGCAGTATCCCACACACTCACAAGGCGGCAGTACCTCATCATTGTATCGCTCTGCCGGAGCCTCTGCGAAGCATGCGCGAGTCCGTCCCCACTGTTGAATCCGGTTAGACCACATTTAGCTGGCAGACTCGGAATACACGCACCGGTGGATGTTTTTGCATTTTGTGAAATTCATTCTATGGAGATGTGAATACATTTCTTGCGGTGGTGGAGACATTACATCGAGACTCGTGGACGATGATGAAGGAGTTTGGAATCGTACTTTTACGTCAAATGATGAAACAAAGAGGACGGGATTCATGGCGACCATTGCTCGTCAGCTTGGTTCTGCTTTTATCCGCCAGAGCGACCGCGGCACAACTGAGATACTCAATATCTGAGGAGCTGAAAGAGGGAAGTTCTGTTGGGAATATAGCGAAGGATTTGGGAATAGACCTGAATGTAATGAAGCAGAGAGGATTTCGTATTATGTCTGGCACCAGTGATGCTCTTTTTAAGGTGAATGAGAATGACGGCGTTCTTTATACGAACCAGAAAATAGACCGAGAGGAGGTGTGTAAGGACACCGCTGCGTGTTTGATTAACCTTAAAACCGTTCTCGAAAACCCATTGGAAGTTAATTATGTCACCGTGGAGATAACAGATTTAAACGACCACTCTCCAACATTTCCGGAGAAAACAGAAAGGCTCGAAATATCCGAGTCTGCGTTGCCAGGGGCGAAATATCAGTTACAGAATGCCCACGATCCGGATGGTGGCACACACTCAGTCCAGCAGTATAAAATCAGCCAGAATGACCATTTTCGTTTAGAAGTTAAAGATCGAGGACGAGATGGTAAAACTCCAATTTTACAATTGCAGAGACAGCTCGACAGAGAGGCCAGAAGTAGCCACAAATTGCTGTTGACAGCTATAGATGGCGGAAATCCACCCAAAACAGGCACAGTTGAAATATACATAGATGTTCTAGATGTTAATGATAATATGCCTGTGTTCACAAAGGACACATATTCAGTGGTGCTTCAGGAGAATTCTCCCATTGGTACAACAGTCATCAAAGTTAATGCAACAGATTTGGACAAAGGAGCCAATGGAGAAGTGGTTTATTCACTTGGCAGTGCTGTAAAACATAAAATACGAGAGCTATTTGAAATTGATTCCGTTACAGGGGAGATCACTGTGAAAGGTCGTGTAGACTTTGAGGAACAAGACAGTTATGATATTGATATACAGGCGTCTGATAAGGGAAGTATTCCATTCAGAACAGATAAAAGTGTTATTATTAAAATCAGAGATACAAATGATAACGTTCCTGAAATTGAGGTGGCGTCATTATCAAATTCGGTTTCAGAGGACGCTCGACCAGGAACAACCGTAGCGCTTATCAGCATTACGGATTTGGATTCTGGCGTAAATGGCAAAATAATTAGCTCTGTCTCTGAAGACGGTCCATTCACATTAACTCCATCTATACAAGACAACATGTTTGCTGTCGTCACTAAATCACTGCTGGACAGGGAACAACAATCAAGTTATGATATTACAATAATCGCTAAAGATGCAGGCGAACCAGCCTTGACATCCGAGAAGACTATTAGAGTGTTCGTGTCCGATACGAATGACAACAGTCCTGTGTTTTCACTGAGCCCCTACAGGCTCTACATCAGCGAAAATAACACCCCGGGAGCCTCTGTGTTTTCTGTTAGAGCGTCTGATCGCGACGAAGGAGAAAATGCGCTTATTTCATATCATATTCTCAGGAATGCAGGTATTGAAAATAGAGTGACATCGTTTCTTAACATCAACTCAGAGAACGGAGACATCGTGGCTCTAAAAAGTTTTGACTTTGAAACACTGAAAACCTTTAGGTTCCACGTTGTTGCTTCAGATTCCGGAACTCCGTCACTGAGCAGCAACGTCACAGTGAACGTGTTCATTCTGGATCAGAACGACAACGCTCCAATCATCCTGTATCCAGTCAGCTCCAACGGTTCTGCTGAAGGTGTGGAGGAGATTCCCCGCAATGTGAACGCTGGACACTTGGTGACTAAAATCAGAGCCTATGACGCTGATATAGGATATAACGGCTGGTTACTGTTTTCACTGCAGGAAGTTACTGACCACAGTCTCTTTGGCTTGGACCGCTATACAGGACAGATCAGAACACTTCGCTCATTCACAGAGACAGACGAGGCTGAGCACAAGCTGCTCATACTGGTCAAAGACAATGGGAACGTGTCACTCTCAGCAACAGCTACTGTCATTGTCAGAGTCGTGGAGCCCAAACAAGCTTTTGCAGCTTCTGATGTTAAAAGCTCAACAAAAGCAGATGAGGACAATAATGTGACTTTTTACCTGATGATAACCGTGGGCTCAGTTTCAGCTCTTTTCCTCGTCAGTATCATTGTGCTGATTTCAATGCAGTGCTCAAAGTCCACAGACTACACTTCTAAATATCTGCCAGAGCCTAATTATGATGGGACACTGTGTCACAGCATCCAGTACAGATCTGGAGACAAACGCTACATGTTAGTTGGACCCAGGATGAGTATAGGATCTACTATAGTCCCAGGAAGCCATGCCAATACACTAATGCTGCCTGACAGGAGAGGGACAACCGGAGAGGTAAGATAGTTTCACATTCCCTCGCAGAACTACATGTAGCCTTATTTGGTACAAAGATGCATTTCTAACATCATTTCGTTCATTATTCCTGTGATATTCTCTGGTTTGAATCTGCAGGATCAAACTGTATAATAGGTTTGGTTATGAAGCAAGTTTTCCTGTCTTACACTATCGCATCACCCTCATAAAAATGAATGAGAAAACACTTTGTTCATTCAAATATCAGAGTCTTGTTGATAGAAGACATATACATGTATTTTGTATTAAAACAAGAAGGGTTTGGTATTTTGTTAATTTGCTTACACAAAGATGATATCAGTGCGACAATGGCATAGTCATGTCAGTTTGTGAGGAGCAACAGGCTTAGTAGAACTATCCCAATATGATGTGAGGATGCACACTTGGTAGTCATATAGACAACACTCTGTTTTGTATCAGAGCTTCTGATGTCTCATGGCCATTGGTATGACACATTACTAGTATATCAATGTTTTCTATATTTACCTTCCTGCTGAATAAAATAACATTTGTATAAATATAAACCTTCGTTTCAGTTGGAATATTATCAATCTTTAGTGTTGTACGTCTGAAAATGCAGTCGTGGTTTAGCGCAGACTGTCGCTGTCCTTGGTGCTGAAACAGAAAAAAATAATTTCACCTTTTAAGCCCTTTATAACCTATTTTCACCCCATTTCTAATCTAATGCATAAATGGAAACATAATGGTGACTGAAATGAAGATGTCTGGGCAGCTGTGCTTCCTCTACTTTCTGAGGAAAAATAAAGTGAAACATTTTTGAAACAATATGTTTTTAAACGATCGTTTAGCGCAAAGTCAACCTTTTGTGATGCATTTATTTCAAATACAGCACTGCAGTGTGGTTCATGATCACTTGGTGTCGTTATAATGACAGAAAAAATATTACCCATGTTTTCGTCACAGCCACTAGACCCATCCCCTTTCTCGTCAAACCATCACGGACCGAGCCTTTTACGCGAACAGCTTGAACATACATTTGACTTTATATCTCATATCCTCTCGTGCTCTGTGGGAAAAAGGTTGGATTATGAAAACGAATGTGACGGAAAGACTGGACGTTATTGTACGGATATAGCCTTTTGACAGATTTTTTATTATTTTATTTTCATTCGCGTCATGGAACAAAGGGGATGTCTGACGGTGAGAGAGCGGACAAAGTGGATGGTCTACGTGATGGTTTTGTTCACGGTTTGTGGCAGAGTTTCAGCACAAGTCCGATATTCCGTCGCTGAGGAAGTGAAAGAAGGAACTGCTGTTGGAAATATTGCGAAGGATTTAGGTCTTGATAAGACCACGCTGAAGGAGAGGGGTTACCGCATTGTCTACAGCTCGACAGAGCCTCCTTTCCGAGTGAATCAGGACGATGGTATCTTGTATGTGAACCGTAACATTGACAGAGAGGAAGCGTGCGACCGAAGCAAGGTCTGTGTCATCGAATTAAAAACTGTACTAGAAAACCCACTGGAGGTCCACTACGTAGCAGTGGATATTCTGGATGTAAACGACCACGCACCGATGTTTCCTGAAAGTGAGATGATGTTAGAGATTTCTGAATCTGCATTACCGGGAGCAAAATTTCAGTTACAAGCTGCGCGTGATGCTGATAGTGGTTTATTATCCGTTCAGCAGTACAAGTTGAGTCACACTGAACATTTTCGTTTGGAAGTGAAAGATCGCGGCGAGGACCGTAAAACTCCCAGTTTAGTTCTTCAAAAACCCCTGGATAGAGAATCCGTCAAGACCCATGTGTTATTTCTGACAGCCACTGACGGAGGTAAACCTCCACACTCCGGTAACATGACAATAATTGTTGATGTAAATGATGTAAATGATAACCCCCCAGTTTTCACAAAAAATTCATATAATGTAAATGTAAAAGAAAATTCTCCACTTGGAACGACAGTTATTCAAGTTAATGCAACAGATATGGATGAAGGTTCAAACGGTGAAGTACAATATTCATTTGGGAAAGACGTGGATGCACGAGCACGTGCACGTTTCGATTTAAATCCGGTGACTGGAGTCATAACTGTGGCAGGGGCCATAGATTTTGAAGACAGTGGCAGATATGAAATTGATATACAGGCAACAGACAAAGGCGCAGCGCCACTGACAACAGACAAACCCGTCGTTATTCACATTATTGACGTAAACGATAACGCACCAGAGATTGAGGTGACATCTTTTTCACGTGCACTGTCGGAGGATTCTAAACCAGGGACCACAGTGGCGTTGATTAGTGTTAAGGACGCAGATTCTGGTCTCAATGGAAAAGTGTTGTGTCATATAAGTCAAGATCTTCCTTTTCTGCTCGCTCCTTCTTTACAAAACAACATGTATTCTCTAGTAACCAAGTTGCTTTTGGATCGAGAGAAGCAATCTCAATATAATGTAACCATCGTCGCCAGAGACACAGGAGAACCATCCCTGTCATCAGATAAAACTATAAGAATTGTTGTGTCAGATGTGAATGACAACAGACCAGAGTTTTCTCAGAACCCATATACTTTCTACATAACCGAGAACAACACCCCAGACACGTCTCTTCTTTCAGTGTCAGCCCGAGATGTTGACGAGGGAAGTAATGCGCTGATTTCATATCAAATGTTGAGGGAGAGGAGAGAAGAGAACCTATTCAGCTCTTTTCTAAACATCAACTCAGAGAACGGAGACATCACCGCACTAAAAAGTTTCGACTTTGAAACAGTAAAAACTTTCCAGTTCCACGTTGTAGCGTCAGACTCCGGCACTCCAACACTGAGCAGCAACGTCACTGTGCACGTGTTCATTTTGGATCAGAACGACAACGCTCCAGTCATCCTGTATCCAGTCAGCTCCAACGGTTCTGCTGAAGGTGTGGAGGAGATTCCCCGCAATGTGAACGCAGGACACTTGGTGACTAAAGTCAGAGCCTATGACGCTGATATAGGTTATAACGGCTGGTTACTGTTTTCACTGCAGGAAGTTACTGACCACAGTCTCTTTGGCTTGGACCGCTATACAGGACAGATCAGAACACTGCGCTCATTCACAGAGACAGACGAGGCTGAGCACAAACTGCTCATACTGGTCAAAGACAATGGGAACGTGTCCCTCTCAGCAACAGCTACTGTCATCGTCAAAGTCGTGGAACCCAAAGAAGCTTTTGTAGCTTCTGATGTGAAAAGTTCAACAAAAGCAGATGAGGACAATAATGTGGCTTTTTACCTGATGATAACTGTGGGCTCAGTTTCAGCTCTTTTTCTCGTCAGTATCATCGTGCTGATTTCAATGCAGTGCTCAAAGTCCACAGACTACACTTCTAAATATCTGCCAGAGCCTAATTATGATGGGACACTGTGTCACAGCATCCAGTACAGATCTGGAGACAAACGCTACATGTTAGTTGGACCCAGGATGAGTATAGGATCTACTATAGCCCCAGGAAGCCATGCCAACACACTAATGCTGCCTGACAGGAGGGGGATATCTGGAGAGGTAAGATTATATTTAAAGTAACTGATAATAACATGTATATTTCTTGGGGGGAAAGAGCATAGCATCTTTTCAGTAAGGATTTCATTATTTAGACTTCTACTGATTGAAGCTCTCTTCATTGTGCTTGGTGGTGATGAACCACTGTGCTTTTTGGTTGTGGTGCACTGTCACGTTTTGGATTCCATATTTTCTAATCGTGGTTGTTTTATGTGTTGCTGTATGTACTGCCCTCTGTGACCCCATTCAAAGTGAGAATGAATAACTCTGATAAAATGGCTTTTATCATTTAATCTGATAAAAACTGAAATACTACACTCTCATTCCAGACAAAACGTCAAAGCAGATCTGTTCATATGAATGTATAAGCATGTTTCCTCTCTGTCGCTTTTTTGGTTTATATGAAAACTACAATTTGTGTTAACAACCATCTGAACGCCTGGTGTCAGTGTAGCTCAGTAATTCCGTGCTTTTGGCCGCCCTTTACGTCACGAGCTCTCTTCGAATCAAGCACTTGCATTTATCTATAACAGAAACGCTTTCGTGGGCTCCACATCGCGATTGTCAGTAGTCCGTTTTAGTTGCTGTATTTTTTTTGTAAAACAGACGGGTGCATCTTTCAGGACCATGGCACTGCGTCTGTGATTCCATACGACACATTTAATGGACTGTTGTTTGTCATATTCAAGTCATGGAACAAAGAGGACAATGCAGATCGTCGAGAAAACGGTGCTGGTTTTCCATCATGGTGGTTTTGGACGTTTTATGGAGCGGAGCTTTTGCGCAGATCAGATATTCGATATCCGAAGAGGTTGAAGATGGAACTGTGGTCGGGAATATAGCGAAAGATTTGGGACTAGATAAGAGTGCGCTAAAAGACAGAGGATATCGCATTGTCACAGGCTCGGCTGAACCCCTGTTTCAGGTTAATCAAAATGATGGCGTCCTGTATGTGAAGAGAAGGATAGATAGGGAGGAGATGTGCGAACGGACCAGCCCCTGTTTGATCCAGCTGAAAACCGTGCTGGAGAACCCGCTGGAGATTCACTATGTGGCGGTGGAAATACTCGACATAAACGACCACTCGCCGGATTTTCCAGAGAAGGAAAAGCGGCTCGAGATTTCCGAGTCGGCTCTGGCGGGGGCGAGATTTCAACTGCAAGCTGCACGCGACCCCGACGTAGGCCAGTTTTCCATTCAGCAATACAGACTCAGTCATAACGAGTATTTCAGAGTAGAAGTCAAGGATCGAGGCGAGGATCGAAAAATGCCATTTTTAGTTCTGCAGAAGCAGCTGGATAGAGAAGCAGCAGGGAAACACAAGCTACGACTCACGGCCGTTGATGGAGGAAAACCGGTGAAGTCTGGTAATATAGACATAATTGTGGACGTACTTGATGTTAATGACAACTCGCCCGTGTTCACAAAGGAGCTGTATTCTGCCACTCTTAAAGAAAACGTTCCTGTTGGCACCGTAGTTATTCAGGTCAATGCAACTGATTCAGACCAGGGTGCAAACAGCGAAATAATATATTCTTTTGGTAACGAAGTTGATTTGAAATTAATGGATTTATTCAGTATCGATCCGAACACTGGTGAGATTCGAGTAACAGGTCCGATAGATTTTGAGAAGAGCAAAAGTTATGAAATTGATATTCAGGCGTCCGATAAAGGACCAGTTCCGTTAACAACCGACAAAAGTGTTATTATAAATGTTATTGATGTTAATGATAATGCTCCCGAGATAGAGGTGACTTCGTTTTCCAGCTCCATCAAGGAGGATTCAAAAATAGGAACGACAGTTGCCCTCATTAGTTTCCGTGATTTAGATTCTGGAATCAACGGTAAAATAATTTGCTCGATCAAAGAAGATGTTCCCTTCACTCTGTCTCCATCGTTGCAAGAAAATATGTACGCTGTTGTCACCAGGTCACAGCTGGACAGGGAAGTTATTTCTCAATATGACGTCACCATTACAGCGAAAGATACGGGCGAACCTTCGTTTTTAACAGAAAAGACTATTAGTGTCGTTGTATCAGATGTGAATGACAACAGTCCAGAGTTTTCATCAAGCCCCTACACGTTTTATATCACTGAGAATAACAGCCCCGCAGCCTCGGTGTTCTCAGTAAAAGCCTCTGATCGAGACGAGGGCGACAATGCTCTTGTTTCGTATCATATTTTAAGAGATTTAAGCGGGAATAAACTGTCCTCGATTTTAAACATTAATCCTGAGAACGGAGGCATCATGGCGCTAAAAAGTTTCGACTTTGAAACACTAAAAACGTTCCAGTTCCACGTTGTTGCGTCAGACTCTGGAACTCCGTCACTTAGCAGCAACGTCACAGTGCACGTGTTCATTCTGGATCAGAATGACAACGCTCCAGTCATCCTGTTTCCAGTCAGCTCCAACGGTTCTGCTGAAGGTGTGGAGGAGATTCCCCGCAATGTGAACGCAGGACACTTGGTGACTAAAGTCAGAGCCTATGACGCTGATATAGGATATAACGGCTGGTTACTGTTTTCACTGCAGGAAGTTACTGACCACAGTCTCTTTGGGTTGGACCGCTATACAGGACAGATCAGAACACTTCGCTCATTCACAGAGACAGACGAGGCTGAGCACAAACTGGTCATACTGGTCAAAGACAATGGGAACGTGTCACTCTCAGCAACAGCTACTGTCATTGTCAAAGTCGTGGAGCCCAAAGAAGCTTTTGCAGCTTCTGATGTGAAAAGTTCAACAAAAGCAGATGAGGACAATAATGTGACTTTTTACCTGATGATAACTGTGGGCTCAGTTTCAGCTCTTTTTCTCGTCAGTATCATCGTGCTGATTTCAATGCAGTGCTCAAAATCCACAGACTACACTTCTAAATATCTACCAGAGCCTAATTATGATGGGACACTGTGTCACAGCATCCAGTACAGATCCGGAGACAAACGCTACATGTTAGTTGGACCCAGGATGAGTATAGGATCTACTATAGCTCCAGGAAGCCATGCCAATACACTAATGCTGCCTGACAGGAGAGGGGCATCTGGAGAGGTAAGGTTGACTCAAGCAATTGTGTGTTTGTTTCGATTCACTTGACATCAAGCACTTTATTTTGCTGTGGTCTATAAATGTTTTTGTCAACATTTGAGGCAAACTTTCATGTTCATCAACAATTGCAAAGTTGCATCTACAATATTTTTTTTAATACGCTTCTACATATTTTACATTCTCACTGTCCATGTTTTTAAATCCATTTCCCACACTTTTTTGAAATTACATTTACAGGGATTGTTTTATTTTTGCAAATAATATAAGGTAGTTGGTTTAGATTAGGGCCATCAATGTGGTGTTGGTACCAGCTCTTGCAGTTTAAAAGTCATTTTATATTTCACATTGTTTGCACAACACCCACATTTATAGCAGATGGGGTGACGCTTGATAAAACCTGAGGAATATTTGCGGATTTGTTGGCTTACATGATTTTGTGCTGTGGTCCTTATTGCAGCTGTGGTATTTAATCTGTTGGTTTGGCTTCTGTTGTCGGCATTATTCTTTGAGTCTTTTCACAAAATAAATAATTGTATGGTAAAAGAGGTTAATCTGGGCCATATTAAATATCTACAGTAAACAAGTACCTAAATGTCAAAACTGGTTCATCAATGTTGTCGCTGCTTTTAAAAGCCTTATCGTACTTTTCTCCAATAGAGTTTTTTGAAGGCAATCAATTAATGAATACTTGTTCTTCAATAGTGTAATGTCCGTCTTCACAACCCATATTCTGAATTCCAAACTGTACGTGTTACTACCATGTATCCTACTGGCAAATCATTTAGTTTATAGTGCATTGTAGTTAATGTTGCTTGAGTTAACTACAGTCACTTTCCATGGTTTTGAAGATTGTTTGGCCACGTTTTCAGTAATTCGTATTTCCTTTCCTTTCCTTGCATAGACAGGTTTTGTCGCATGGTGTCAGTGTAATGTTAAATTCTACATTACAGGGGCTTGTTCTCGCTGCATTTAGGTCCCACCTCTTGATGAAATTTACACTTCAACATTAGCTTGCTCGGTTCGCATTGTCCGCCACCATTTCTGGCCGTGTAGGCAGAGACTGGACATGTATATGTATCGACGGGTTGGAATCTATTTTTAAAACGTGGTTATTGTCCTGGCGATGGATTAACGATGATTTCGGGTTTAACCATGGAACAAAGAAGCTGCACGCCACGAAGGTCGCGTGGATGTTTGGTCAGCTGTTTGGTTGCGGTGCTTTTGTGGAGCGGAACATCGGCGCAAATACGCTATTCAATCAACGAGGAAGTAAACGAAGGAACTGTGGTCGGAAACATCGCAAAAGATCTTGGATTAGATAAGAGCACACTGAGAGAGAGGAAGTATCGCATTGTTTCCAGTAACGCGGATCCTCTTTTCCATGTAAATCAGAACGATGGCATCCTGTATGTGAGCCGGAAGATTGACAGAGAGGAGGTGTGTGCGCAGATCAGTACGTGTTTAATTAATCTAAAAACCTTGTTAGAAAATCCACTGGAGGTGCACTATGTGGGAGTGGAGGTGCTGGATATAAATGATCATTCTCCCACTTTTCCAGAGAAAGACAAACGGCTGGAGATTTCAGAGTCCGTATTACCCGGAGCTCGATTTCAGCTCAAAGCATCACGGGATCCAGACAGTGGTCATTTTTCAGTGCAACAATATAAACTCAGTCAGAACGATCACTTCCGTTTGGAAATTAAGGATAAAGGGGACGATGGTAAAATACCAGTATTAGTCGTAAAAAAATCTTTGGACAGGGAAACTGAAGGAAGCTATTCTTTATTACTGACCGCACTGGACGGAGGTAAACCTCCGAAATCAGGCGATATGAATATTTTAGTAAATGTTTTAGACGTGAATGATAACGCTCCTGTTTTCACTAAAGATGTTTATTCTGTAATGCTCAATGAAAATTCTCGAGTTGGAACAACAGTCACTCAAGTGAATGCAACTGATTTAGATGACGGACCAAACGGAGATGTAGTTTTCTCGTTTAGCAGCAGTATGAATCAAAACATATTAAATCTTTTTGATATTAGTCAATTAACAGGTGAAATAACTGTTAAAGGATTAATAGACTATGAAGAGAAGGATAGATATGAAATTGAAATTGAGGCATCAGATAAAGGTATTGCTCCACTAACTACAGAAAAAAGCGTAATTATCAAGATAGTTGATGTGAATGACAACACACCTGAGATTGAGGTCACCTCACTTTCAAGCTCCATCCCTGAAGACTCCAGACCTGGAACTACAGTCGCTCTTATCAGTGTGAATGACTTTGACTCTGGTCTTAATGGAAAAGTTATTTGCTCCATCGGTGAGAATGTTCCTTTAACTTTATCACCATCTTTACAAGATAAGATGTATTCATTAGTAACCAAATCCCCTCTGGACAGAGAGAAACTGTCACATTATGAGTTGACCATAACTGCAAAAGACGCTGGTCAACCTCCATTATCGTCTGAGAAGACAATAAGTGTTGTGGTGTCAGATGTGAATGACAACAGTCCACAATTTTCACTGAGCCCCTATACTTTCTATGTGACAGAGAGTAACAATCCAGGCACCTCTGTGTTTTCTGTCAAAGCTTTTGATGCGGATGAGAATGAAAATGCTCATATTTCTTATCATATTCTCAGAGATGGAAGTGAGGATAAAAAACTGACTTCATTTCTAAATATTAACTCTGAGAACGGAGACATCATGGCTCTAAAAAGTTTTGACTTTGAAACGGTAAAAACTTTCCAGTTCCACGTTGTAGCGTCAGATTCTGGAACTCCCTCACTGAGCAGCAACGTCACAGTGAACGTGTTCATTCTGGATCAGAACGACAACGCTCCAGTCATCCTGTATCCAGTCAGCTCCAACGGTTCCGCTGAAGGTGTGGAGGAGATTCCCCGCAATGTGAACGCAGGACACTTGGTGACTAAAGTCAGAGCCTATGACGCTGATATAGGATACAACGGCTGGTTACTGTTTTCACTGCAGGAAGTTACTGACCACAGTCTCTTTGGTTTGGACCGCTATACAGGACAGATCAGAACACTTCGCTCACTCACAGAGACAGACGAGGCTGAGCACAAGCTTCTCATACTGGTCAAAGACAATGGGAACGTGTCACTCTCAGCAACAGCTACTGTCATCGTCAAAGTCGTGGAGCCCAAAGAAGCTTTTGCAGCTTCAGATGTTAAAAGTTCAACAAAAGCAGATGAGGACAATAATGTGACTTTTTACCTGATGATAACTGTGGGCTCAGTTTCAGCTCTTTTTCTCGTCAGTATCATCGTGCTGATTTCAATGCAGTGCTCAAAGTCCAAAGACTACACTTCTAAATATTTGCCAGAGCCTAATTATGATGGGACACTTTGTCACAGCATCCAGTACAGATCTGGAGACAAACGCTACATGTTAGTTGGACCCAGGATGAGTATAGGATCTACTATAGCTCCAGGAAGCCATGCCAATACACTAATGCTGCCTGACAGGAGAGGGGCATCTGGAGAGGTAAGGTTGATTCAAGCAATTGTGTGTTTGTTTCGATTCACTTGACATCATGCACTATATGTTGCTGTGGTCTATATATTACAGTTTCATGTCTTTTTTGCACAAAGTTTTGACGGCAATCTTGATTGGTTTTAGTGTCATTCTTTATGAATATCTTCATTAACTCTTTCAGATATAGTTCAGGAATAAACATTTGAGTTTGTTCATTGCACAGTATCACTTATGGGAGTTTATACAAGTTTGCTGTTGTAATAATGAAATTCCTTGTGCAAAGTTAACAAATATGGTCGCATTTCCAGTGAAAAAACGTTTTATATTTAATAGTTTGTAAACAATTAAAACTTTGAATTGAACCCTGATATATCATTAATGTGAGGGGTTTAAAATGTGTTTCTGTCGCTGGCCATGGTGCTGAACGTCAGAGCTCAGATTAAACACTGTGTTCTTAAACTGTAGACATGATGTGCACCATTGACTGACTCTGTCCCCCTGTGTTGACTCATACTACTGGATATTATGATTTGAATATATTTGTAGGTGTTATGTAGACTCGTGAAAACATTTTGAGAAGCTTTACTCTACATTGTTATAAAACGACTTGCTGGGCTGACAGAGAGCTGTCACTACACATATTTTTTATTGAACTTGCTATTTGTGGACATTTTCGCTGGAAATAAAAAGTACAATAGCTACCCTTAGCTTTTGATTCTTGCTGCGAGAATTTAAATCGCATGGTGTCAGTATAACATCGAAAAGGAGCCGAGCACGAGTACGTCATAGTGGCGCTCCGGTTCCACCTCTTTCTGGAGTCCTCCAGCCGATGCAGTCGTTTCTGAGCTTATACCGCTGCCTTTGTATAAACTGTTCCTCATCATGTCTGTCGTTGTTGGAAGAGGATGAACATTTTCACACGCGTAAGAGTTGGATGTTGCCAGTTTAACGAAGTGATCGCTTTTCTGAGGGATTATTGACGGATACACGTGTAGCGATGGAACAAAGAAGACGAGATGGGCGAACGGCTCATGGATGTTTGGTCAGCTGCCTGGTTGCGATGCTTTTGTGGAGCGTGGCCGCGGCGCAGATCCGCTATTCAGTCCGGGAGGAGGTTAACGAAGGAACTGTTGTTGGAAATATCGCAAAAGATCTTGGATTAGATAAAAACACGCTGAGAGAGAGGAAGTATCGCATTGTTTCCAGTAACGCGGATCCTCTTTTCCATGTAAATCAGAACGATGGCATCCTGTATGTGAGCCGGAAGATTGACAGAGAGGAGGTGTGCACGCAGATCAGTACGTGTTTAATTAATCTAAAAACCGTGCTAGAAAACCCACTGGAGGTGCACTATGTGGGAGTGGAGGTGCTGGATATAAATGATCATTCTCCCACTTTCCCTGATGAAGACAAAACGTTGGAGATTTCAGAGTCTGTATTACCGGGAGTGCGTATTCCTCTGCAACCCGCACGAGATCCAGACGGTGGAGCATTTTCTGTTCAGCAATATAGACTCAGCCCAAACGACCACTTCCGTTTGGAAGTTAAGGATAAGCGAGAAGATAAAATACCAATTTTAATTGTGAAAAAATCTTTGGATAGGGAGGCAGCAGAAAGTCACTCATTAGTGCTGACTGCTCTGGATGGAGGAAAACCTCCAAAAACTGGTGAAATGAATATACTAGTGATGGTTTTAGATATAAATGATAACGCTCCTGTTTTCTCTCAGGATGTATATTCTGTGATGCTCGATGAGAATGCCCCTATCGGAAAAACAGTCATACAAGTGAATGCAACTGATGTAGACGATGGTCCTGGTGGAGAGGTATTTTTTTCATTTAGCAATATCGTTAATCGTAGATTGTTGAAGCTTTTTGATATCAATCCATCAACAGGAGAATTAACTGTTAAAGGATTAATAAACTTTGAGGAAAAGGATGAATATGAAATTGAAATACAAGCATCAGATAAAGGTCTTGCTCCTCTATCGACACAAAAAAGTGTCATTATCAAAATAGTTGACGTGAATGACAATGCACCTGAGATTGAGGTCACCTCATTTTCTAGCTCCATCCCTGAAGACTCCAGACCTGGAACTACAGTTGCTCTTATCAGTGTAAATGACTTGGACTCTGGTCTTAATGGAAAAGTTATTTGCTCCATCGGTGAGAATGTTCCTTTTTCTTTATCACCATCTTTACAAGATAAAATGTATTCATTAGTAACTAAATCCCCTCTGGACAGAGAGAAACTGTCACATTATGACCTGACCATAACTGCAAAAGACGCTGGTCAACCTCCATTATCATCTGAGAAGACAATAAGTGTTGTGGTGTCAGATGTGAATGACAACAGGCCAACGTTTTCACTGAGCCCCTATACTTTCTATGTGACAGAGAGTAACAATCCAGGCACCTCTGTGTTTTCTGTCAAAGCTTTTGATGCTGATGAGAATGAAAATGCACGTATTTCGTATCATATTCTCAGAGATGGAAGTGAAGATAATAAACTGACTTCATTTCTCAATATTAACTCTGAGAATGGAGACATCATGGCTCTAAAATGTTTTGACTTTGAAACAGTGAAAACGTTCAAGTTCCACGTTGTTGCCTCAGATTCTGGAACTCCGTCACTGAGCAGCAACGTCACAGTGAACGTGTTCATTCTGGATCAGAACGACAACGCTCCAGTCATCCTGTATCCAGTCAGCTCCAACGGTTCTGCTGAAGGTGTGGAGGAGATTCCCCGCAATGTGAACGCAGGACACTTGGTGACTAAAGTCAGAGCCTATGACGCTGACATAGGATATAACGGCTGGTTACTGTTTTCACTGCAGGAAGTTACTGACCACAGTCTCTTTGGTTTGGACCGCTATACAGGACAGATCAGAACACTTCGCTCATTCACAGAGACAGACGAGGCTGAGCACAAGCTGCTCATACTGGTCAAAGACAATGGGAACGTGTCACTCTCAGCAACAGCTACTGTCATTGTAAAAGTTGTGGAGCCCAAAGAAGCTTTTGCAGCTTCTGATGTTAAAAGTTCCACAAAAGCAGAAGAGGACAATAATGTGACTTTTTACCTGATGATAACTGTGGGCTCAGTTTCAGCTCTTTTTGTCGTCAGTATCATCGTGCTGATTTCAATGCAGTGCTCAATGTCCACAGACTACACTTCTAAATATCTGCCAGAGCCAAATTACGATGGGACACTGTGTCACAGCATTCAGTACAGATCTGGAGACAAACGCTACATGTTAGTTGGACCCAGGATGAGTATAGGATCTACTATAGCCCCAGGAAGCCATGCCAACACACTAATGCTGCCTGACAGGAGGGGGATATCTGGAGAGGTAAGATCACACGATTGGAAATTGTGAGGTGACTAAATGTGCTATCTGTCTGCAAAACATCAGCTATGTCTCAGTCAGTAAGATCTTGCATAACATGGCTTTGGATTTGCCGGCTTTGGTTTTCCCTGACAGTTTTGATATCACGTGCCTCCTGGACTATGTTTTGGCCACCCTATTGATTTGTGTAGTCTCTATCATAGTCAATATAAAAATGAACACTTTCGGATAGATGTGAGGATATTAATATTAAGCTGCACAGTGTCCTTTAAGGAAGTTTTTACATGTCCAATCGTTATAATGTAATTCCATTTTGCAAAGTTAACCATGTATAAAGTCACATTTCCAGTGAAATAACATTTGAGATGTCATAGGTTTGTTAACAATTAAAACTTGAAATTGAAGACTATCATCAAATGGAGGTGGACAGATCTAAATTCAGTTGGTTTGTTCGCTGACCATGGTGCTGAATGTGAGAGCTCAGATTACCCACTTTGTTCATAAACTGTCAAATCTCTTTCTGACTGTACTGTTCTATTTTAAATCATACCACTTGATGTCAATATATAAATATATTTTTAAGTGTTATCTAGACTCCTCTAAACATTTTAAGAGGCTTCCCTCTTCATCTTTATTAGATGGATCTGCTGTGCCGTCATTAAGCAGCCACTATAAATACCTAAAACGACCTCTAACTTGAAACAACTACACTGTACACATATGCAATTAGGCTGAAGTACCGGTGGCTTTTGATTTTTGCTGCGAGAATTTATATCGCATGGTGTCAGTGTAACATCAAAAGGTGACTACGAGCTCTGAGCTCTTCATCGTGTCGCTCCGGTTCCACCTCTTTCCGGAGTCCTCCAACCGATGCAGTCGTGTCTGAGCTTACCGCTGCCTTTGTAAAAACTGTTCCCCATCATGTCTGTCGTTGTTGGAAGAGGATGAACATTTTCACACTTCGAAGAGTTGGATGTTGCCAGTTTAAGGAAGCGATCGTTTGTTTGACGGATTGTTGACGGATACGCGTGTAACGATGGAACAAAGAAGACGCGACGGGCAAACGGCGCATGGATGTTTGGTTAGCTGCCTGGTTGCGGTGCTTTTGTGGAGCGTGGCCGCGGCGCAAATACGATATTCTGTCTCCGAGGAGGTAAAAGAAGGAACTGTGGTCGGGAACGTCGCAAAAGATCTTGGATTAGATAAGAACACGCTGAGAGAGAGGAAGTATCGCATTGTTTCCAGTAACGCTGATCCTCTTTTCCATGTAAATCAAAACGATGGCATCCTGTATGTGAGCCGGAAGATTGACAGAGAGGAGGTGTGCGGGCAGATCAGTACGTGTTTAATTAATCTAAAAACCGTGTTAGAAAACCCACTGGAGGTGCACTATGTGGGAGTGGAGATGCTGGATATAAATGATCATTCTCCGAGTTTCCCAGATGAAGACAAAACGTTGGAGATTCCAGAGTCTGTGTTACCGGGATCGCGCATTCCTCTGCAACCCGCTCGAGATCCAGACGGTGGCGCATTTTCTGTTCAGCAATATAGACTCAGCCCAAACGACCACTTCCGTCTGGAAGTTAAAGATAAAGGAGAAGATGGTAAAATACCCATTTTAATTGTGCAAAAATCTTTGGATAGGGAGGCAGCAGAAAGTCACTCATTAGTGCTGACTGCCCTGGATGGAGGAAAACCTCCGAAATCTGGTGAAATGAATATATTAATTAAAGTTTTAGATATAAATGATAACGCTCCTGTTTTCTCTCAGGACATTTATTCTGTGATGCTCGATGAGAATGCCCCAATAGGAAAAACAGTCACTCAAGTGAATGCAACTGATGTAGACGATGGTCCTGGTGGAGAGGTAGTTTTTTCATTTAGCAGTATCGTTAGTCATCGGTTGTTGAAGCTTTTTGATATCAATCCATCTACAGGTGAAATAATTGTGAAAGGTTTAATAGACTATGAGCAGAAAGACAAACATGAGATTGACATACAGGCATCAGATAAAGGTATTGTTCCTCTATCAACACAAAAAAGTGTCATTATCAAGATAGTTGATGTGAATGACAATGCACCTGAGATTGAGGTCACCTCTTTTTCGAGCTCTATCCCTGAAGACTCCAGACCTGGAACTACAGTTGCTCTGATCAGTGTAAATGACTTGGACTCTGGTCTAAATGGAAAAGTTATTTGCTCCATTGATGAGCATGTTCCTTTTACTTTATCACCATCTTTACAAGATAAGATGTATTCATTAGTAACCAAATCCCCTCTAGACAGAGAGAAACTGTCACATTATGACCTGACCATAACTGCAAAAGACGCTGGTCAACCTCCATTATCGTCTGAGAAGACAATAAGTGTTGTGGTGTCAGATGTGAATGACAACAGTCCACAGTTTTCACTGAGCCCCTATACTTTCTATGTGACAGAGAATAACAATCCAGGCACCTCTGTGTTTTCTGTCAAAGCTTTTGATGCTGATGAGAATGAGAATGCACATATTTCTTATCATATTCTCAGAGATAGAATTGAAGATAATAAACTGACTTCATTTCTAAACATTAACTCAGAGAACGGAGACATCATGGCTCTAAAAAGTTTTGACTTTGAATCACTGAAAACTTTCCAGTTTCACGTTGTAGCGTCAGATTCTGGAACTCCGTCACTGAGCAGCAACGTCACAGTGAACGTGTTCATTCTGGATCAGAACGACAACGCTCCAGTCATCCTGTATCCAGTCAGCTCCAATGGTTCTGCTGAAGGTGTGGAGGAGATTCCCCGCAATGTGAACGCAGGACACTTGGTGACTAAAGTCAGAGCCTATGATGCTGATATAGGATATAACGGCTGGTTACTGTTTTCACTGCAGGAAGTTACTGACCACAGTCTCTTTGGGTTGGACCGCTATACAGGACAGATCAGAACACTTCGCTCATTCACAGAGACAGACGAGGCTGAGCACAAACTGCTCATACTGGTCAAAGACAATGGCAATGTGTCACTCTCAGCAACAGCTACTGTCATCGTCAAAGTCGTGGAGCCCAAAGAAGATTTTGCAGCTTCTGATGTTAAAAGCTCAACAAAAGCAGATGAGGACAATAATTTGACTCTTTACCTGATGATAACTGTGGGCTCAGTTTCAGCTCTTTTTCTCGTCAGTATCATCGTGCTGATTTCAATGCAGTGCTCAAAGTCCACAGACTACACTTCTAAATATCTGCCAGAGCCTAATTATGATGGGACACTTTGTCACAGCATCCAGTACAGATCTGGAGACAAACGCTACATGTTAGTTGGACCCAGGATGAGTATAGGATCTACTATAGCCCCAGGAAGCCATGCCAACACACTAATGCTGCCTGACAGGAGAGGGACATCTGGAGAGGTAAGATCACACGATTGGAAATTGTGAGGTGACTAAATGTGCTATCTGTCTGCAAAACGTCAGCTATGTCTCAGTGAGTACGATATTGCAACACATGGCTTTGGATTTGCCGGCTTTGGTGTTCCCTGACAGTTTTGATATCACATGCCTCCTGGACTATGTTCTGGCCACTCTATTGTTTTTTATAGTCTCTGTCATATTCAATATCAAAATGAACACTTTCAGATAGAGGTGAGGATATTAATATTGAGCTGCACAGTGTCCTTTAAGGACGTTTTTACATGTCCAATCGTTATAATGTAATTCCATTTTGCCAAGTTAACCATGTATAAAGTCACATTTCCAGTGAAATAACATTTGAGATGTCATAGGTTTGTTAACAATTAAAACTTGAAATTGAAGTCTATCATCAAATGGAGGTGGATAGATCTAAATTCAGTTGGTTTGGTCGCTGACCATGGTGCTGAATGGGAGAGCTCAGATTACCCACTTTGTTCATAAACTGTCAAATCTCTTTCTGACTGTACTGTTCTATTTTAAATCATACCACTTGATGTCAATATATAACTATATTATTAAGTTTTACCTAGACTCCTCTAAACATTTTAAGAGGCTTCCCTTTTCATCTTTATTAGATGGATCTGCTGTGCCGTCATTAAGCAGCCACTAAAAGTACCTAAAACGACCTCTATCTGGAGACAACTGCACTGTACACATATGCAATTAGGCTGTAGTACCGGTGGCTTTTGATTTTTGCTGCGAGAATTGATATCGCATGGTGTCAGTGTAACATCAAAAAGGTGCCTATGAGCTCTTAGCTCTTCATCGTGTCGCTGCGGTTCCACCTCTTTCCGGAGTCCTCCAACCGATGCAGTCGTGTCTGAGCTTACCGCTGCCTTTGTAAAAACTGTTCCCCATCATGTCTATCGTTGTTGGAAGGGGATAAACATTTTCACACTTCGAAGAGTTGGATGTTGCCAGTTTAAGGAAGTGATCGTTTGTTTGACGGATTGTTGACGGATACGCTTGTAACGATGGAACAAAGAAGACGCGACGGGCGAACGGCGCATGGATGTTTAGTCAGCTGCTTGGTTGCAGTGCTTTTGTGGAGCGTGGCCGCGGCGCAAATACGATATTCTGTCCCCGAGGAGGTAAAAGAAGGAACTGTGGTCGGGAACGTCGCAAAAGATCTTGGATTAGATAAGAACACGCTGAGAGAGAGGAAGTATCGCATTGTTTCCAGTAACGCTGATCCTCTTTTCCATGTAAATCAGAACGATGGCATCCTGTATGTGAGCCGGAAGATTGACCGAGAGGAGGTGTGCGCGCAGATCAGTACGTGTTTAATTAATCTAAAAACCGTGTTAGAAAACCCACTGGAGGTGCACTATGTGGGAGTGGAGGTGCTGGATATAAATGATCATTCTCCCAGTTTTCCAGAGACGGAGACAACGTTAGAGATTTCAGAGTCTGTGTTACCCGGAGTACGTATTCAGCTAAAAGCATCGCGTGATTCAGACAGTGGCCATTTTACCGTACAGCATTATAAACTTACAAACAATGATAATTTCCGTTTGGAAGTTAAGGATAAAGGAGACGATGGTAAAATACCAATCTTAGTAATTCAAAAATCTTTGGACAGGGAAACTGCAGGAAGCCATTCCTTATTACTGACTGCACTGGATGGAGGTAAACCTCCCAAATCTGGTGAAATGAATATTTTAGTAAATGTTCTAGATGTGAATGATAATGCTCCTGTTTTCACTAAAGATGTTTATTCTGTAATGCTACATGAAAATGCACCAGTAGGCACAACAGTCATTCAAGTGAATGCAACTGACAAAGATCAAGGACCAAGTGGTGAAGTTGTTTACTCATTTACCAACAGTATCAATCAGAAGTTACTGAAACTGTTTGATATAAATCCCTCAACAGGCGAAATTATTGTGAAAGGTTTAATAGACTATGAGCACAAAGACATATATGACATTGAAATTCAAGCATCAGATAAAGGTATTGCTCCACTGGCTACAGAAAAAAGCGTTATTATCAAAATAGTTGATGTGAATGACAACACACCTGAGATTGAGGTCACCTCACTTTCAAACTCCATCCCTGAAGACTCCAGACCTGGAACTACAGTCGCTCTTATCAGTGTGAATGACTTGGACTCTGGTCTTAATGGAAAAGTTATTTGCTCGATTGGTGAGAATGTTCCTTTCACTTTATCACCATCTTTACAAGATAAAATGTATTCATTAGTAACCAAATCCCCTCTGGACAGAGAGAAACTGTCACATTATGAGTTGACAATAACTGCAAAAGACGCTGGTCAACCTCCATTATCGTCTGAGAAGACAATAATTGTTGTGGTGTCAGATGTGAATGACAACAGTCCACAATTTTCACTGAGCCCCTATACTTTCTATGTGACAGAGAGTAACAATCCAGGTACCTCTGTGTTTTCTGTCAAAGCTTTTGATGCTGATGAGAATGAGAATGCACATATTTCGTATCGTATTCTCAGAGTTGGAAGCAAAGATAATGAACTGACTTCATTTCTAAACATTAACTCAGAGAACGGAGACATCACAGCTCTTAAAAGTTTTGACTTTGAAACAGTGAAAACTTTCCAGTTCCACGTTGTTGCGTCAGACTCTGGAACTCCGTCACTGAGCAGCAACGTCACAGTGAACGTGTTCATTCTGGATCAGAACGACAACGCTCCAGTCATCCTGTATCCAGTCAGCTCCAACGGTTCTGCTGAAGGTGTGGAGGAGACTCCCCGCAATGTGAACGCAGGACACTTGGTGACTAAAGTTAGAGCCTATGACGCTGATATAGGATATAACGGCTGGTTACTGTTTTCAGTGCAGGAGGTTACTGACCACAGTCTCTTTGGGTTGGACCGCTATACAGGACAGATCAGAACACTTCGCTCATTCACAGAGACAGACGAGGCTGAGCACAAGCTGGTCATACTGGTCAAAGACAATGGGAACGTGTCACTCTCAGCAACAGCTACTGTCATTGTAAAAGTCGTGGAGCCCAAAGAAGCTTTTGCAGCTTCTGATGTGAAAAGTTCGACCAAAGCAGAAGAGGACAATAATGTGACTTTTTACCTGATGATAACTTTGGGCTCAGTTTCAGCTCTTTTTCTCGTCAGTATCATCGTGCTGATTTCAATGCAGTGCTCAAAGTCCACAGACTACACTTCTAAATATCTACCAGAGCCTAATTATGATGGGACACTGTGTCACAGCATCCAGTACAGATCTGGAGACAAACGCTACATGTTAGTTGGACCCAGGATGAGTATAGGATCTACTATAGCCCCAGGAAGCCATGCCAATACACTAATGCTGCCTGACAGGAGAGGGATATCTGGAGAGGTAAGATTACGTATCTTGAAGCTGTGAGGTAACTGTGCTTTTTGTCTATCCAGCATCAACAATTTCTCATTGAGTGAGATTTGCTTCATTCGATTGCTTGGTCTTTCTATGCAATGATGACTTCACACCCTTTTGGATTACGTTTTGGCAATGGCATAGTTTTTTTAAGATGTCTGGCTTTGAGAATATTTTCATTCACTCTTTCAGAAAAATCCTGACCTCATGCAGAGGTTTAACATTCTGCTCTTTGTCTGAGGCCATGATAAATGCCTGTAGCTCTTTTGCTCTGTGGTATTATTTCTTTTTACTGTTTAATGCTGATTTCAGTCGTTAAATATCACAATTTTCCACGAGGTCAGCCATTTGCATATCAGGGGAGGGAATGAAAGCTAAATTGTTTCCGAAATAATTTGTGTGCCTCCTCAGAACCTTAACATGAGCACCATGTGATGACAAAGTAAGCTTTACTATTCTGAAAAAAAACAATTGCAGTGTGTGAGTGTGAAAGGCTTGATAAAGTTGACCCAGCACCACTCAACCTTGAATAAGTGAAGATTACGCCATTAAAATTATACAGGCCTACTGAACAGCAACATGTTACATCTGAATGGTATTGTAAGTGTTAGGCTCTATTATCTGATACTTATATCATATATTGTCTTAATTTACAGAAGAGTAAGCAAATGCTCACCGTAGATATGTGCCATTTTTGGAAATATGGTTTCTTTGCTGTAACTCTTTTAAAAAGCTTTTGTGTTCCAGTTTTTTATTATTGTTTTCAAAGGTTTGGCGGTGCTAACAATGAATCCACGATTGACTCTATGTGCAACCTGCATCCCTCAGTTTTGCACAGTGAGAAAGAAGGACGCATGGTGTCAGTGTAATGTAAAAAGTCCGCGTTGAACGTGCTCGTCATCATCGCTGTTTCGGGTCCGCCTCTTGATATCGTTCTCGCTTCGAGGCTGAAAGCATCGTCTCTGTGCTTGTGCACCTTCCCCGATTTATACACGTATATGAAGAGAATGCATATTTACATATCGGGACGTGTTGGACACTGTTTTTAAAGGGACGTAGCGGTTGTTTTGAAGGAACACGCAGGATTTCGCGTTTGATCATGGAACAAAGAAGACGCGAGCCAGGAAGGGCGCATGGATGTTTGGTCAGCTGCTTGGTTGCGGTGCTTTTGTGGAGCGTGGCCGCGGCGCAAATACGTTATTCAATCTCTGAGGAGGTTAACGAAGGGACTGTGGTTGGAAATGTCGCAAAAGATCTTGGATTAGATAAGAACACGCTTAGAGAGAGGAAGTATCGCATTGTTTCCAGTAACGCGGATCCTCTTTTCCATGTAAATCAGAACGATGGCATCCTGTATGTGAGCCGGAAGATTGACAGAGAGGAGGTTTGCGAGCGGACCAGCACATGTATAATGAATTTAAAAACCGTGTTAGAAAACCCATTGGAGGTGCACTATGTGGGAGTGGAGGTGCTGGATATAAATGATAATTTTCCCAGTTTTCCAGATGAACTTAAAATCATGGAGATTTCTGAGTCTGTGTTACCAGGAGTACGTATTCCGCTACAGCCCGCACGAGATGCTGACGGTGGTCCCTTTTCTGTTCAGCAATATAAACTCAGCTCCAATGACCAGTTTCGTTTAGAAGTTAAAGACAAAGGAGAAGATGGTAAAATACCTGTTTTAATTGTGCTAAAACCGTTAGATCGGGAAAATGCGGAAAAGCACTCATTAGTGCTGACTGCCCTGGATGGAGGAAAACCTCCGAAATCTGGGGAGATGAATATTATAATGAATGTTTTAGATGTTAATGATAACACACCATCATTTACCAAAGAGGTTTATTCTGTGATGCTCGATGAAAATGCTGTAGTAGGCACAACAGTCCTGCAAGTAAATGCAACCGATTTAGACGAAGGACCAAACGGTGATGTTGTTTATTCATTTAGCAATAGTGTAAATCGTAAATTATTTAAGCTTTTTGAAATAAATCCATCAACAGGTCAGATAACAGTAAAAGGTCTCATTGACTATGAAGATAAGGACAAATATGAAATTGAAATACAGGCATCAGATAAAGGCCTTGCTCCTCTGGCCACACAAAAAAGTGTCATTATCAAGATAGTTGATGTGAATGACAACACACCTGAGATCGAGGTCACCTCTTTTTCGAGCTCCATCCCTGAAGACTCCAGACCTGGAACTACAGTTGCTCTTATCAGTGTAAATGACTTGGACTCTGGTCTTAATGGAAAAGTTATTTGCTCCATAGTTGAGAATGTTCCTTTTACTTTATCACCATCTTTACAAGATAAGATGTATTCATTAGTAACTAAATCCCCTCTGGACAGAGAGAAACTGTCACATTATGACCTGACCATAACTGCAAAAGATGCTGGTCAACCTCCATTATCATCTGAGAAGACAATAAGTGTTGTGGTGTCAGATGTGAATGACAACAGTCCACAGTTTTCACTGAGCCCCTACACCTTCTATGTGACAGAGAGTAACAATCCAGGCACCTCTGTGTTTTCTGTCAAAGCTTTTGATGCTGATGAGAATGAAAATGCACATATTTCTTATCACATTCTCAGAGATGGAAGCAAAGATAATAAACTGACTTCATTTCTAAATATAAACTCTGAGAATGGAGACATCATGGCTCTAAAAAGTTTTGATTTTGAAACAGTGAAAACTTTCCAGTTCAACGTTGTTGCATCAGATTCTGGAACTCCGTCACTGAGCAGCAACGTCACAGTGAACGTGTTCATTCTGGATCAGAATGACAACGCTCCAGTCATCCTGTATCCAGTCAGCTCCAACGGTTCTGCTGAAGGTGTGGAGGAGATTCCCCGCAATGTGAACGCAGGACACTTGGTGACTAAAGTCAGAGCCTATGACGCTGATATAGGATATAACGGCTGGTTACTGTTTTCACTGCAGGAAGTTACTGACCACAGTCTCTTTGGTTTGGACCGCTATACAGGACAGATCAGAACACTTCGCTCATTCACAGAGACAGACGAGGCTGAGCACAAGCTGCTCATACTGGTCAAAGACAATGGGAACGTGTCACTCTCAGCAACAGCTACTGTCATCATCAAAGTCGTGGAGCCCAAAGAAGCTTTTGCAGCTTCTGATGTTAAAAGTTCAACAAAAGCAGATGAGGACAATAATGTGACTTTTTATCTGATGATAACTCTGGGCTCAGTTTCAGCTCTTTTTCTCGTCAGTATCATCGTGCTGATATCAATGCAGTGCTCAAAGTCCACAGACTACACTTCTAAATATCTGCCAGAGCCTAATTATGATGGGACACTGTGTCACAGCATCCAGTACAGATCTGGAGACAAACGCTACATGTTAGTTGGACCCAGGATGAGTATAGGATCTACTATAGCCCCAGGAAGCCATGCCAATACACTAATGCTGCCTGACAGGAGAGGGATATCTGGAGAGGTAAGACTTTTGTTTGTGAGAAAACCAAGCTTGTGCCCATGGGAATTTGTTAATTTGTTCTTTCATTTGTTCCTTTCACGTGTCATTTGTGTGGCCTCAAAATAGAATTGGTTTAAGCAGGGTGTTTGAGTAGAACCCTACTGTTTCCAGTGGCACGTCTTATAATGTTGTTCTCGCTTTTGGTCATAGAGGAAAATATAGCAAAGTTGATACTGACCTGAATGCTGTCTTATTGTCCAGTCGATATTTTGTTATCTCTGCCTTTTCCCTCCATTGTCTGAAAACATGTGGTTGTGAGTTTCACAGTCGCACATTGTCAAACATGTTGCACTTTCTTTCAAACCACATAGAGATTTGAGCTTTCCAAAGTCATACATGTTGCATTGCTGAAGTAAACTTCCTGGTGTTGACAGGTTTTACCCTAATGTACCTATACAAGAGATATTCAGGGTCACATTAATTATTAATTAATGTTTTTAAAAACAAATCAAATTCAAATGTATTTCCACAGATAAAGATTTGTTGGAGGATTTAATTTCTCCACGTTTATTCAGAGGAATAAATGCTTTTCTTGGTATTTTAGAATGATGTAGCATTTGTCCAGAACCTCAGAGTCTAAATGAGATAACACTTTCGTTAAAACAAAAACTACTTAAAAAATGAAATGTATTTGTCGTGAACAGTGTGATCGCATGGTGTCAGTGTTTTAAGACAATAACGACCCTAGCTCGTCGTCACTGTTATTTGGTCCCACCTCTTTGTAGCGCATTGAATCCGACGCTGACGGGAGTCGGTGTTCTGCGACAGCCTTATAAATATTGTCCCGTTTTTTCCCCATTTTTGAAACAGAGTGACCACTAGCTAAATCGGCTGTATTGATAGCATTCATTTCAATGCAATTACTGATCCCGCGAGGAATCGTGAACAGTTTTGTTTGGGATCATGAAACAAAGAGGATGGGAGACGAGAAGGGCGAGAGGACGGTGGATGTGCTCCGTGGTTGCTGTGCTTTTGTGGAGCGTGGCCACGGCGCAGTTGCGGTATTCAATCTCTGAGGAGGTTAACGAAGGAACTGTGGTTGGAAATGTCGCAATAGACCTTGGATTGGATAAGAGCACTCTGAGAGAGAGGAAGTATCGCATTGTTTCCAGTAACGCGGATCCTCTTTTCCATGTAAATCCGAACGATGGCATCCTGTATGTGAGCCGGAAGATTGATCGAGAGGAGGTGTGCGCGCAGATCAGTACGTGTTTAATCAATCTAAAAACCGTGTTAGAAAACCCACTGGAGGTGCACTATGTGGGAGTGGAGGTGCTGGATATAAATGATCATTCTCCAAGTTTTCTGGAGAAGGAGAAAATGTTGGAGATTTCAGAGTCCGTGTTACCAGGAGTACGTATTCCGCTGAAAGCATCACGAGATCCGGACGGCGGTCTCTTTTCTGTTCAACAATATAGACTCAGCCCAAACGATCACTTCCGTCTCGAGGTTAAAGATAAAGGAGAAGATGGTAAAATACCCATTTTAATTGTGCAAAAATCGTTGGACAGGGAGGCAGCAGAAAGTCACTCATTGGTGCTGACTGCCTTGGATGGAGGAAAACCTCCGAAATCCGGTGAAATGACTATACTAGTAAAGGTTTTAGATGTGAATGATAACACTCCTGTTTTCTCTCATGATGTTTATTCCGTGATGCTGAATGAAAACGTTCCAGTAGAAACAATTGTCATACAAGTTAATGCAACTGATGTAGACGAAGGACAAAATGGAGATGTAGTTTATTCGTTCAGCAACAGTGTGAGCCATAGATTGTTAAAGCTTTTTGATATTAATCCATCTACAGGTGAAATAACTGTTAAAGGATTAATTAACTTTGAGGAAAAGGATAAATACGAAATTGAAATTCAAGCATCAGATAAAGGTCTTGCTCCTCTTTCGACTCAAAAAAGTGTCATTATTAAGATAGTTGATGTGAATGACAATGCACCTGAGATTGAGGTCACCTCTTTTTCGAGCTCCATCCCTGAAGATTCCAGACCTGGAACTACAGTTGCTCTTATCAGTGTAAATGACTTGGACTCTGGTCTTAATGGAAAAGTTATTTGCTCCATTGATGAGAATGTTCCTTTTAATTTATCACCATCTTTACAAGATAAAATGTATTCATTAGTAACCAAATCCCCTCTGGACAGAGAGAAACTGTCACATTATGAGTTGACAATAACTGCAAAAGACGCTGGTCAACCTCCATTATCGTCTGAGAAGACAATAAGTGTTGTGGTGTCAGATGTGAATGACAACAGTCCACAGTTTTCACTGAGCCCCTATACTTTCTATGTGACAGAAAGTAACAATCCAGGCACCTCTGTGTTTTCCGTTAAAGCTTTTGATGCTGATGAGAATGAAAATGCACATATTTCTTATCATATTCTCAGATATGGAAGCAAAGATAATAAACTGACCTCCTTTCTAAATATTAACTCTGAAAACGGAGACATCATGGCACTAAAAAGTTTTGACTTTGAAACGCTGAAAACTTTCCAGTTCCACGTTGTTGCGTCAGATTCTGGAACTCCGTCACTGAGCAGCAACGTCACAGTGAACGTGTTCATTCTGGATCAGAACGACAACGCTCCAGTCATCCTGTATCCAGTCAGCTCCAACGGTTCTGCTGAAGGTGTGGAGGAGATTCCCCGCAATGTGAACGCAGGACACTTGGTGACTAAAGTCAGAGCCTATGACGCTGATATAGGATATAACGGCTGGTTACTGTTTTCACTGCAGGAAGTTACTGACCACAGTCTCTTTGGTTTGGACCGCTATACAGGACAGATCAGAACACTTCGCTCATTCACAGAGACAGACGAGGCTGAACACAAGCTGCTCATACTGGTCAAAGACAATGGGAACGTGTCACTCTCAGCAACAGCTACTGTCATCATCAAAGTCGTGGAGCCCAAAGAAGCTTTTGCAGCTTCTGATGTGAAAAGCTCAACAAAAGCAGATGAGGACAATAATGTGACTTTTTACCTGATGATAACTGTGGGCTCAGTTTCAGCTCTTTTTCTCGTCAGTATCATTGTGCTGATTTCAATGCAGTGCTCAAAGTCCACAGACTATACTTCTAAATATCTGCCAGAGCCTAATTATGATGGGACACTGTGTCACAGCATCCAGTACAGATCTGGAGACAAACGCTACATGTTAGTTGGACCCAGGATGAGTATAGGATCTACTATAGCCCCAGGAAGCCATGCCAATACTCTAATGCTGCCTGACAGGGGAGGTACATCTGGAGAGGTAAGAAATGGTTATTTTTATCAGAGCAGAAATGCACTTCCTAAATATACAATTACCAAAAAATACTAAATCACGCACCTTTTCCAAACAGCTGGACATAAAATGATTTCGGAAACAGGAGTGGAATGGGGAGGTTTTTGTGTTTTTGATCTACTACTGAGTTTATTTGATTGTTCAAATGGTCATTGATTTAGGAAATCACAGATCGTAATGCTGTTATATCTTTGAAGAGATCCTGGAGAAGTAACAACAATTTATAGACATTTGCCACAATTTTCTTCTTATTTTTCAAAATGATAGCAATGTGGGCACAGACCATTATACAAGCTGAAACGAAATGATACATATATTTTGGAGAAATTGTCTATTTTTTTATATGCTGCTTGAATAATTGATGTATTTTACCCCAATGACAAATAATTCAGATGGCAAATTGCCCCACCAATGTTTGAATACGCTGAAAGCAGTTGTTGAAAATTTAAAACACTAACATGCTCTGGACAGATTTATTTTGGAACTAGTATATCATTCCTGATGCATCCGTGTCTTGTCTATTGCTGATATGTTTAAGTTGTTTTGAATACACATATTGACCGGTTTTCTATATGCTGGATAGTTGGACATAGTAAAAGCCTTTTTCCGTAACATTTAAGAATGCAGGCATTGTGTTTCACTGGAGCCTCAGTTGATATGTCTGAATGCAGCCAGACGTGTCGCTATCCATGGTGTTGAATGTTGTTCCAGTAGCAGCCACTTCTCTTAAACCTGTTTTGACCTGAGAACTGTGTGGTAGCGTAAATTCTTTGAAATAACAATCTCAGAAGGACCTGAAACTGTGACTCATGTCCCTAGATGCATAGAAGTGATTTATACTTAGTTTATCATAACACCAAACTGTTTGTCTCCTTTGGCCATTGATTTAATTGATGTATTGTTATTTTATATTACTACATTTTGAATGAACAGTGCTGCAATAACGTTCTGGGTCGCATGGTGTTGATATATTGGCAAATAGTGTCCAGCAAGATGGCGTCGGGGGTACGCCTCCTAGTAGCCTCTTTCTCACTCTGCAGAAACCAATGGGTGACGTCACGGACCCTCCGCCCAATATATATACAGTCTATGGTCTAGTCTTGCCAGCCGTCCTCCGGGTCCTTGTGACCCACAGCTCCTCAACTTGTCCTTTTAAACTTTTCCACTCGCTCCAAGACTGCACCGCCGTCTCTTCTCTGCAACCTGGCTCTCCTGGAAGTCCCGCCCCCCTCACACTCTCTCTCTGTGTTGTCTCCTCCCATTGGTCCAAGTCTGTCAGACATTGGCTCGTCACAATAAGGAGGTATATTATTTCCTTATTACACTACTATAAAGTCCAGAGTTATTATTTCGTCTGACTATTTGCAAACCATGGCACAAAGCGGATGGAAGGCGTGGATAGTGCGATGGAGATGCGTCAGCTACATGTTGGCATTGATGACATTGTGGAGCGACGCCTCAGCTCAGATTAGATATTCTGTATCCGAGGAGGTTAACGAAGGAAGTGTTGTGGGAAATTTAGCAAAAGACTTGGGAATTCACAAGGCGACGCTGAAAGACAGAGAGTATCGTATTGTCGGCTGTTCAGCGGAACCTCTTTTTCACTTGAACGGAGACGACGGCGTCCTGTATGTCAGTAGGAAAGTGGACAGGGAAGAGATCTGTGAACGAAGCGATGCGTGTGTGATAAACCTTAAAATGGTACTGGAAACCCCGCTGGAAATCCATTATGTGGCCATAGAGGTGCTGGATGTAAACGACCACTCCCCCATTTTCCCAGAGAAAGATAAACGGCTGCAGATATTTGAATCGACGTTACTGGGTGCACGGTTCCAGCTCCAACCCGCCCGAGACCCAGACGGGGGTCCGTTTTCTGTTCAGCAGTACACCCTGAGTCAAAATGACCACTTTCGTTTGGAGGTTAAGGAACGAGGCGAGGACGGAAAAATGCCCTTCCTGGTTTTACAGAAGCAGTTAGACAGGGAGGCTGCGAAGGAACACACGCTTCTGCTTTCAGCTCTTGATGGTGGCAGACCAGTGCGCTCTGGCACGATAGAAATACTGATTGAGGTGCTTGATGTTAATGACAATTCGCCAGTTTTTACACAAGATACATATTCTGCTATTTTAAATGAAAACACACTCCCTGGCACGTTAGTTGTACAGGTTAATGCGACAGATTTGGATGCGAGCGCGAACAGCGAAATCGTTTACTCATTCGGCAAAGAAGTGGACTTAAATGTAGCCTGACGTTGTCATACTCACAATTCTAGTCAGAATGTGAGTCTGAGACCGTTCCATTGGGCTGTGATTATGGGGCGTGTTTCAACCGAACCAGGAAATAAAATTCCTCTTTGCTCAATTGGATAGACCTACAACCAATCAGAGCAACGTAGTATGTGACGTATGTAAAGCGACGCATAGTTGTTGTCAACAGAACTCAGCTGCACGCACGCTGGAAGATGTAGAAGAAGATCAGTAAAAACAATTTGTGCCGGGGCTGTAAAAATAATTTAAGGATACACGGAGAGCTTACCAACACGATCAGCATTTTTGAGAGAAACAGTTAATGTAACAGCCCCCCCCGAACATGACGCAGAGTTTCTCTTCTGATGTCACACGGCTCTTTATTGTTCACTTCATCGTAGCCGTAAATACACCATAAAACTGGAATGACATTAAGTGTACGATATTTTAATCCATAAAACCAAACACAAACGTTAAAATACAATAAACAAACAAATCTCCACGAGACAAGTCTGATGCGTTAACGTGACAGCGACTCCTGTTCTGCGCTACCTGCAGCAAAGTAAATGGGACCAGCTTCCTTACCTCGTTCCGCTGGCGAGGGGTGTTAAACTACAGTTTTTGACAAATGCCGCACAGCCCGCGTCCGGTCGTAGTTCCTGCTCCTATCCTTGTGCCGGCACTGTACGACAGGTGTCTTATTGCACTGGTCCGCAAGCGAGGGATCTGGTGCGTCTATTAACATGGTCCGCTCCTTAAAAAACAGGTATTTATGCGAGGGGAGTCACTACGTGTAAAACTAAATAAGCCCAACACAAAATAACAGAATAAAACAGTATGCATAAAGTGGCAGGTGTAGCAGTCAGTTACAGTAAAGGTGAATGCACGTACGAACAAGTTCTCCATTTAGGATTACAGCTCCACAACACATCAAACAAATCGTATCGCATTTGTCGGTCCTGTAAGAACTTAATCAGACGGTTGGAACGCGACATTCCCGTGTCCCATCTTCTTCGCGACCATCGGGGCCAGCTGATAGATTAAACTTTTTCCGAATCCCGTAGGAAGGACGGCAAAAACATCTTTTCGATCTACAAATGCCTTGATCGCGTTTCTCTGTTCCTCTTTCAAAATGAATGCGCTGTCGATGTCTCCTAAAACAGACTCAATGGCAGCATCTACACATCTCAGCTCTCCAACGGCAGGCATGTTTGTGGAAAACAACGTCAACCCAAGGGCACTTTGATGACGTAGTTGATTACGTTACCGTTGATCATCTGTCCATCATCGTATAAAGCCCGCCCTGACAATGTGATTGGTCCCGATGATTTCGAACCGGGCATAATTTCTCCCCAACGGAGCGACTCCAGACCGAACTTCCCGACCTCAAATGTTGTGGGCGGGGCTAAGTTCGTCTGGCATCCAGGCTAACTTAAATGTGCAGAAACTATTTACCATAGACGCACAGACTGGAGAAATTAAAGTGACAGGTGTGATTGATTTTGAAGTGAAGAAAAGCTATGAAATTGATATACAAGCGTCAGATAAAGGATCAATTCCTTTGTCCACTGACAAAACTGTGGTAATAAAAGTAATCGATCTTAATGATAATCCTCCACAGATTGAGGTAACGTCATTTTCAAAATCAGTTCCTGAGGACTGCAGAATCGGGACAACAGGCCTCAATGGAAAAGTTTCTTGCTTTATACGCGAGGAGGCTCCTTTCACTATTTCTCCGTCCCTGCAGGATAATATGTACGCCATAGTGACCAAGTCCCAACTCGACAGGGAAGAAAAGTTTTCATATGAACTAACAGTTGTTGCAAAGGACACCGGTGAGCCCGCATTCTCATCTGAAAAGACCATAACTGTTGTCGTATCAGATAAGAACGATAACGTACCACAGTTTTCACTGAGTCCGTATACATTTTAATATTAGAGAAAATAATGACATAGTAGCACCGATCTTTTCAGTCAGGGCATCTGATCCAGACGCTGGTGAAAACGCGCGTATTTCTTATCACAATCAGCGGGAGAGCAGCGGAGACAGTGTAGGTCAGTTTTTAAATATTATCTCGGAAAACGGAAACATCATGGCGCTAAAAAGTTTTGACTTTGAAACGGTGAAAACTTTCCAGTTCCACGTTGCTGCGTCAGATTCTGGAACTCCGTCACTTAGCAGCAACGTCACAGTGAACGTGTTCATTCTGGATCAGAACGACAACGCTCCAGTCATCCTGTATCCAGTCAGCTCCAACGGTTCTGCTGAAGGTGTGGAGGAGATTCCCCGCAATGTGTACGCAGGACACTTGGTGACTACAGTCAGAGCCTATGACGCTGATATAGGATATAACTGCCGGTTACTGTTTACACTGCAGGAAGTTACTGACTACAGTCTCTTTGGTTTGGACCGCTATACAGGACAGATCAGAACCCTTACTAAACTTCTAAATATCTGCCAGAGCCTAATTATGATGGGACACTGTGTCACAGCATCCAGTATAGATCTGGAGACAAACGCTACATGTTAGGTGGACCAAGGGTGAGTATAGGATCTACTATAGCCCCAGGAAGCCATGCCAATACACTAATGCTGCCTGACAGGAGAGGGGCATCTGGAGAGGTAAGATTACGTATGTTGAAACTGTGAGGTGACTGTGCTTGTTGTCGGCAGAACATCAACAATGTCTCATTGAGTGAGATTTTGCTCAGTTCGCTGGCTTGGTATTTCTATGCAATGTTGACTTCACACACTTTTGGATTACGTTTTGGCAATAACATAGCTTTTTTAGGTCGCTGGCTCTGAGAAAATTTTCATTCACTCTTTCAGAGTGGATCCAGGATGAGTATAGGATCTACTCTAGGCCCAGGAAGCCGTGCCAATACACTAATGCTGCCTGACAGGAGGGGGATGTCTGGAGAGGTAAGAAAAAGTCCTTTACGTCAGGTGTGTTCTGGTAAAAGTGTTACTGACAAATCAGATGCCGTTCATAATGATTTAAGTGCCATAATACTGAACAACGAGTCAGAACAGCTGGATACAAATTGACTCTATGCAAAAACAATGACAACAAAATCATAATCAAGCGAAATGAGGAGGTTTGTGTGTCCTCTTAAAAATGTAGTTGTTGGATTACAGGTGGTTGTGTAGCTGGTGTGTCCTAATGTATTTAAAAATCTAACTAATATCAACAATTGACAGAACTTCTCCTTTTATCACGACAGACGTTATCAAGGATTGTATTATGTGAATATAGTGTATTCCTGTAAACGAATACTAATTAATTACCTAAATTAAGGAAATGTAACTGTATGTAGTAATATCAAACTTATTCTGTCCTCTCCATCTCAGTCTGCTGTCTATTTTAAGACTTTCTGGAATTTCATGTTAAGTGCACTGACCGATGTGACTATTAATAATTTAGAATGGAATGTGCCTATTTCAGACTGTGTGTGGTTGTGTAACGAGCTTCAATTCAGCAGATCTTTGAAGGAGTGGTTTATGTTCAGTTTTGTGTATTCCTGTGGCCATTGTGTTGTTCTCTATCTTATTTGCAAATTTCTGTCACAGCCTGTCCTAACATATCCATGTCTCTGCTCTGTCAGTTGCTAAATATCCAGATTGTTCAATAGAAAATATATAGGCTTCTTCAAATAACTGAGAGCACATGAATTGTGGTCTGTGTCGATTTCATCCTCTCAGACATGTTTCAGATTTCCCCCCCTTTGCCTATCCAGTCGCGTGTGAACAAAGAGAGCGACTGGCCGTCTCAGGATGTAAGTTGAGGTCTATGCTCGCTGATGTAGTGGAGGTGATTCAATGGACCATGAATGGCTGGAGCTATGACAGGGAGAGGGGGAGAGAGGGCCTGCGGATGGTGTGCAGTGAATCACAATGTACTGCCAGTCAGGTGGGGTTGGGACACTGTGCTACAGCAGGCTTCGCCCTTAACTACAGGACTGCAAATACAGTGATCAAGACAATTTTGTATATTTTTTTATTTGAATGGCTTTGAACAATGAAATTACCAGACAGTGAACTGCATCAGTTTACAAAAACACACACACGCACACACACTAGCTCCTGAGCAGATGATCACTTCTGTTCGACCAAAAAATAGGTCATATTTTATCACATGTGTGAAGGTCTACATGCTTCTTGGCTGATTCTGTGTCGAACACTGTGTGTTGCCCATAGCAACGCACTGGGAGACCCACCTCTCGGCGTCTACTGGTTTCCACAGACTAGCATGCACTGAGCTGTCTTAGCAACAGCAGCGGAAGAGGATGAAGGAGGGAGGGAGGGATAGAGAGAGCAGTAGAGATGGGGGGGAGGGGAAGTGGCTTTTGTATAACTCATCTATAGACATCTCACGATATTTAATGAAAAGGTGTTTATTTAAAAGGAAACACAGATTATGCGAACAAAATCAGGCAGCAGATGGTGCAGATATAGAAGCAATATTGAAGTCGGCAGTAGTTGAGCTTCTAATTAGATATTTTAGAGGATGGGGATCATCTTTTCTCTCAAACAACTGGGTCAACCTTAGGTTCCCCACCTATAGAACTGACTGTCAGACAAATGTGTGTGTATACAAAGCAGTAAACCAGTGTGCGGTCTGAACCCAGGGCGAGAGAGGATCAGTTCAGATTCAGAGTGGAGCAGCAGCTCGGCCGCGTGGCGTGGAGGCTGGTCAAACTATGGCTGTAGCTCCTCTGTCCAGTTTTATTCTTTGCGCTGCCAACATATACTACCCCTTTGCTTGTACGTTTGAATATTTTATGTGAGGCATATTTGATGTGTGTGTGAGGCATCATGTGCTCTTCCAGTAGTGCGATGCTGTGCCTAGAGAGCGAGATGCACAGAAAAGAAAGTGTTACTGATGTGGTTATAAATGAATGTGTCTCATTAAGAGTGCAGGATGATGTCGGTGGATCATTAGTTCTCTCTGGTTGCACTGTGAGCTGGTTGAGTGTCTTTTACTGAACTGTAAGAAGCTTTAATTACTAAGCCATGGTGCTTTTGCCTGCATCATTTGGAGGGGGGGGGGGAGGGGCAAATGGATGAGACAAGGGTGAACTGCAACTCGTGCCATTCGGAGTAGATGTTTGTCTGAGCTACTGAAAAATCAACACATTGTGTGTGTCTGTGTTCAACAAATCCTGTACGTTTTCTACCAATAATATCTAGGTCATGAATACAGCATGTTTATCATATATACATCCTGTCCATTTCCCCCTCTGGATGCTCTCTGTGGTGGAGTTGTGGCTGCTTGCTCCAGTGGGCTTGTCAGTCTGCTTGGCTGCCTCGGAAGATCCGTGCAATTGTGTTTGCATTGCACAGTGCAACGACCCTCGTTTCACGTGTCTGTGTGTGTTGTCTTTGTTAAGCGGGTGAGAGCCTTGTTTCCTCATTAAACTGGACTCAGTGTCATGGGGAGAGAGGGTATAAGAGAGGAGGCACATCTGCTCCACCAGGAGAGTGCAGACTGTGTGAACTGTAAATTCAGCAAATTGAGAGAGTTAGTCCTTCTATTGACTTTCACCAGCAACTTTTTAAGGATCCATCTCTCTGACCTGTTTTCTAAACATGTGCTTTATTTCACCGTACATTTTTTACTCTTCCTTAAAACTTATAATTATGTTATTTACACAGGGAAGTGGTGCCTTTTGTTTTTCTGGGTTTAATTTATTGTCTGTATTTCAATAGCAACCAAGTTTGACTTTGCCACAATGGGGGGTTATTAATTCTGAAAGTCTGCTTACAGGTTGCAGCTATAAAGGGATGAACTTCTGATCACTGCCACTGAATAACATGGTTATTTGACACCTGCCCACTAAACAAACAATAAGACCCTTAACTTAGATAATTGGTTAGATTCTATTTTATATGTTTATACTTCCATATATACATTTTAGTCCTAAATATTCCAGCATGTTTAATTGCAAAATGAATAATATCTTGTTTCTAGGGAACAGATAAAAGAAGCTTTTAGAATCAATCTGCTTTTCTTTGTCACTGAGGGAAATATTACAGCTTCAGGTTACTGTGATAACACCTAAGGATCTGCTCTTTCTTTGTTTAGTTGGTGCCGAGGGGATATGTCATCTCCTGATGAGTATTTGCTAGATAGTACAATATTGCTGTTATGCTAAAATACACCACTCCCCGCAGTACACTCTGTTCTGCCTCTGCCCTGTTCCACACAGCCCCTTGCTTTCCCCTCCTCTGTTTTTTGCAGCTTCCGTCTCAGTCTCCTCCATTCTCACCCTCCATATTGGATTGCTGTTTCCCCCTCCCCCACCCCAGTCTTGCCCTCCTTTTCCCGCTTTTATGTGTGTGTCCTTCGTTTCCTCTTTCATACACCACCCTTTTTTCTATCTCCCCATCTTCTGCTGCCGTCAATTCTGTGGTCCCTCTCTTCTCTCGTTTCTGCCACATGCTCTTTGGCTCCGCATTGCCGTGCCTCATGCCTGTAGGGTTGTGGCTGTCGATGCTGCATGTGTGCTGTTGTGTGTCAGTGGGGCACACTCTCCCTTATTGCTCAAGCATTGTTGGAGGATGGCGCCACTCATATTGAGGTCAGCGACAGTGATGGTAATCTAATTTACTCACACGGTATGGTACATGAAAATTGCTTCTATATTTATGTTCACACTTCACACACACAGCTACACGTCGCACATACATGTGTGTCTAAACAACCTTATTTCAAGACGGATTCAGTTGAGAAAGCAGAGCATGAGGAGAGTGTGCTCTCTCTCCTCAGATAGAAACAAAGACACACCCACAGTGAGTCAATTCAATCAAAGCTCTGCACCACAAATCACATGTCCTCTACTACAGCTATCATTTAAGGCAGGTCTTTGTTAATGATTTCAGAGTTTAATCTTTCATCATAAACCAAACGTTCTCCCCTAAGCGAGCCTGACACAGAGGGCACCTTCCAAATGTGCAAAATTCACATAACAAACACTGGGTGTAAAGCTAATGTCGCTGCTTGGTTATATTAAATCTCTCTGCCAATGTGCTTTAAGCCTCCATGTTTATGTTCCTCTTACGGCTCTCTCGTGTGTTAAACACCTTTCTGTTCATTTCTTTCACCTGTAAGCCTTGTTTACCTTTGATCAATCAGGTCAATTATGTTTTAAAGTCACTTTAACACAAATTGTGACTCAAACATTTGTAAGATAGGCCGCACCCTTTTGACCCTTGTTGTCGCTTCTAATCAGAAAAAAAACTACAACAATAGTGTGGAAATGAAGCAGGTTTTTAAACTTTGATGAAGCTGAACAGTGGGGGCAGGTTATCAGTCATGAATAAAATGTTCATCTGTAATATTGAAAACCACTCAGTTATATTTCTTAAAGGGTAAAAAAGAGGGAGCAGGTCAGGCCTGCCACTGAAACAATAGTTTAAAAAACAACTCTTATAATTATCAGGCCAAACCTCTACTGGCACAGTGCAGCACATATTAAGGCCTGGAAATGTGTCAGCCATCACAGCATATTACTTGGACAATAATAGTTAGATATGTCTTGTATCTTGGGTGGATTCAGAATGCTTGTGAGATTACAGCTATTACAGATTATATTAGACAAATTCTATATCAGCGGGTCTCTGACTGAACCGCAGAGGCTACAATAGTATAACATTTTTGTTTTTTGACTATTACACTGACTTTTGTTGCATATAAATACTGGCTTTGGTGAATCAGGAGGTTGTTTTGTGAATCTCAGCAAACTCTGACACTGCGGCAGTGCAGTTTGTATTTTGTCAATAATGTGATAGTGCATGTCTGTGCGCTGCTGTATGTTGAACGTGTAGTGGCAGAGAGGGGATGAACAAAATATGGGGAAATGTTTCTTCTCTGTTACAAGTTAGACAAACCTATTCTCAGAGGTGCAGCATTTACATGTTGTGACATTAACTTTGAGTCTTGTTAATTTAATGTCAAACAGCAACCATTGTTTTCTGTACTGTAAGAGCCAAATGAAGGATGTGCAGTCAACACTTATGAGTGGGAGACCTTGTTGAAAATGCAGACATGTGTTAGACATGGAAAAATTTGGTATACATTCACACAAAAGGGCAGGATTGAACCTTTAATATACAAGTGGCATGCATATTTGTTTTCGCTTGCCTCTTCACTAACAGGGAAAAATCAGAGTCATTGAGCCAAAAATTCCACTGCGAGCTAAATTCACGACTGTGGGCTGAGACTCCCTGGCACTGCTCCTTGTTATCTGTCCTAGAACATGACCAGACTGGTTCAGAGCCATGTGTGGCTTTGATGGGAACTGGCTATATGGGTGAAACCTGTTTTTTGTTTTCTCGTGGCGATAAAAAGAGACACCAATTTTATTTGTGAGCTTATCTAGCACTCGTGACCTTTTGTATGAAGGCACATAGTAACGACTTTAGAAAATCTCTATAGTTGTCTTTTCGTCTCACTTCCATCGCTCTTATGACTGGTATTTTTCTGAGCAGCTCTGACCTTCTTGCTCTTCCCTCCGCTCGGTTATATAAGCCCTCAGCTTCATCACATCTCAGTTCATTGACTCAAGGTTATGTGGACGAATCCTGTAGGATGGATCTTTCTCCTCTCGTTTTAGAATCACTCCGCTGCAGCTGAATCAAGGCACTTGGGCCTCTCTCCAGGGTGTTAGCCAGGCGAACTTCTTTTATCAGTTACACTGCCTTAATGAAAACCCTTTGCACACATTATCTTCATGTGTCATTTCAAATCCCTGCTGGATGATACGAGCTTAGCTCAGGGTGCTGCATCATGCCCATGCGTTATCTCGCCTTATTTTTAATGATCTGACCATGTAGTATCTCACCAGGAATCATAATCTTAATACTATGATGGTGCTGAACAACATGTTGTTTTCCATACTGTATATATTGTGTCAGTCTGTCTGATGTAATAACAAGTGTTTAGCTGCGTTAAGTACAGTTAGCCCTGTGCTTTGTCTTTTTTTTCTGAATCAACAGAGATCAGAACAGATGTGGGTCTGCTCTGCTCTTGTTTGGCATCAGTGCTCATGCAGCCACAACATCTGCTGCATGCGCTTAGTTCATCACCGCCTGCCTGGAGGATTGAACTGACTAAAGGGTCAGCGCAAGGCCGGGTGCAAGACAGCCTGCCATCAAGTGGAAAACTAGTGGAGACATATAGTTGATTGAGTAGCCATGCGTCCAGTGAAGCGTCCTGAGATCTAGATGTATGGGATTAGGATCGTGATCTCCGACTGAGAGGACATTTGAATGGGTGAGGGGAGACGCACAGTCCGTTAACCGATGGATGCAGCCTTCGTAAGAGGATTGCCTTCTTACAGCAGTATCCCTGCACTGCTCACTGTGGTGGAGATAGGGCAAATGCTCACACACAATTCGTGACATGCACTTGTCTGATTAAATCCGTATGTTGTATTTATTTCTGGCCGTGCATGGATGGGATCAGATGTTGGCTGTTAGAGGGATCCAGTCTGTCCCTGCAGGATTTCTCCTCCCCCTGTGGCTATTTGTCCCTGCCCCCACACTAATCACTCTGGGTAATTTATGGTATAGCAAGTGTATTCTTCCTACTTGGGTATTCACAACAACAGAGCTGCATATTCTAACTTAATACATGTAAGTAGAGATAAAATATAATTCTATTAAGAGATTGTCAGAGGCCATTTTCTGTAATTTGTGTAGATTTTAGACAGAATCACTCACTCCATCTGCTCGGCTTTGACTAAACTGTGTGAAAACGAACACAGCAACAGTTTTGTATAGATCTTTTTTTTTTTAGTATGTTTAATTAGTTCAATATTGAGTGCGCAGAGTGCTCGGGTCAAACTGGGCAGAACTTGCCTGTGTAAGCTCACAGAGATATTTGTGTCATGCTGCTGCTGCAAAGTGACAAGCTTTTCATGTTATACATTTAGTTCAAGAATTGCATGACCCTTTAATGCATAACTTAAGCAGTTTTCTTTTTAAAGCCATTACATCAACACAAACAAGCCTGAGTGTAATGCTGTAAATTTTCTTTTTTCTTGTTTTTATTCATCCCTAAATGTTACATTTTAAAAGGGGGACATTTCCACTTGATGTCACACATAGTTTTACAACTAAACAACTCTCTCTTGATGCACTCAGCCTATGTAGTAGCAGAAATATAATTCATTGATCTGTGGTCCCGCAGGGCCGCAGAGTCACTGTGCTGATATCAACTGCATGTGTTCACATGACAGAGAGAAAGCCTGTTTTTAAACACAGAATAAAGCTAAAGCCAAAATAATTCCTATGCATTTTCTTATTATTTTAAAAGGATCTGGACGTCACCTCACAGTGTGGACCAGTGAGCTGCTCTGAAGAGTGACTCATCCCGTCCCACATGTAGCTTCCCATTTTGCAGAGTTGGTCTGCTGCGTTTATTTTTAGATGAACCATCTGTCGTTACAAAAATCAAATCACGACCTTGGACATTTAGGGTTAATGCGAGTATTATTCTATCAGGATATTAGGGAGATTACCAAATGCCATGTCCTGCAGCCACACATACTTCAGCTGTGTGCGTGTGTGTGTGTTTACAGGCATGTAAATCACTATATTTTATTACGTTACCCACCATCTTATCAAGTGGGTGCAGAGTATAAGGAAAAAAACAACGAGACATGGGTGTGAAAGATGAGTGTCGATGCTGTAAGCCTGACTCATATCCCACTCTCTCCTCCCACCGACTGACTCCCCCTCCCATCTCCGCCTCTTCCCCTGCTTTTGTTCTCCTTATCACTACCCCACTTTACAACACTGCGTTCTATCCCTCTCATCTTTACCTTATACTGGATCATTTACCTTTGCATTCACTTTTTTCTCAGATCCTTGTAATTGTGTTCACATCTCATCATTCTCATTCTTAAACCAAGAATCCCTTTCTGTGTTCTTCATCCCTCTCCACCTCCTACGCATCCTGATTTCCTCTAGCTGCTGCTCTCTATGATGCCCCCTCCTGTTTCTCCATGTAACTGCAGGCCGGTAGAAAATGGCACCTTTTTGGAGTATGGGTTACGCCCTCCGTTGTTCTCTGTCATCTCTCCTTTTTTTCCATTTGAGTCTGCTATTCTTAGTTTAGTTGCAGTTGGGACACAGAGCTTTATTCCTTCATCATCCCTCTCTTTCCTGACACGGCCTCTCCTCTCAACTGCACTCCCTCTTTCAAACTGAAGCTGCAAGTGGAGCTGAATATGTCACAGCACAGTTCTCTGTCTCTCAGAGCCATGTCTGAGGCAGAAGTAGGCAGATGGGGAGCACAACCAAATCCTTAAAGCCCCAGGCCAATAACAAAACCCCCTTTTTGTGTGATTTCCGTGTTTGTGTGTGGGTCCTGTAAATGGCCTCTCTGTGTTTTGTCAGTCATTTTGTGTGTGTGGCTTTAGCAGCTGGGCATGACTTTTTCATAAGCAGCATGTGAAGGAAGAGAGATATTTTACTTTGAAATACAATTCTTAAAAAGAGTATTTTTCACATGGTAACAATCTGTTCTTTAGGGTTAATGATCACAACTCAATTCACTCCTTAAGTGTCTTAGGCTTTAGGTACAGATTGTTATTTTGGGTACGGTTATACAATTCCATGGTCACGGTGTTGTTTTGTAAAACCTAAAGATGGAGCTCTGTGGTTCCTGGATTAGAGACTTGGGCCTTAAATTACTGCTTTAGGGTTAGGGTTCCTAAATATATACAAAATCTAAACGTAAATACATTTTCAGGTAAAAAAATTAGTACATTTATTATTAGTGGCTTTCTTTTAGATGCCTCCGTGTCACTCATTGAATGATAGTTTATAGCTATACATAATCTACTGTCAAAGTTTAACATGTATCACTCCAACACTTAAATCTAGATCTAATGTGTCAGAAATTACACTAACATAGACTTGTGATTCAGCTTTGGTTGAAACTGTGTCTTTGTGTGTCTCACCTAATGTGTGATCACTTAGCTCAGGCCTCAGTGCAGCTGTCAGTGTGTCACATCATGCTTTTCTCTATGCTGGTGGTTTAGATATGAGCAGAGATTCATAGCAGATAACAAGATCAGCTATCACGTGATGAAGTAAATATAAAAATAACTAAATCGTTCATGTACACCAAACCAAATCACCCAGTCTACATACTGAGCCAGATAATCTAAGCATCATATTACAGTTAATGAAGGGAAAATCTGCTTAATGGGAGTAAGAGGAGCAAAACTGAGAGACTACAGAGTTGTTAAAACAAAAACATGACCAGTAATGAGAAGTTTGGTCTGCATATTTACAGGCAACTGCTAATGGGATCTTTGTGATAAGACTGGAGTAATTGTTCCCTCATCCCTTGTTTGCTCCCTAATGTTCGTCCTAATCCAGACTAACTTTGGTTTGTCCTCTAACTGAGAACTGGAGTAAATTGTGCCAGTGGCTCTCTATCATATATAGTAAAATAGATAATGATTATTATTAAGCTATAATATAAGCAGTCAATATGAAACGGTTATAGTGCAGCAATTCTTACTTGTGTGAAACCCAATACTAGATGTCCATGCGATATATAGAATTGAATTACTTGTGGCGCCAAATGCTTTAAATCACAAAACATTGTCCATGTTGCTTCAGGTGTTTTGAATACGAAATGCTTGTCAGAGCAGGGTTTCCATTGTGCCACCGCTGTCAGCTCTCCCAGCTGTCCTGGATTAAGGCTTGTGTAAAGTGTGTAAAGTGGTAATTCTACTGTGGTGCTCCTCTAATGCGATTAGGTGGAATCATCTTAATGACGCCATGAAGAGTCAGCAGCACACAGTGTACATCAGGATGCTACTTTCCCTCAAATTACAGACTATAATCTCCAGGGTGCTTTCGAGTTTTTACCTCTATAGGCCTATTTTGTGTTCGTTTTGACCTTCTCTGTTATCTGTGCCTTTACTGTCACAGTTCCATGTTTATAAAAGCCAGAAGTCTCGACAGATTTTTCAAATACAAACTCTCTCTTAAATTCCTTTACAGTCTTTTTTATGATGTGTCAAATATTTACTCTCAGGATAACACAATACAATTCAACAGCACCACAAACGTCAACCTCTAAAACACTGTCTAGATTAATTAACATTTAATACAATTACCATACCACTCACAAACAAGCTGAAATGCATCTTGCACTATCCTCATCATCATCACTGCAGCATAAGAAGCCTCTTTTACTACACACGCTGGGGTGACGTCCGTGTAGCTGTTTAAGTTTTGATGCTGACGAGAGTGGTGGATGATGTTTGCTGTTCTCAGATAGCGGCCGCGATGGAGCACAAGCTTCGATGATTGGTAGGCAAGTCATTTTCTATGAAAAAGTGGAGCAACCCTTACAAAACCATTTCAACCATTTCCAGGATCTGATCCTCTGCAGGCCGGCACTCTCCTCTATTATTCAGACCCCTTTTTCTTTTCTTTTTTTTAAGAAATGGGCCAAGCCCTAGTGCAGCAGGCCTCCTGCACCTGCAATGCATTTCAAATGCAGCACTGCCTGCTGCATATTAAATGCTTCATGACCGATAAGAAAGTAAAAATAGACATTACACAGTACTACATACATGTGTAATGTGATGATGCAAGGAACATATTAATGAGACACCACCTTGTGTGTGAAAGAAAAAAAACACAATTTGACGTTGTAAACAACAACATACGCAAGTGCTCCATTAAAGATGCCCTGTATTCTGCAGTTTTCAGTTGTGTGTGATTGAATTTTCTCTCTCACTTCACCTCTTTGTTTTGATTTGCATCAGCATGGATGGAAATGTGCAGATATAGTTAGACACATCCACAACCCCTCTCCCATCTGGGCGAGTTGACGTTTTCATTTCCGGAAGGAAGTGTGGCAGACAGCGAGGCTGCTAGTGTGCTAATCTAATATTAGGGCTTTATAGCTTCTCCTGCCTCTGACACCTGTGAGCCTGCATACACATGTGAAAACTGATGGAGAACAAAGAAATGGGGGAAAACACTCCCCCTTGTGGCAGAAAATGGAAATAACTCGCTGCTTCTTCATTGCAGTATGTGTGTCTGTGTGTCAATAAATTCAATTATTTAGCTTGTTGACGCTCTGTATGCTGTGGCCCATCAACTGGTTTTGCTATCGAGCTTTTTTTGTATCAGTATTGATCAGCGGAGAGCGGGTCCTGGCCTATTTTCCATTCTGTCTGATTTAAGCCAAACACAGTCCATGCCCTCATCCTCAGGGAACCGTGTGATTGACAAATCTGGGTTATCTATGCCTGAATGTGAAGCTAGATTTATTCTTAATCCCACAAAAAAATTGTTTCGGTTTTGGCTGTTGCTCTGTGTGTGAGAGAGAGAGATAGTGTGTAAAGGCAGTCTGTGTTTCCTCTATTATATTAAATTATGTTTTTGCATGAGTGAATATATAAAATATGGATAAGCAAAGGCTTTTTAGACCCAAAGTAACCTGTATTTGAATCTATAGGTCTGTGTATGAGTGTGAAAAGGGAGGAATAGATGTCCTGTCCTTGGTGCACAGTGTGTACTGGGTGCTCATAAAGAGGGGTGCGGGGGAAGGGGGGGTGCAGGGAGGGGCTGTGACGAGGTCGGCATCTGCGTCACCATGGATACAAGGGAGGGAGGCAGTGAATTAATTTCGGGTGCTCCCTGTGAAATCACTGATCTATCGGACACTGCCTTTGTCGCTAGGCACAATGTTGAGCCAATCAGAGTGTCGGTTACACAGTCACATCGATCCCAGCTGACCAATCAGATTGTTATGTCACATCTGCTGTCACCAGGGCGTATTATGGATCCTTTTAATTATTGGCAGTTTCCAGAGAGGGTCTGTAAAATTCACCCTTCTCTGCAGCCAATGCTGTCACAGCCTGTTTACTGGGTTTGACTTTAACATTTTATTTTCATGAAGACACAGACATGGCATCTCACTTAAATATACATGAATAAAATTCAAACATTGTTTCTATTTGTGCTCATCTCCCCCGCCCTTCACTTACAGACACACACACACAGGGAAATCACACAGACTCTGATCATTCATTCCTAAAAAAAAAAACCACTGCAGTTCATGCTGTCGGTGCTACTAATGACTATTAATTAAATATTACTGACCAACCCTGTTTCAGTTGACCTTATGTAATGAGATTAGGATAGGAAATGTCTAATGTGATTAGTATAGTTTATCTTTCACAGTCCATGGCCTCGTTGCACAGACTGCACATGAAAGGAGTCTTTATGAACATCCTTTTACTTGTTACCAGTGTCTGTAAAACTGTAAAGAAACATAGACAGTACTGTATATAAAATGCCGTAGGAATAGTTAGATTAGATTAACAATGTGTGAATTAAACTCAAACTCTACTGTCCTGTCTCTAAAATTGAGTGCTGGCAGCTTGTGACACCACTGAGTGAAACAATCTCATCAGCAGCAACGACATGCTGTTTCTCCTGCCTGTTGTTTTACAGTCGAGTAACTAATTATGTGATATTTGGGTATTGTTCCATTACTTTCCAAATGAGTGAACACTGTGGTACTGTGCTTCTAGTTTTATCTCAGGGGTGTGTGCATGTGTGTGTGTTTGGGCATCCTCCATATTGCTGTGTCCTGGTTTTCATCTTGTTCCGGCTCATGTTTCCATGGACCCGCCCCTGTCCTACTTCCTCCAGAAACCAGCGGCTGCGAGCACGGATTTGGAAATAAATGATTAAGTGGAGGTTGGATTAAGTATGAGAGTGATTCATATTCTCCCCCACGTCTTTCTGTGTTCCCTTCTACTGAAATCACATGTCTTGTAAATAGAATATATAATACCTTTGTGTCGTTCGTATTGAATATGTGATTGTGGTCATCTAGTACATGCAAAGTATTCTATGGGATTCTGTGCATGTCTGTGTATGGATGTTGATGCTACCTAAAAAAAGACACCAAAAAGTATTCTCTCAGGGAAAACACAATATGTTTAGTGTGCATCTTTTAAAACTATTTTTCTGTCCTCCCTCAGAATATACTTAATATGTGTTCCTATTCTGAAATTTCACTTCAAATTTTTCAAATATTGTTATACACATTACACCAGTCTTTTACATCCTTATCTCCATTCATCTCCCTACATTTTTAGCTTATCTAAATCACCTGAGTGCTGCTGCATTTGGGTGTGGTTCTATAGTCACACTGTATGAGCCATATCAAAGCTGTTTATCAGAGAATCTGCAGAGAATGTGGTGAATTCGGTTCAGCAGCACATTTTCAGCACACAAAGAAAATGGGGGAATAAAAAGGTCTTAACAATAACAAGATACACACTGAGTAAGGAAGGAAAGATGCAAAAGGAGTAGGTTGCCCCCTTGTGTCGTGATGAGCACTACTCCGCACACAAACAGCACAGTGACATCAGTATCCCGTCACAAGAAGCAGGATGTGGTATATAGACTGCAGAAGTGGGGGTGGTCTCCTGGGTTCTGGCCCAGAGAGGGTGCAATGGGTTGGGCATGGCAGTGTGCAAAGGTCACCCTTTCTGTGGGGCTGTGGGGGTGGTAGGAGAAGGAGGCACTGCTGCTGAAGTGGATATGTCAGAGTGAATATGGTGCTGCAGTGCTACATTACCAATGCATGAGCAGCCCAGCTGCAGCACTGGACAGCCAACATGCACCGGAGTGTGGTTTGTGTTTTGGAGCTGTCATCACAATGTGAACTGATCTGCTCAGAAAGATGAAAGTACAGAATGAAACGGAACTGTAGTGCACAGAAATGTGGAGGTGGAATTCAAGTAGTGTATTTTTTAAATAAAACCATTGTTTTGCATTGAGTGTATATGTGTGTGTGTGTGTGTGTGTGTGTGTTGCTATGGAGATAGAGAGCTGTGCAGAAGGAGAGAGGGAAGGGGGGGAGGGTCTCGCCTTGGACCATGTTCAGATAGCACCCTTCCCCCATCTCCTCTCACACAAATGCACAAATGAACAGTGAGGTACACACCCTGACAACACACATCCACTCACACAGACACTAAAACACACACTAACACACACCTGATGGTTATGCTAAGGACTACCATGAAATCATTAGTATGGAGGAGATTCAGAAGCTAATTTGGTGACTGTATGGGGTGGAAGCCCTTTAATTATGCAGTGAACACGCCTCAACCGCTGCTGTCGACTGCTTCCGCCCATGCCCCCCCCCCCCCTTCACCTTCTCTCTGCTATCATTGCTTTGTGCTATTTCTCTTCTAACTTCAACACGTGAAAGATATAAACCACAGACAGACAAGCAGGTTAACTGGCACACATATATTTAACCACAGGATGTATTATGCACAGCTCCCAATGTGCAGGGAGCAAATACTGTGTATTTTTTCCTAAATCGCCATTTATCATTTTAATTATTCAGTAAACCAATTATCATATCCTCAGGAAATGTGACTTTGATCAAAGCAAAGAGACTTCATTAATAAAAAGTTAAATACTGCCTTCACAAGGACTTTGTTTTACAACTAATACTTTATCAATTAAACCAACACACGTGTGAATTTATACATGTTTGGGAAATATCATCTGCTGTTTCTGCATTAATGCATACAGAACCATGAATAGATTAACTGACCCCTCCGCAGATGCTTCCCAGAGGAGCCTTATCTATAATTGGAAGAGGAAGCTCAGTGTGCTCAGCATCTATTACATCTGCAGGACGCAATCAGGGTTTCCTCTACACGGCCTAATAACCCTTAAGTCCAACAGCCTCATCCCTATACTGTGTGTGGGCTAAAAAACACATGCTTCACTTGTTGATTGTAGAAAATAGTGTAGTTAATTTATAATTTCTTGTAAAAGGTGCAACTTGTGAAGGTGTAGGTGCTTATGAACACAAGTAAATGTCTTGTGCATTCGGCCTAGAAAAAAAGGTCATAGTGTCAGCAGGCCACAAAGCAGATTGGATGCCTGGATCATTTCTCTAATGTGCTGAGTAAACTGACGCATCATGATCATTATGTGTCATGTCGATTTTATGAGGAATATAATCCAGTCTGAAGTCCGATAAGGTCGCTGCCGCAGCATAAGCAGTGACCTACATATGAATCGTTGAATTTCATCTTCTGGGGCTGATGGACCAGGTGATCTTTGAATGTGGGTGCTTGTATGTATATAAATATCCCACAGAATGCTCTATCTATTGTAGTTTAATTTATGGGATGTACTATTTTGTCGTAATATACATTAGGAAAATTGAACAGGTCATGTGATCTATTATTGTTATTGCTGTTTGGGGTTAACAGATGACTGCGGCTCAGTCTGTGATGGTTATTAATATTTTCAAATCAAATCATGTTATCTACAGAATGGAAATGGGACAGGAGTTTCTCAATCCAGGGATTAATCCTGGGATTAAAGCTGAGGGAAATGTTCATAAACTCACATCTACACTCTGTGGGGAAACACAGTGAGAGACACCACAGCACCCAGACATCTCCCCTGTGCTGATGCATACAGCCGGACAATCCTGCTCAATTAAATCTGTGATTGGCCTTGAGATTGACATAGAAAAAACAAAAAGAAGGAAAAGGGAGTAATGTCGGTGGGGTTGGAAGAAATTGTATGAACAAAAATACATAGTTTGATCGGTGTTAAGCCCTCATTTGATCTTTATATATAAAACGGTGTGTTGTCATTTAATGTCACAGTAAAAATTCATGAATTGAAGATTAAAGTCTAGACTACTAGGAATGACTTACTTACAGGTTATCATAGAGACAGAGAAGTAGATAGAGATTCAGACAGAGAGTGAGCAAAAGAGAGACAGATCTAGAGATAAAGACAGTTAGAGAGAGAGAGAGAGAGCGAGCGAGAGAGAGAGAGAGAGAGAGAGACAACAAGATTGAGATGTTATCAGATAGAGAGGGACAGACACAGAGGGAGAGAGAGAGAAAGACAGAAAAGGAGATGAAATAGAAAGAGATACAGTGTGATAGAGAGAAATTCAGACAGAGAGGGAGCGCGAGACAGATACCTAGAGAGAGAGAGACAGACACAGAAAAAGAGATGCAGTCCGAAAGACAGACAGCGAGATAGGAAGAAATGCAAACAGACAGGGAGAGAGAGTCAGATATCTAGAGAGAGAGAGAGAGAGAGCAAGAGAGAGAGAGAGAGTGTGAGTGTGAGAGAGAGAGGGAAAGAGAAAAGAGATGCAAACAGATAGAGAGACACCAAGATAGAGAGAGATGCAGACAGATAGACTGAGAAAGACGGAAAGAGAGAGTGAGATGGAGATGCTTACAGATGGAGAAAAAAGAGGGAGGAAAAGAGAAAAATAAATATATATAGAGAGGGAGTTTGAATCTTAACAGGGTCACAACACATCAGGAACGTAATGTGCTGTCCATGGTGCTGAAAATAAATTCTAGCTCTCTGTTTAATTATTCAAAGGCGCATAGAGTTTAAACCAAAGCAATTGGCTGCTTTGGAGGCAACATATTATAGTTTCATTATTATCTGCATTTCACCTCTTTCACCACGTGGCGTCAGTGTTGATCCATCAGTGACAGCGCTACTCTCTGATACTACTAAGCCCCTCCTGTTTTCAGGCAATAGGAATGTTTCTTCAGTCTTTGTTATAAAGAGGCAGAGGACGGTGGAACATACGCTGGATTTTCCAACCACTTAAGAAGCTCACCTCAGCTGATATCTTCCATATAGTGCATTGACAATACTGAGCCGAATTATGCCTTTGCCTTGCCAATGGAGCTATTTGGGGATTTATCTGTGTCTTTTTCTTCTGGATTGTAATTGGCAAACGGTGTCTGGGCAGCTCTCCTATTCCGTCTCAGAGGAGCTGAACCCGGGGAGTCCGGTTGGAAATATCGCAAAGGATCTAAACCTTAATTCACAAGAGTTGGAATCCCGCATGTTCCAGATTGTTTCTGGATCAAAAAGGAAATATTTCGAGGTAAATCTAAAGACTGGTGTCCTTTACGTCAGTGAGAGAATAGACCGAGAGGATCTCTGTGCAGAGGAACTGAAATGCTCAGTAAGTGTGGAGGCTGTAATTAATAACCCTCTGAAGCTTTATCATATTGACTTAGACATTTTAGATGTAAATGACAACGCCCCAATGTTTACAACCAATTTACAGAATTTGTATATCGCAGAGAGCACGTTACCAGGAGTGAAATTCGCATTATCTGAAGCAAGTGATGCAGATGTGGGGAGGAACGGCGTCAGCACTTACAAATTGAGCCAGAATGAGCATTTCTCGCTGGCCGTGCACAAAGCAGGGGATCGTGGGTCTGCTGAGTTAGTGCTGCAGAGAGCGTTAGACCGAGAGAAACAGCCTGTCATCACCATGACGCTGACGGCGATAGATGGTGGGAACCCTCCGAAAACCGGCACCTCACAACTTATTATTAATGTTTTAGATATTAATGATAACATTCCGATATTCAGTGAAACGTTGTATAAGACAAGAATCCCCGAAAACACGCCTGTGGGTACAACAGTAGTCGCTGTGAACGCCAAGGACGCAGATGACGGCCTGAACGGGGAGATTGTGTATTCGCTGAGAAGCAAAGATCAAGATCGCGTGCTTGATATATTTGAAATTGACAGTCATACTGGTGTCATTGGGGTAAAAGGCAATATAGACTTTGAGGAGAGAAAGGCGTTTGAGATACGCGTGGAGGCAAGTGACAAAGGCCAGCCTCCCATGTCGGCTCACTGCAAGGTGCTGGTAGAAGTGGTGGACCTGAACGACAACGCTCCTGACATCACTGTGACGTCACTGCACAACACAGTGAAGGAGGACGCCGGTGTCGGCACCGTGGTGGCGCTGGTGTCAGTCCTCGATAGAGATGGAGGGAAAAACGGTGAAGTGAAAATCCAGATTAAAAACGAGGTGCCACTCAAACTCGAGACAAACTACAAAAACTATTATTCTCTGTTGGTTGCCGGACCCCTTGACAGGGAGACCGTCACTAGATACAACGTCACCATCGTGGCCACAGACTCAGGAGACCCGCCTCTCTCCAGCACCAGTGTAGTTTCTATACGAGTTTCCGACGTGAACGACAACGCACCGCTGTTCCCAGAGCCGCTGATTAATGTCTACGTGAACGAGAACAGTCCAGTGGGAGCAGTTATTAAAAAGGTGACTGCTACTGATGCGGATATTGACCAGAACAGTCAGGTGAGCTACTCGTTTTTACAAAGTAACAGTAACCCACTACCGTTATCTACAATGGTGAACATCAACTCGGAGACAGGAGATATAATCAGTCTGCAGTCGTTTAACTTCGAGGAGTTGAAAACGTTTCAGTTTAAAGTTCAGGCCACAGACTCTGGTGTTCCTCCGCTCAGCAGCAACGTGACTGTGAACGTTTTTATCCTGGATGAGAATGACAACAGTCCTTCGGTTCTTTCTCCATATTCTGAGCACGGCTCCGTTAACAGTGAGAGCATCCCCTATTCTGCTGAAGCGGGATACTTTGTGGCAAAGATCAGAGCTGTAGACGCAGACTCTGGATACAACGCGCTGCTTTCTTATCACCTCTCTGAGCCCAAAGGAAACAACCTCTTCCGGATCGGAACCAGCACCGGGGAAATCAGGACTAAGAGGAGAATGAGTGACAATGACTTGAAAACTCACCCCTTGGTGGTGCTGGTTTCTGATAACGGAGAACCCTCACTGTCAGCTACTGTGTCTATAGATGTGGTGGTGGTTGAGAACACAGCTGACATCCAGACTCAGTTCAGACATGTGCCCACAAAGGACGATGGCTTCTCTGATTTAAACCTGTATCTGCTGATCGGCATCGTGTCGGTGTCAGTCATCTTTCTGCTGAGCCTCATCACTTTAATAGCTGTAAAATGCCACAGGACAGACAGTAGCTTCAGCAGGTACAGCGCCCCAATGATCACCACCCACCCTGACGGGAGCTGGTCTTACTCAAACGCTACTCAGCAGTATGACGTCTGCTTCAGCTCAGACACGCTCAAGAGTGACGTAGTGGTTTTCCCCGCACAGTTTCCGCCAGCAGATGCGGAGCTGATCAGTATTAATGGAGGAGACACGTATGGCAGGACTCAGACTTTACCCACCAAGGAGAAGGTGAGTGAACAGTGAAAGTGTAATCTTAAGTTGTTATTCTCGAGGGTTGTGGTTGAGAACATGCTGCTGTTTAATATGAAGACAATTCACAACGATGTATCGATTTATGGTTACATTTCTTAATGTGCTGTGTGCGTTATGTTGTAGTATATAGGCCAAGGCAACGATAACTGTGAAGTTAAAAACAATGCAACTTTGAGTAATTATTATGAGAAACTGTAATATATTTGTGTCGTTGTCCATGGTGCTGAACTCCTCACCACAGTGTGTGTGGTTTTTGCGGTAAAAAGATGGCAACACTTTTTATGCGGGTGTAATCATCTATATTCACCTGACATATCTTGCAGTTCTTTATATTTATTAATGCATGATGTGTACCAGTCGTATGCTCTTCAAATAAATCAATCTTTAATTTGTGGATTTAGAGAACAAAACAAAAATGTTGTATTCCTTATTTGCATTCACTTGTATATACTTTTATATTACAAGTTGTCTATAAATACGTGGCATTAATAAGGGAATCAAGCGTATTTTTGTGATTCATGACTTATACTTAGTGCAGAAGTATGTAGATTGTTTCTGTGTTTTGTTGTAAGTGTAGTTATTTCACATGACCACATGAGGACATTGCAGACCATCACATTTTTATCTCCGTCTTTGTTGCTTGAGGCTCCTCCCAGTATCAGATGATGAGGAGGAGGATGTTTCTCAGGGCTTTGTTACACAGAGTCGCAGTTCACGAGTAGACTGTGTAGCCATCGTGTAGTCAGTGTTTCATACAAAGAAGGATATTGTTCTGAATTTTCAAGCGGGATTTTGGAGACTGGAATCCATATGGTCTGTTCACTTTGGATAAGAACATGTCGTCGCGGAGGACACGCAACTCAGTCGGGATTTATATAGTCGTTGTTCTCCTGGATTGTTGCTGGGATACGGTGTCCGGGCAGCTCTCTTACTCCGTGTCAGAGGAGGTAAACCCGGGGACTTCAGTGGGAAATCTCGCAAAAGATCTAAACCTCAATGTCCATGACTTGGAAGTGCGTATGTTTCAGATTGTCAGTGGATCGAAGAGAAAATATTTTGACTTAAATCTAAAAACGGGTGTTCTTTACGTCAATGAGAGAATAGACCGCGAGGAGCTTTGTGCGAAGGCTACAAAATGCACCGTCAATGTAGAGGCCGTGATCAACAATCCGCTGAAGCTGTATCGTTTGGAGATAAATGTGCTCGATATTAATGACAACGCACCACGTTTCTCTGAGGATTTGCAGTCGCTAAACATCGCAGAAAGTACAGTGCCGGGAGGGAAATTTGGATTTATCGGGGCGTCAGATCTCGATGTTGGTAAGAACAGCGTGAGCACATATAAGCTGAGTCCAAATGAATATTTCTATTTAGAGACTCTCAAGGGAGGAGACGGCGTGTCTGCTAAGCTTGTGCTTCAGAAAGCTTTAGACCGAGAGACACAGCCTGCAATAAAACTCACCGTGACCGCAGTTGACGGAGGAAACCCACCCAAGTCAGGGACATCCTTGATTATTATAAATGTTTTAGACAATAACGATAATGCTCCTACTTTCAGTAACTCTTTATACAAAGCACGCATTTATGAGAATTTACCAATAGGTACAACTGTTATAGTTTTAAATGCATCAGACGCAGATGACGGCTTGAATGCTGAAATTCAATATTCTTTTAGAAGTAAAGGTCAGGAACAGGTTCTTGATGTATTTAAAATAGACTCAAGAACAGGTGCAATTTTAGTGAACGGTGAAATCGACTATGAGGACAACCCTGTGTTTGAGATTCATGCACAAGCCAGTGACAAAGGCCAGCCCCCGATGTCTGCAGATTGTAAGGTGCTGGTAGAAGTGGTAGATCTGAACGACAACGCTCCTGAGATCACTGTGACGTCACTACTAAACACAGTGAAGGAGGACGCTGAAGTAGGTACTGCTATTGCACTTGTTTCTGTCCTGGATAAAGATGGTGGCAAAAACGGGGCAGTTAAAGCTGTGATTTCAAACAATGTGCCCTTTAAACTGGAAACCAATTATAAAAATTATTACTCTTTAGTTGTTAGTGATCTGATTGACAGAGAATCTCAGGCTCACTACAATGTTACTATCATAGCAACTGATGAGGGGACTCCACCTCTCTCCAGCACCAACATAGTTATTGTTCATGTATCTGATGTTAATGATAATCCACCTCGCTTCTCAAAGCCACTGGTTAATGTTTATGTGAAAGAGAACAGTCCAGTAGGAGCAATTATCAAGACTGTGACTGCAACTGATGCTGATATTAATCAAAATGGCCAAGTGAGCTATTCATTTTTGAAAAGTAACAGTAACACGTTACCATTATCTGCAATGGTGAACATCAACTCAGAGACAGGAGATATAATCAGTCTGCAGTCATTTAACTTCGAGGAGTTGAAAACGTTTCAGTTTAAAGCTCAAGCCACAGACTCTGGTGTTCCTCCGCTCAGCAGCAACGTTACTGTGAACGTTTTTATCCTGGATGAGAATGACAACAGTCCTTCGGTTCTTTCGCCATATTCTGAGCATGGCTCCGTAAACAGTGAGAGCATCCCCTATTCTGCTGAAGCCGGATACTTTGTGGCAAAGATCAGGGCTGTAGACGCAGACTCTGGATACAACGCGCTGCTTTCTTATCACCTCTCTGAGCCCAAAGGAAACAACCTCTTCCGGATCGGAACCAGCACCGGGGAAATCAGGACTAAGAGGAGAATGAGTGACAATGACCAGAAAACTCACCCCTTGGTGGTGCTGGTTTCTGATAACGGAGAACCCTCCCTGTCAGCTACTGTGTCTATAGATGTGGTGGTGGTTGAGAACACAGCTGACATCCAGACTCAGTTCAGACATGTGCCCACAAAGGACGATGGCTTCTCTGACATAAATCTGTATCTGCTGATCGGCATCGCGTCGGTGTCAGTCATCTTTCTGCTGAGCCTCATCACTTTAATAGCTGTCAAATGCCACAAGACAGACAGCAGCTTCAGCAGGTACAGTGCCCCAATGATCACCACCCACCCTGACGGGAGCTGGTCTTACTCGAACGCTACTCAGCAGTATGACGTCTGCTTCAGCTCAGACACGCTCAAGAGTGACGTAGTGGTTTTCCCCACACCGTTTCCGCCTGCAGATGCAGAACTGATCAGTATAAACGGAGGAGACACATATAACAGGACCCAGACTTTACCCACCAAAGAGAAGGTAAGAGAAATTGTTTCAAAAGCAGTAGTTCAGTCTGTGTGAGTTTCACGAAAGCTATGGCGTAAACCATGTCCTGTTGATTTTCATTTTCTCAGGTGACAATACTTCTTGAAATTTGTCCAAGCTTTGGATTTGTGTTGAAGTATACAATGAGCCGACACGTAACAGTATATTGAGTTCATTAAACTCTGACGAGATACAGAAAGTGTATGTCGCTGTCCATGGTTCTGAAATAAGCACCAGAGTGTGTTATTCGCTGTCTGCAGAGTGCAACAGGACAATATGTCCGATAATTTCAAATAGTAATATATATTGTCATTGAAAATCTATTCAGATCTTTATAGTTATTTTTTTTTAATTAATAATGACATCACAAATTTAAATGGGAGCGAGTACAGTGTCAATTTCCGTTTTGATTGTTTTACATGGGGGTCAAAATTGTTTATTTGAAATTGATTTGTTTGCACAAATTGCAAATAATTTCTGTGATACTGAGAGATGTTGAGTGCAGTTATTACAAATCCCCACTAGGGGACACCGGAGACCAGGACATCTGAAAGCGGTTTTAGATTTGCTGGCGCACACGACTCCTCCCAGAAATTGACGAGGGTGATTGGGTTTCTCTGGGCTTTGTTACAAAGAGACGCACGGCGAGAGAGATGATACTCCCTATCCGACTGGCTTTTACTGAGAGCTGTTGACGGGAGTAGATGGACTGGCATTTATGGATATTTTTTGTTGGATATAATTATGCATTTCTCAAGCGGATGGAACATTTGGGGGATTTACTTTATCACCGTGCTGCTGAATTGTTGCTGGGAAGCGGCGTCTGGGCAGCTCTCGTATTCCATCTTAGAGGAGGCAAACCCGGGGACGTCTGTTGGAAATCTTGCTAAGGACCTAAATCTCAACGTGCAAGAGTTGGAGTCTCGTATTTTTCAGATCGTTCATGGATCTAAGAAAAAATATTTCGACGTGAATCTAAAAACGGGGTTTCTTTACGTCAATGAGAGAATAGACCGCGAGGAGCTTTGTGCGAAAGCTACGCAATGCACCGTCAATGTAGAGGCCGTGATCAACAATCCGCTGAAGCTGTATCGTTTGGAAATAAATGTGCTTGATATAAATGATAATGCGCCACATTTCTCGGATAATTCTCAGTCACTTAATATTGCGGAAAGCACTTTGCCAGGAATCAAATTTGGGCTGATAGAGGCATCGGATTTAGATGTCGGTAAGAACAGTGTAAACACGTACAAGCTCAGTAATAATGACTATTTTTCTTTGGACATTCACAAAAGAGGAGATAGCGTGTCTACGGAGCTAGTGCTGCAAAAAGCTTTAGACCGCGAGCATGACTCTGTTATAAAACTCACACTCACTGCTGTAGACGGAGGACACCCACCAAAGTCAGGGACATCACAAATTATTATCACCGTTTTAGACAATAACGACAATCCCCCCGTTTTCAGCAAACCATTATACAAAATTCAAATATGTGAAAATGTTCCATCAGGATCTAAAGTGATTGTTCTGAATGCGACAGATGCAGATGATGGTATAAATAGTGAAGTGGAATATTCTTTGAGGAAAAAAGGTCAGGATCACGTTCTAGATTTATTTCAAATAGACAGTAACACCGGTGTGATTTCAGTCAAAGGGAAGATTGACTATGAGGAAAATCCTGCGTTTGAGATTCATGCACAAGCTAGTGACAAAGGCCAGCCCCCGATGTCAGCTCATTGTAAAGTGCTAGTAGAAGTAGTGGATCTGAACGACAACGCTCCTGAGATCACTGTGACGTCATTAGTTGACACAGTGAAGGAGGACGCTGAAGTAGGTACTGCTATTGCACTTGTTTCTGTCCTGGATAAAGATGGTGGCAAAAACGGGGCAGTTAAAGCTGTGATTTCAAGCGATGTCCCCTTTAAACTGGAAACCAATTATAAAAATTATTACTCATTGGTAGTTAATGGTCTTGTTGATAGAGAATCTCGGGCTCACTACAATGTTACTATCATAGCAACTGATGAAGGGACTCCTCCTCTCTCCAGCACCAACATACTTATTGTTCATGTGTCTGATGTTAATGATAATCCACCTCGCTTCTCAGAGCCACTTGTTAATGTTTATGTGAAAGAGAACAGTCCAGTAGGAGCAATTATCAAGACTGTGACTGCAAATGATGTTGATATTAATCAAAATGGCCAAGTGAGCTATTCATTTTTGAAAAGTAACGTTGACACGTTACCATTATCTGCAATGGTGAATATCAACTCAGAGACAGGAGATATAATCAGTCTGAAGTCGTTTAACTTCGAGGAGATTAAAACGTTTCAGTTTAAAGTTCAGGCCACAGACTCTGGTGTTCCTCCACTCAGCAGCAACGTGACTGTGAACGTTTTTATCCTTGATGAGAATGACAACAGTCCTGCGGTTCTTTCTCCATATTCTGAGCACAGCTCCGTAAACAGTGAGAGCATCCCCTATTCTGCTGAAGCGGGATACTTTGTGGCAAAGATCAGGGCTGTAGACGCAGACTCTGGATACAACGCGCTGCTTTCTTATCACCTCTCTGAGCCCAAAGGAAACAACCTCTTCCGGATCGGAACCAGCACCGGGGAAATCAGGACTAAGAGGAGAATGAGTGACAATGACTTGAAAACTCACCCCTTGGTGGTGCTGGTTTCTGATAACGGAGAACCCTCCCTCTCAGCTACTGTGTCCATAGATGTGGTGGTGGTCGAGAGCACAGCTGACATCCAGACCCAGTTTAGACATGTGCCCACAAAGGACGATGGCTTCTCTGATTTAAACCTGTACCTGCTGATCGGCATCGTGTCGGTGTCAGTCATCTTTCTGCTGAGCCTCATCACTTTAATAGCAGTCAAATGCCACAGGACAGACAGCAGCTTCAGCAGGTACAGCGCCCCAATGATCACCACCCACCCTGACGGGAGCTGGTCTTACTCTAAAGCTACTCAGCAGTATGACGTCTGCTTCAGCTCAGACACGCTCAAGAGTGACGTAGTCGTTTTCCCCGCACAGTTTCCGCCTGCAGATGCGGAACTGATCAGTATTAACGGAGGAGACACTTATGGCAGGACTCAGACTTTACCAAACAAAGACAAGGTAAGACAATAGTTACATGAAGTACTTGTTGCTGTGTATTTTCTATCGAGGATCAATTAACATGAAAAGCAGTTTTGTTGTATATGAAAATAATTGTTATGTGGCTTAAAAACTGGTGCATATTAAGCCAGCATGAAGTCTCAATTTTAGAATATCATGATTTGCTTCCGGATTTTACTTCACAATTATGAAACAATTTATTTACCATTGAAATGAAAAAGAAGAAAGGGGCAAATTAAAATATACACAATGAGCAAAATATCAGAGACCCCTATTCTACAAAGGACAATAATACAGGGTCGCTTACTTCGTAGTTTAATTTTGCAACTGTAGTTAGCTTTTCATTGTAATTTCAGAAATTTTTGGCGTCTGATTTTGTTCTGTCTTTTGGTCGATATCCGAGGTGCTGAACGCAACTTTTAAAACTTGCTTCCTGTTGCCAGAGCGTAATGCATAACAAAAAGTTTTTTATTTGCACATTCTCATTGAATATGCTTACGCAATTCGTTGATGATAATTATGAAACGGTATGCTGCAGTTGTCACCATGTACCTTAAAGAAAACTATGTTTGTTTACAATGTCCAGTCTCTATAATATTCAAGAATCAAAGGTTCAGTTCATTTATCCGTTTAATTTGCTGTAAGTACTGTGATATATTTCTGTATAACCGACTGTTATAGAAATACTTCAGTTTAAATTGATGATTTAGACATCAGTAATTCAAACGTCCGTGTTAAATTATTTGATAATTTTCATGTTTTCACTCGCATGTATATAAGGAGAAATTAGGAAGTTTAATTATGCCCAGTGTTATTATTGTTAATACATCATGCAGTTTACACAAGTGTCCACATGGAGACACTGCAGACCATCACATTTGGATTTGCTATTTAATGTCTTAGGGCTCCGCCTAGATTCAGCGGATGATGTGGGCTTTGTTACAAAGAGAGGTCGGACGACAAAGAACGGTCGTGTCTTTTGGTTGGGAAAATGCCGACATCGTTGCTTGGATTATTTCTTCGCTGACCGTGGGATCATAGTTTTTTAACGTATTATTCAGATTGGCCTGCATTCTCCTTCCCGACGTGTGGAATTATGCATTTACCGAGCAGAACGGGCTCTGTGTGGATATATCTGCTGTTCGTGTTGCTGGATTGTTACTGGGAGCCAGTGTCCGGGCAGCTCTCTTACTCCGTCTCAGAGGAGGTGAATGTGGGGACTGTGGTCGGGAATATCGCTAAAGATCTGAACATCAACGTCCAGGATTTGGAGTCCCGCATGTTTCAGATCGTTTCTGGATCAAAGAGGAACTATTTCGAGGTAAATCTAAAGACTGGTGTCCTCTACGTTAATGAGAGAATAGATCGGGAGGAACTCTGCGGCGACGAAGCTAAATGTTCACTCAGTGTAGAAGCGGTTATTAATAATCCATTAAAACTGTACCGGATTGAAGTTGCAATCTTTGACGTGAATGATAATTCACCATCATTTCTCAGCACGTCACAGATAATCAATATTACTGAGAACACCGCGGCAGGGGCTAAATTCCCCCTCCATCCTGCTCACGACCCAGACGTCGGTAAAAATAATGTTAAGAATTACAAGCTTAGTCAAAACGAACATTTCTCCCTTGACACATATAAAGGAGAAACTGTAACTACGGAATTAGTGCTTCAGAAAGCTTTAGATCGAGAAAAACAGTCTGTGGTTCGACTCACGCTGACTGCGATAGATGGAGGAACTCCTGCTAAATCAGGCAGCATCATAGTTATAGTGAATGTGTTGGACATTAATGATAACGCTCCCATATTCAATCAAAAACTTTATAAAGCCAGCGTTCATGAAAATGTGAGAATAGGCACCTCCATAATAACACTGAACGCAACGGATTTAGATACGGGCCCAAATGGACACGTGTCATATTCATTTAGTGACATAGGTCGAGGAAAACAAACTGATCTGTTTTCCATTGATGAAAAAACAGGGACTGTAACAAATAAAAAGAATATCGACTTTGAAGAGAACAACGCTTTTGAGATAAGAGTACAAGCAAGTGATGGAGCTTCGTCTCCGATGACATCACATGTAAAATTATTGATTGAAGTCTTAGACGTTAATGACAATGCTCCTGAAATTTCAGTGACGTCACTGTTAAACACCGTGAAAGAGGACGCGTCCATCGGCACAGCTATTGCTCTTGTTTCAGTACTTGATAAAGACGGAGGTAAAAATGGGATCGTGAAATGTAAAATTTCAAATAACGTCCCTTTCAAACTTGAGTCGAATTATAAGAATTACTACTCGCTGGTGGTGGACGGTCCTCTTGACAGAGAGAGCGCATTTCAATACAATATCAGCATCACCGCTACTGACGAGGGGAACCCACCTCTCTCCAGTACAAGTGTAATTACTGTACACGTCTCAGATGTAAATGATAACAGACCTGTATTCACAGTATCTACCATAAATGTATATGTGCGAGAAAACAGTCCAGTAGGAGCAGTTATAAAAACAGTGTCCGCATTTGATGACGACTTCGATCAGAATGGTCAGATGAGATTTTCATTTTTACAAAGTAACACTGACACGTTACCATTATCTGCAATGGTGAATATCAACTCAGAGACAGGGGATATAATCAGTCTGCAGTCCTTTAACTTTGAGGAGTTGAAAACGTTTCAGTTTAAAGTCCAGGCCACAGACTCTGGTGCTCCTCCGCTCAGCAGCAACGTGACTGTGAACGTTTTTATCCTGGATGAGAATGACAACAGTCCTTCGGTTCTTTCTCCATATTCTGAGCACGGCTCCGTTAACAGTGAGAGCATCCCCTATTCTGCTGAAGCGGGATACTTTGTGGCAAAGATCAGGGCTGTAGACGCAGACTCTGGATACAACGCACTGCTTTCGTATCACCTCTCTGAGCCAAAAGGAACCAACCTCTTCCGGATTGGAACCAGCACCGGGGAAATCAGGACTAAGAGGAGAATGAGTGACAATGACCTGAAAACTCACCCCTTGGTGGTGGTGGTTTCTGATAACGGAGAACCCTCCCTGTCAGCTACTGTGTCTATAGATGTGGTGGTGGTCGAGAGCACAGCTGACATCCAGACTCAGTTCAGACATGTGCCCACAAAGGACGATGGCTTCTCTGATTTAAACCTGTATCTGCTGATCGGCATCGTGTCGGTGTCAGTCATCTTTCTGCTGAGCCTCATCACTTTAATAGCTGTCAAATGCCACAGGACAGACAGCAGCTTCAGCAGGTACAGCGCCCCAATGATCACCACCCACCCTGATGGGAGCTGGTCTTACTCTAATGCTACTCAGCAGTATGACGTCTGCTTCAGCTCAGACACGCTCAAGAGTGACGTGGTGGTTTTCCCCGCACAGTTTCCGCCTGCAGATGCGGAACTGATCAGTATTAACGGAGGAGACACTTACGGCAGGACTCAGACTTTACCAAACAAAGACAAGGTAAGACAAAATTTACATCAAGTACTTGCTGCTGTGTATTTTCTATCGAGGATCAATTACCATAATAAGCAGTTTTGTGGTATCTGAAAATAATAAGGTATGTTATGTGGTTTCAAAACCGGCGCATTTTAGCCAACTTGAAGTCTCTTTTGTAATTCGGATGAAACTTAGTCAGCAGATTTTTCTTATATACATGAATGATCATGATTTGCTTCAAGATTCTACTTCGATCTATTCACAAGTGAATGGAAAATTAAAAACGGTTCAAATAAAAAAACACACTATGTGCAACATTGCTAGAATCCATTTTGTACAACGGAAAAAAATACAGGGTTGCTGACTTTGTAGTGTAATTTTGCAACTGTAGTTTGCTTTTCATTTGTTGGTGGTTTTTAATTTCAGACATTTTTGGAGTCTGATTTTGTTCTGTCTCTTGGTCGCTATCCATGGTGCTGAACGCAAACATTTTAAAACTCGCTTCCTGTTGCCAGAGCATAATGCAAAACAAAAAGTTTTTTAATTGCACATTTTCATTTAATATGTTGATGAGTTTCGTTGATGACAATTTTGAAACTGTATGCTGCAGTTGCCACTATGTACCTTAAAGAAAACTATGTTTGTTTACCATGTCCAGTCTCTGGTGTACTCAAGAATCAAAGGTTCAGTTAATTTATCCGTTTAACTTGCTTTTTATTACTGTGAGATATTTCTTGAGATTCAGTCATTTTCTTAAAACCAACTGTTATAGAAATTCTTCAATTTAAATTGATGATTTAGACATCAGTAATTCAACGTCCGTGTTAAATTATTTGATCATTTTCATGTTTTCACTCGCATGTATATAAGTAGATATTAGGAAGTTTAATATCGCCCGGTGTTATTATTGTCAATACATCATGCAGTTTACACAAGTGTCCACATGGAGACACTGCAGACCATCACATTTGGACTTGCCATGTAATGTGTTAGGGCTCCGCCTAGATTCAGCGGATGATGTGGGCTTTGTTACAAAGAGAGGTCGGACGACAAAGAACGGTCGTGTCTTTTTTTCGGGAAAATGCCGACATCGTTGCTTGGATTATTTCTTCGCTGACCCTTGTATCATCGTTTTTGTAACGTATTATTCAGATTGGCCTGCATGCTCCTTCCCGACGTGAGGAATTATGCATTTACCGAGCAGAACGGGCTCTGTGTGGATATATCTGCTGTTCATGCTGCTGGATTGTTTCTGGGAGCCGGTGTCAGGGCAGCTCTCTTACTCCGTCTCAGAGGAGGTGAATGTGGGGACTGTTGTCGGGAATATCGCTAAAGATCTGAACATCAACGTCCAGGATTTGGAGTCCCGCATGTTTCAGATCGTTTCTGGATCAAAGAGGAAATATTTCGAGGTAAATCTAAAGACTGGTGTCCTCTACGTTAATGAGAGAATAGATCGGGAGGAACTCTGCGGCGACGAAGCTAAATGTTCACTCAGTGTAGAAGCGGTTATTAATAATCCATTAAAACTGTACCGGATTGATGTTACAATCTTGGATGTTAACGACAATTCAGCATCATTTATCGGTACGTCACAGGTAGTAGATATTTCGGAGAGCACAGCCACCGGGGCTAAATTTCCCCTTAATACTGCTGAGGATGCGGACGTCGGTAAAAACACAGTAAATACGTACAAGCTTAGTCAAAATGAACATTTTTCTCTCGATACACATAAAGGGGACAGTGTATCTACCGAATTAGTGCTTCAGAAAGTTTTAGACCGAGAAAAACAGTCTGTGATTCGACTCACGCTGACTGCGATTGATGGAGGAACTCCTGCCAAATCAGGAACGATGGTCATTACAATAAATGTCTTGGATAGTAATGACAACGCTCCGGTATTCAGTCAAACTCTGTACAAAGCCAAAGTGTTTGAAAATGTTAAGATAGGAACATCAATTATCACATTGAATGCTACTGATTTGGATGCGGGTCATAACGGACAAGTATTATACTCATTCAGTAAAGCAGGTCAAGGAAAACACACGAATCTGTTTTCTGTCGATGAAAAAACAGGGATGGTCACAAATAAAAAGAATATTGACTTTGAAGAGAACAACGCTTTTGAGATTAGAGTTCAGGCCAGTGACGGAGCTACACCTCCCCTCACGTCACATGCCAAATTATTGATTGAAGTCTTAGACGTTAATGACAATGCGCCGGAAATTTCCGTGACGTCACTGTTAAACACCGTGAAAGAGGACGCGTCCATTGGCACAGCTATTGCTCTTGTTTCAGTACTTGATAAAGACGGAGGTAAAAATGGGATCGTGAACTGTAAAATTTCAAATAACGTCCCTTTCAAGCTTGAGTCGAATTATATGAATTACTACTCGCTGGTGGTGGACGGTCCTCTTGACAGAGAGAGCGCATCTCAATACAATATCAGCATCACCGCTACTGACGAGGGGAACCCACCTCTCTCCAGTACAAGTGTTATTACTGTACACGTCACAGATGTAAATGATAACAGACCTGTATTCACAGAATCTACCATCAATGTGTATGTGAGAGAAAACAGTCCAGTAGGAGCAGTTATAAAAACAGTGTCCGCATTTGATGACGACATCGATCAGAATGGTCAGATGAGATTTTCATTTTTACAAAGTAACGCTGACACGTTACCATTATCTGCAATGGTGAATATCAACTCAGAGACAGGAGATATAATCAGTCTGCAGGCTTTTAACTTCGAGGAGTTGAAAACGTTTCAGCTAAAAGTCCAGGCCACAGACTCTGGGGTTCCTCCGCTCAGCAGCAACGTGACTGTGAACGTTTTTATCCTGGATGAGAATGACAACAGTCCTTCGGTTCTTTCTCCATATGCTGAGCACAGCTCCGTTAACAGTGAGAGCATCCCCTATTCTGCTGAAGCGGGATACTTTGTGGCAAAGATCAGGGCTGTAGACGCAGACTCTGGATACAACGCGCTGCTTTCTTATCACCTCTCTGAGCCCAAAGGAAACAACCTCTTCCGGATTGGAACCAGCACCGGGGAAATCAGGACTAAGAGGAGAATGAGTGACAATGACTTAAAAACTCACCCCTTGGTGGTGCTGGTTTCTGATAACGGAGAACCCTCCCTGTCAGCTACGGTGTCTATAGATGTGGTGGTGGTGGAGAGCACAGCTGACATCCAGACCCAGTTCAGACATGTGCCCACAAAGGACGATGGCTTCTCTGATTTAAACCTGTATCTGCTGATCGGCATCGTGTCGGTGTCAGTCATCTTTCTGCTGAGCCTCATCACTTTAATAGCTGTCAAATGCCACAGGACAGACAGCAGCTTCAGCAGGTACAGCGCCCCAATGATTACCACCCACCCTGACGGGAGCTGGTCTTACTCTAAAGCTACTCAGCAGTATGACGTCTGCTTCAGCTCAGACACGCTCAAGAGTGACGTAGTGGTTTTCCCCGCACAGTTTCCGCCTGCAGATGCAGAACTAATCAGTATTAACGGAGGAGACACTTATGGCAGGACTCAGACTTTACCAAACAAAGACAAGGTAAGACAAAATTTACATCAAGTACTTGTTGCTGTGTATTTTCTATAGAGGATCAACTACCATAATAAGCAGTTTTGTGGTATATGAAAATAATTATGTTTGTTAAATGGTTTCAAAATAGGCGCATATTTAGCCAGCATGAAGTCTCTTCTTTTATTCAGATGTAACGTAGTCACCACATTTTTTGTACACGTGAATATCAGGATTTGCTTCAAGATTCTGCTTCCTCTATTCACCAATGAAAAGAAAATTAAAAACGGGTCAACTGAAAAACACACAATGAGCAACATTGCAAGAATTACTTTTCTACAACGGACATAGACACAGGATTTCTGACTTTGTAGTGGAATTTTGCAACTGTAGTTTGCTTTTCATTTGTTGGTGGTTTTTTAATATCAGACATTTTTGGCGTCTGATATCGTTTTGTCCCTTTGTGGCTTTCTGTGGGGGTGAACACAACTTTTGAAACTCACTACCAGTTCCCAGAATGTAATGCAAAACAAAAACGTTGTTTAAGTGCACATTTTCTTAAATATGTTTTTTAGTTTCTTTGAGGATAATTGTGAAACAGTACCATGTACCTAGAATAAATCTGTTTATATCATATCTGCAGTCACTTTAATACTCAGTGATAGTGATTCAGTTCATTTATCAGTCTAACTGGCTGTAACTACTGTGAGATATTTCTTGAGATTTCAGTCACTTTATAAAACCGACTGTTATATAATTACTTCAGTTTGAATATGTTTTTTGTAATTAGTATTTATAACGTCTTTGTTAATATTTGATCATGTTTATGTTTTCACTCGCATTTATATAAGGAGATATTAGGAAGTTTAATAACGCCCTGTTTTTATTATTGTTAATGCATCATGTAGTTTAGACAAATGTCCACATGGAGACACTGCAGACCATCACATTTGGACTTGCATTTTAATGTGTTAGGGCTCCGCCTAGATTCAGCGGATGATGTGGGCTTTGTTACAAAGAGAGGTCTGACGACAAAGAACGGTCGTGTCTTTTGGTTGGGAAAATGCCGACATCTTTGCTTGGATTATTTCTTCGCTGACCCTGGGATCATAGTTTTTGTAACATATTATTCAGATTGGCCTGCATTCTCCTTCTCGACGTGTGGAATTATGCATTTACCGAGCAGAACGGGCTCTGTGTGGATATATCTGCTGTTCGTGCTGCTGGATTGTCACTGGGAGCCGGTGTCTGGGCAGCTCTCTTACTCCGTTTCAGAGGAGGTGAATGTGGGGACTGTCGTCGTGAATATCGCTAAAGATCTAAACATCAACATACAGGATTTAGAGTCCCGTATGTTTCAGATCGTTTCTGGATCAAAGAGGAAATATTTCGAGGTAAATCTAAAGACTGGTGTCCTCTTCGTTAATGAGAGAATAGATCGGGAGGAACTCTGCGGCGACGAAGCTAAATGTTCACTCAGTGTAGAAGCTGTTATTAATAACCCGTTAAAACTCTACCGGATTGAAGTTACAATCTTAGACATGAACGATAATTCACCATTATTTCTCAGCGCATTACAGATGATCAACATTAGTGAGAACACAGCGGCAGGGGCTAAATTTATTTTGAAACGAGCCCACGACAAAGACGTCGGTAAAAACTCTGTAAATACATACAAGCTGAGTCAAAATGATTATTTCTCTCTTACTACGCATAAGGGAGAAAGTGCATCTCCCGAATTAGTGCTTCAGAAAGGTTTAGATCGAGAAAAACAGTCTGTGATTCGCCTCACGCTGACTGCAATTGATGGAGGAACTCCTGCTAAATCAGGCAGCATCATTATTACAGTGAATGTGTTGGACAGTAATGATAACGCTCCTATATTCAGTCAAACACTCTATAAAACGAGTGTTTATGAGAATGTGAAAATAGGCAGCACGATAATGACGCTGAATGCCACGGATTTGGATGTGGGTCCAAACGGACAAATTTCATATTCATTTATTGAAATAGATCAGGAAAAACAAACTGACCTGTTTTCTATCGATGAAAAAACAGGGACCGTAACAAATAAAAATAATATTGACTTTGAAGAGAACAACGCTTTTGAGATTCGAGTACAAGCCAGTGATGGAGCTACACCTCCCCTCACGTCACATGCCAAATTATTGATCGAAGTCATGGACGTTAATGACAATGCTCCGGAAATTTCAGTGACGTCACTGTCAAACACCGTGAAAGAGGACGCGTCCATCGGCACAGCTATTGCTCTTGTTTCAGTATTTGATAAAGACGGAGGTAAAAATGGGATCGTAAACTGTAAAATTTCAAATAACGTCCCTTTCAAGCTTGAGTCAAATTATAAGAATTACTACTCGCTGGTGGTGGACGGTCCTCTTGACAGAGAGAGCGCATCTCAATACAATATCAGCATCACCGCTACTGACGAGGGGAGCCCACCTCTCTCCAGTACAAGTGTTATTACTGTACACGTGTCAGATGTAAATGATAACAGACCTGTATTTGCAGAATCTACCATGAATGTATATGTGAGAGAAAACAGTCCAGTAGGAGCGGTTATAAAGACAGTGTCCGCATTTGATGACGACATCGATCAGAATGGTCAGATGAGATTTTCCTTTTTACAAAGTAACAGTGACACGTTACCATTATCTGCAATAGTGAATATCAACTCAGAGACAGGAGATATAATCAGTCTGCAGTCGTTTAACTTCGAGGAGTTGAAAACGTTTCAGTTTAAAGTTCAGGCCACAGACTCTGGTGTTCCTCCGCTCAGCAGCAACGTGACTGTGAACGTTTTTATCCTGGATGAGAATGACAACAGTCCTTCGGTTCTTTCACCTTATTCTGAGCACGGCTCCGTAAACAGTGAGAGCATCCCCTATTCTGCTGAAGCGGGATACTTTGTGGCAAAGATCAGGGCAGTAGACGCAGATTCTGGATACAACGCGCTGCTTTCTTACCACCTCTCTGAGCCCAAAGGAAACAACCTCTTCCGGATCGGAACCAGCACCGGGGAAATCAGGACTAAGAGGAGAATGAGTGACAATGACTTGAAAACTCACCCCTTGGTGGTGCTGGTTTCTGATAACGGAGAACCCTCCCTGTCAGCTACTGTGTCTATAGATGTGGTGGTGGTCGAGAACACAGCTGACATCCAGACTCAGTTCAGACATGTGCCCACAAAGGACGATGGCTTCTCTGATTTAAACCTGTATCTGCTGATCGGCATCGTGTCGGTGTCAGTAATTTTTCTGCTGAGCCTCATCACTTTAATAGCTGTCAAATGCCACAGGACAGACAGCAGCTTCAGCAGGTACAGCGCCCCAATGATCACCACCCACCCTGACGGGAGCTGGTCTTACTCTAATGCTACTCAGCAGTATGACGTCTGCTTCAGCTCAGACACGCTCAAGAGTGACGTAGTGGTTTTCCCCGCACAGTTTCCGCCTGCAGATGCGGAACTAATCAGTATTAACGAAGGAGACACTTATGGCAGGACTCAGACTTTACCAAACAAAGACAAGGTAAGACAAAATTTGCATCAAGTACTTGTTGCTGTGTATTTTCTATAGAGGATCAATTAACATAATAAGCAGTTTTGTGGTATATGGAAATTATTATGTTTGTTAAGTGGTTTCAAAATAGGCGCATATTTAGCCGGCATGAAGTCTCTTCTTTTATTCAGATGTAACGTAGTCACCAAATTTTGTGTACACATGAATATCAGGATTTGCTTCAAGATTCTGCTTCCTCTATTCACCAATGAAAAGAAAATTAAAAACGGTTCAAATGAAAAACATACAATGAGCAACATGGCAAGAATTACTTTTATACAACGGACAAAGATACAGGATTTCTGACTTTGTAGTGGAATTTTGCAACTGTAGTTTGCTTTTCATTTGCTGGTGGTTTTTTAATATCAGACATTTTTGGCGTCTGATATCGTTTTGTCCCTTTGTGGCTTTCTGTGGTGGTGAACACAACTTTTGAAACTCACTACCAGTTCCCAGAATGTAATGCAAAACAAAAACGTTGTTTAAGTGCACATTTTCTTAAATATGTTTTTTAATTTCTTTGAGGATAATTGTGAAACGGTACCATGTACCTAGAATAAATCTGTTTATATTATATCTGCAGTCATTTTAATACTCGGTGAAAATGATTCAGTTCATTTATCCGTCTAACTTGCTGTAACTAAAGTGAGATATTTCTTGAGATTTCAGTCAGTTTATAAAACCAACTGTTATATTATTACTTCAGTTTGAATATATTTTTTGTAATTAGTAATTATAACGTCTTTTTATAATATTTGAACACGTTTATGTTTTCACTCGCATTTATATAAGGAGATATTAGGAAGTTTAATAACGCCCTTTGTTTATTATTGTTAATGCATCATGTAGTTTAGACAAGTGTCCACATGGAGACACTGCAGACCATCACATTTGGACTTGCATTTTAATGTCTTAGGGCTCCGCCTAGATTCAGCGGATGATGTGGGCTTTGTTACAAAGAGAGCTCGGACGACAACGAACGGTCGTGTCTTTTGGTCGGGAAAATGCCGACATCATTGCTTGGATTATTTCTTCGCTGACCATGGTATCATTGTTTTTGTAACGTATTATTCAGATTGGCCTATATGCCCCTTCTCGACGTGTGGAATTATGCATTTACCGAGCAGAACGGGGTCTGTGTGGATATATCTGCTGTTCGTGCTGCTGGATCGTTACTGGGAGCCAGTGTCCGGGCAGCTCTCTTACTCCGTCTCAGAGGAGGTGAATGTGGGAACTGTTGTTGGAAATGTCGCTAAAGATCTGAACATCAACGTCCAGGATTTGGAGTCCCGCATGTTTCAGATCGTTTCTGGATCAAAGAGGAAATATTTCGAGGTAAATCTAAAGACTGGTGTCCTCTACGTTAATGAGAGAATAGATCGGGAGGAACTCTGCGGCGACGAAGCTAAATGTTCACTCAGTGTAGAAGCTGTTCTTAATAATCCATTAAAGCTGTACCGGATTGAAGTTACAATCTTAGACGTGAATGATAATTCACCATCATTTCTAAGCACGTCACAGATGATCAATATTACGGAGAGCACAACAGTGGGTGCAAAATTCCCTTTGCAAAAAGCTCACGACCCAGACGTTGGTAGAAATAATGTTAAGAATTACAAGCTTAGTCAAAATGAACATTTCTCCCTTGACACATATAAAGGAGAAACTGTAACTACGGAATTAGTGCTTCAAAAGAGTTTAGATCGAGAAAAACAGTCTGTGATTCGTCTCACGCTGACTGCGATAGATGGAGCAACTCCTTCTAAATCAGGCAGCATTATAATTCTAGTGAATGTGTTGGACATCAACGATAACGCTCCTATATTTAATCAAAAACTGTATAAAGCCAGCGTTCACGAGAATGTGAAAATAGGGACATCGATAATAACACTGAATGCTACTGATTTAGATACGGGTCCAAACGGACAATTATTCTACTCATTTAGTAAAATTGATCATGTGACAAACACTGATTTGTTTTCTATCGATGAAAAAACAGGGACTGTCACAAATAAAAAGAACATCGACTTTGAAGAGAACAACGCTTTTGAGATAAGAGTTCAAGCAAGTGATGGAGCTTTGTCTCCGATGACATCACATGCAAAATTATTGATTGAAGTCATAGACGTTAATGACAATGCTCCTGAAATTTCCGTGACTTCACTGTTAAACACAGTGAAAGAGGACGCGTCCATCGGCACAGCTATTGCTCTTGTTTCAGTACTTGATAAAGACGGAGGTAAAAATGGGATCGTGAACTGTAAAATTTCAAATAACGTCCCTTTCAAGCTTGAGTCGAATTATAAGAATTACTACTCGCTGGTGGTGGACGGTCCTCTTGACAGAGAGAGCGCATCTCAATACAAAATCAGCATCACTGCTACTGACGAGGGGAGCCCACCTCTCTCCAGTACAAGTGTTATTACTGTACACGTGTCAGATGTAAATGATAACAGACCTGTATTCACAGAATCTACCATCAACGTATATGTGAGAGAAAACAGTCCCGTAGGTGCAGTTATAAAAACAGTGTCCGCATTTGATGACGACATCGATGAGAATGGTCAGATGAGATTTTCATTTTTACATAGTAACAGTGACACGTTACCATTATCTGCAGTGGTGAACATCAACTCAGAGACAGGAGATATAATCATTCTGCAGTCGTTTAACTTCGAGGAGTTGAAAACGTTTCAGTTTAAAGTTCAGGCCACAGACTCTGGTGTTCCTCCACTCAGCAGCAACGTGACTGTGAACGTTTTTATCCTGGATGAGAATGACAACAGTCCTTCGGTTCTTTCTCCATACTCTGAGCACGGCTCCGTAAACAGTGAGAGCATCCCCTATTCTGCTGAAGCGGGATACTTTGTGGCAAAGATCAGGGCAGTAGACGCAGATTCTGGATACAACGCACTGCTTTCGTATCACCTCTCTGAGCCCAAAGGAAACAACCTCTTCCGGATCGGAACTAGCACCGGGGAAATCAGGACTAAGAGGAGAATGAGTGACAATGACTTGAAAACTCACCCCTTGGTGGTGCTGGTTTCTGATAACGGAGAACCCTCCCTGTCAGCTACTGTGTCTATAGATGTGGTGGTGGTTGAGAGCACAGCTGACATCCAGACTCAGTTCAGACATGTGCCCACAAAGGACGATGGCTTCTCTGATTTAAACCTGTATCTGCTGATCGGCATTGCGTCGGTATCAGTTATCTTTTTGCTGAGCCTCATCACTTTAATAGCAGTCAAATGCCACAGGACAGACAGCAGCTTCAGCAGGTACAGCGCCCCAATGATCACCACCCACCCTGACGGGAGCTGGTCTTACTCTAAAGCTACTCAGCAGTATGACGTCTGCTTCAGCTCAGACACGCTCAAGAGTGACGTAGTGGTTTTCCCCGCACAGTTTCCGCCTGCAGATGCGGAACTGATCAGTATTAATGGAGGAGACACTTATAGCAGGACTCAGACTCTACCCACCAAGGAGAAGGTAAGAACATTTGTAGCCAATGTCTCATTGTTGTGTTGAAAGTAGAATCAAAGAAATAACCTTAATAAAATATTTGACATGACATGTTAACAAAATGTCCCGGGCATGGTTAGTTGACAACCTTTTTGCTTGGCTGGTCTCCACTGTTGATGAAATGTGTCTGAGGATATCGGGGCATTCAGGGTTGACGTGGGGCCTGAGAGTAGCCTGAGAGTAGTCTCTCTAATGAAAGGCAATAGACTGTCATTAGAAAGACAGTCTAATTTTGAGTGAAAGAAGGTGGGAAGTCACACGTTATAGTCTTACAGGCCTGCTCCACATGTCTTGTTCAGTGTTCCCTGCTTTAGCTGCAAACTAATGCATTTAAATGATGTCACTGTCCGTGCTACTGAGCGTCAGTTTCTTCCTTTGATCTGCCACGTCACATATGGTCAATAGGTATATTTTTTCTCTCCTAAGAAGCCAGTTACAATAGATTATGCAGTATAATTGCAACTGTATATATGATGATAGAATTTGAAGACGTGAGTGTATGACTGTTCACTCAAAATGTGTCAAGTGAGCGTTTGTCTTACTGATTTAAGTCAGAAATGTGTTTGCCATCACAAACTTCCTGCTTTAACAGTTGGTTCAATGTTTTATTGTCGATTAGTAAATTGGGAATGATTGTGAATCAACTAATTTATTTGTGCCTTTATCTCCATATAATCTGGTATTTTCATTTTACATCTTGGATATGAAAAACAAAACAATTCCAAGCCTCACGGTGTAATTCATAATTCAGTGGTTGTCCACATTTTTGAATGAGAATGTGCACTTTGTAGGTGTGTAGTTTGATAAAGTAACCACACGGGGACGCTTTAGACCGTAACACTGAAACGTCATGGCTCCGCCCTGAGTTAAAGAAAACGATAGGACTGTGGGTTTCCATCACAAAGAGACACGGGATGAGACGGGGCGCATGGTGGATTATTTGTCTTTAAAATATGAAAGTCGACATAGCGTTGCCTGCAGTTTTACTTCTTCTCACCATTCCACAATAGGACCATCGCTGTGGACGTGTGCTTGGTTCATTTTCGACGGAATTATGACTCTGCCGAATACCAGGAGGTCTTTTGTAACATATCTGGTGCTGCTGTTGTTGGATTGTTACTGGGAGTCGGCGTCTGGGCAGCTCTCATACTCCGTCTCAGAGGAGGTAAACCCGGGAACTAATGTCGGAAATATCGCCAAGGATCTAAACCTCAACGTGCAGGATTTGGAGACGCGTTCGTTTCAAATTGTTACCGGATCCAAGAGGAAATATTTCGAGGTAAATCTAAAGACCGGATTTCTTCACGTCATTGAGAGAATAGACCGAGAAGAGCTTTGCACGGATGAACCTAAATGCACCGTTAGCGTAGAGGCTGTGATTAACAACCCATTAAAGCTTTACCGCGTCGAGGTAGAAATCAAAGATGTGAATGACCACGCTCCGACATTTAACACACAATCCCAGATACTGGACATTGCAGAGAACACGGTGCCTGGGTTCAGATTCGCGTTATCGGAGGCAAGCGATGCTGATGTAGGTAAACATGGCGTTAGTGCGTATAAGCTCAGTCCGAATGAATACTTCAGTCTTGCGACGCACAAAAGAGGGGAGAGTATATCTCCAGAGTTAGTGCTGCAGAAAGCTCTAGACCGGGAGAAAAAGCCACATCTACAGCTCCTGTTAACAGCGTTAGACGGGGGCTCGCCACCGAATTCAGGCAAATCAGAAATTGAAATAAATGTACTTGATATTAATGATAATGCACCGTTGTTCAGCAATAGTCTTTATAAAATCCAAATTTTTGAAAATATTCCCATCGGTACGGCAGTCTTCACCTTAAATGCGACCGACGCGGATGAAGGCCCAAACAGTGAAATAGTATATTCTCTTCGTAGCAAGGACCAGGATCATATTCTGGACGTTTTCAAAATTGACCCTGACACGGGGATCATTTCAGTGAAAGGAAAAATCGACTATGAGGAAAGAAGAGCGTTTGAGATCCGGGCAGAGGCGAGAGACAAAGGCCATCCTCCGATGACTGCTCATAGTAAAGTGCTGGTGGAAGTGATTGACGTAAATGACAACGCTCCGGAAATCACTGTGACGTCACTGCTCAATACAGTGAACGAGGACGCTGGTGCAGGTACTGCTGTTGCACTCGTATCAGTTGTAGATAGAGACAGTGGCAAAAACGGTGAAGTAAAGTGTGAGATCTTGAACACCGTCCCATTCAAGTTAGAGACAAATTACAAAAACTATTTTTCTTTGGTGGTTGACGGGCGCCTCGACAGAGAGGTCACTCCACAGTACAATATAACTATATCAGCTACAGATGAAGGGAGTCCTCCTCTGTCCAATGTCAGCGTCATTACTGTTCACATTTCTGATGTTAATGACAATATGCCTTATTTCCAAGAACCGGTGATAAAAGTTTATGTGAAAGAAAACAGCAAAGTAGGAACAGTAATTAAAACAGTGACTGCAATAGATGCAGACACCAGCAGCAATGGTCAGGTGAGCTACTCGATTTTAAACAGTGAAAGTACATCTCTTTCAAACCCCACATTGGTGAACATCAACTCGGAGACAGGAGACATAATCAGTCTGCAATCGTTTAACTACGAGGAGTTGAAAACGTTTCAGTTTAAAGTTCAGGCCACAGACTCTGGTGTTCCTCCGCTCAGCAGCAACGTGACTGTGAACGTTTTTGTCCTGGATGAGAATGACAACAGTCCTGCGGTCCTTTCTCCATACTCTGAGCATGGGTCTGTAAACAGTGAGAGCATCCCCTATTCTGCTGAAGCGGGATACTTTGTCGCAAAGATCAGGGCTGTAGATGCAGACTCTGGATACAACGCGCTGCTTTCGTATCACCTCTCTGAACCCAAAGGAAACAACCTCTTCCGGATCGGAACCAGCACCGGGGAAATCAGGACTAAGAGGAGAATGAGTGACAATGACTTGAAAACTCACCCCTTGGTGGTGCTGGTTTCTGATAACGGAGAACCCTCCCTTTCAGCTACTGTGTCTATAGATGTGGTGGTGGTTGAGAACACAGCTGACATCCAGACTCAGTTCAGACATGTGCCCACAAAGGACGATGGCTTCTCTGATTTAAACCTGTATCTGCTGATCGGCATCGCGTCGGTGTCAGTCATCTTTCTGCTGAGCCTCATCACCTTAATAGCAGTCAAATGCCACAGGAGAGACAGCAGCTTCAGCAGGTACAGCGCCCCAATGATCACCACCCACCCTGACGGGAGCTGGTCTTACTCGAACGCTACTCAGCAGTATGACGTCTGCTTCAGTTCAGACACGCTCAAGAGTGATGTAGTGGTTTTCCCTGCATCGTTTCCACCTGCAGATGCGGAACTGATCAGTATTAATGAGGGAGAAACGTATAGCAGGACTCAGACTTTACCGAACAAAGACAAGGTGAGTTGTAACAGATTTCACAGCTTTGTATAACATTTAAGCGTGCAAAACCTAAAAACATTTAAATGGCTTGCAAATTATTTTTCAACTTTAAATATCAATGATATGCAGCTGTACTCGCACACACTTGTGTCTAGTCCTTTGATAGGGGCCAGCTCTACTCGAACACACACACAATCACTCATAAATCAGAAAGTGTTGATATCTCACTCTTGTTTGTAGTCTATCCATCTCTGTGGCATGTAAAACAAATGCTGAATGGTTTGATGGCACTTGATCCGGATAAACAGGAAATCTGTGAACTAAGTTCTTCGGTTTCTTCAAAGCAGTACTCTGAGCAATGGCATGAAATGCATTCAAACTGGTTTGAGTCGCTGTCCATGGTCCTTAAAACATTGTTTTCTTATTTATTTTGTTGCACTGAGATGCAAATGCTGGTTGTGGTGATGCTGATTTGCGGATTATATCCTATGTTCTTATGTCTAGTAATTGTGAAAATAAATAAAAAGGCATAGGTGCTGTTAAAGAACAACAAAACTAGAAATCACGTTAATAAATACGATTTAAAACACAAGTTACTTGAACTTAATATTTGTGATGGCCCAAAGAACAGTCTACCCATTTAGTTAGTCTTTCAAACAAAATGTTTTATGGATATTTGGCTAAAATATAAATTACACTCTACATGATGAAAATAATATTTTGGGCAGTCATTATTTACACTTATGTGTCACGAGAGGTCGCTGGAGACCATGCAAAAATATTGTGTCCAGAGTTGAGAAGGAACTCCTCCTCTTCTCGTGACAAAACACGTAAACGTCATCATCTGTCTGTGCTCTGTGGAGATATAGTACAGTCGAGTGACGCCCTGAAGAGAGAGGACCTCAGTCAGAATGGATATATAAAAGTGGTGTTTTTTTCGCGGACGGGCCAAAAGGCAGTGACCAGGACACGTCGCCTTTCCTCTGAACAGCGATGGCTGCTCGGGAACAATGGAATAACATTTGGGGTCTGCTTTTCACCCTGCTTTGTCTCTGCGAATGGTCCGGGGCTCAGATATCGTACACGATATCAGAGGAGGTGGACAAAGGAACGGCGGTGGGGAATCTCGCTCGGGATTTAAATCTCAATGTTCAACGGCTCGAGTCCGCGGGTCTTCAAATTACCTCGGCGTACAACAAGCGCTATTTCGACATTAACCACGAAACCGGAATGTTTTTCGTTAACGAGAGGATAGACCGGGAAGAGCTTTGTCCGACTACGGTAAAGTGCTCTTTAAATATAGAGGCGGTGTTGAGTAACCCTCGCAGCCTCCATCGAATTGAAGTTGTGGTTAATGATATCAATGACAATGCGCCGTCTTTCCTGGAAGAAATACGTATAATTGATATGTACGAGTCTTCCTATATCGGAGAGAGGCATCCGCTTCCTGTGGCTCATGACGCAGACGTAGAGACCAACTCGGTGAAGACTTACAAATTGAACTCGAATGATTATTTCTCGCTGGACATACAGAGCACTGGTGAGCAGAGTGTGTCTGCCGAGTTAGTGCTGCAGAAAGCCTTAGATCGGGAAAAACAGGATGTTATTGAACTTACGCTGACTGCGATAGACGGTGGAAAACCTCCCAAAACGGGGACTTTACAGTTACAAATAAATGTTCTGGATGTAAACGACAATTCACCCGTCTTCAGTAAATCTCTCTACAAGGTCCAGGTGGTTGAAAATGCTGATGTAGGCACGAAGTTATTGACGCTGACAGCTACTGATTTAGATGACGGTGTTAATGGCCAGCTTCTGTTCTCTTTTACAGAGAGGGGCCGTTTAAACCCTGACGGTAAATTTGCCCTGAATGATAAAACCGGAGAAATTACAGTGAAAGGTGATATTGATTATGAGGAGAATCAAGCTTATGAGATTCGTGTTCAAGCGCGAGATAAAGGCACTCCGCCTCGCAGTGCGCATTGCAAGGTTTTAGTCGAAGTGATCGATGTGAACGACAACGCTCCGGAAATCTCTGTGTCATCACTGATGAGTCCAGTGAAGGAAGACGCTGAAATAGGCACAGCTGTTGCCATGGTGACTGTCACCGATAAAGACGGAGGCAAAAATGGCGAGACAACCTGTAAGTTAACAGGTTATGTGCCCTTTAAATTAAAATCTAACTATAAAAACTACTATTCGTTGGTAGTGGATGGGACTCTTGACAGAGAGAGTGTTTCCCAATATAATGTATCAATTACAGCGACAGATGAAGGAACTCCGTCTCTGTCGAGCACCAGCATAATAACTGTTCACGTGTCGGATGTTAATGATAATCCTCCGAGGTTCGTGGACTCGCAGATTAATGTTTATGTGAAGGAGAATAGTCCCATTGGATCAACAATACATGCTCTGACGACGTTCGATTCAGATTTAAACGAAAACGCAAAGTCAACTTATCACCTGATTAATAGTTCACCCAAGAGTACACGCGTAGCATCAGTTGTCAACATCAACTCGGAGACAGGAGATATAGTCAGCCTGCAGTCGTTTAACTTCGAGGAGATGAAAACGATTCAGTTTAAAGTTCAGGCCACAGACTCTGGTGTTCCTCCACTCAGCAGCAACGTGACTGTGAACGTTTTTATCCTGGATGAGAATGACAACAGTCCTTCAGTTCTTTCTCCATACTCTGAGCATGGCTCCGTTAACAGTGAGAGCATCCCCTATTCTGCTGAAGCGGGATACTTTGTGGCAAAGATCAGGGCTGTAGACGCAGACTCTGGATACAACGCGCTGCTTTCTTATCACCTTTCTGAGCCCAAAGGAAACAACCTCTTCCGGATCGGAACCAGCACCGGGGAAATCAGGACTAAGAGGAGAATGAGTGACAATGACTTGAAAACTCACCCCTTGGTGGTGCTGGTTTCTGATAACGGAGAACCCTCCCTGTCAGCTACTGTGTCTATAGATGTGGTGGTGGTTGAGAGCACAGCTGACATCCAGACCCAGTTCAGACATGTGCCCACACAGGACGAAGGCTTCTCTGATTTAAACTTGTATCTACTGATCGGCATTGTGTCGGTGTCAGTCATCTTTCTGCTGAGCCTCATCACTTTAATAGCTGTCAAATGCCACAGGACAGACAACAATTTCAGCAGGTACAGCGCCCCAATGATCACCACCCACCCTGACGGGAGCTGGTCTTACTCTAATGCTACTCAGCAGTATGACGTCTGCTTCAGCTCAGACACGCTCAAGAGTGACGTAGTGGTTTTCCCCGCACAGTTTCCGCCTGCAGATGCGGAACTGATCAGTATTAATGGAGGAGACACTTACGGCAGGACTCAGACTTTACCGAACAAAGACAAGGTAAGGATAACTTTTTTAGGCTTAGAAACTCGTCATCTCGTTTAATTTGCTTCCATGTCAAACAGTGCACAATTATAAAGATTTGTTTGTCATAATGTTTGTCTTGGAATCTCGATGGGAAAAATATTTTTTGGGAAATAATCAATGTTGTAAGGAATAACTTCATATCAGTCAAACTTTCTTAGACATGAAAATAGTTGCTAAACTCTCCATATTGGCTTAAACACATGTCGAGCCATGCACTCCGCTGTAAAGATAAAATACACCATGTTGGTGTATGTAAAATATTTGGTGGCAAAATCAACATCCAACAAGTATTGGGAAAAAGAGAGGACCAAGATGCTTGTGATAGTTTGTATTCATGGGAATACAAACTATCCCTGAAATCCCTGAAATAAAGGGGTAAGGGTCTCTTACTCACTGCATCAGTTGAAGGTTATTTACACTTGAAGTGATCCGTACATATGCAAATATATAACTGAAAACATATTAAAATGCTTAACATGAATTATGACACTAATAATAATCTTAGAGTTTGTGTTCATACATCGAATCTATTGTGTTGACGTGTCTGTCGTTTACCACGTGATGTCGCTCGAGACCGTAGATTTATTTTTGGGACTGTGTGTGAAACTCCTCCCTGCACGGGAGACCTTAAACCGTCAGTTGAGAGAAGACGCTGGGGTTGAAGGTGGCGAGACGGGCTGCTGCTGCGCCTGGAAATTCGTGTTTATTACGGATATACATATATAAGTTGGACATAAACGACTGGAGGGGATTTAATGCTCATTGTTCAACGATGGAAAACGATATACACGCCTGGATTTATATTTTTGCGCTGCTTTGTCTTTGTGACTGGTCCGCTGCACAGTTATCCTACACCATTTCAGAGGAGGCAAACAAAGGCACGGTGGTGGGGAATATCGCAAAGGATTTGAACTTGAATGCACAGGATCTAGAAACGAGGGATCTACGAATTGTTTCTAGTTATCGTGAGAAATATTTTGGCGTGAATTTGCGGACTGGGAATCTGTTTGTCGATGAGAGAATAGACCGAGAAGAGCTTTGTCCGAACACAGCACAATGCTCCCTGAGAATACAGGCTGTTTTAAGCAATCCAATGAATGCACACCGCATTGAGGTTAGTGTGGTAGATATAAATGATAACTCGCCAGAATTCATTGAACAGTTTTATTGGTTAAACATCTCGGAATCACTGTCAGAGGGAGGGCGATATTTTCTCCCCATAGCAGTAGATGCAGACATCGGTGGCAACTCAGTGAAGACGTACAAGCTGAGTCAAAATGAACATTTCTCTCTGGATGTGCAAAACGGTGGAGAGCACGGTGTATCCGCTGAGTTAGTGCTGCAGAAAGCTTTAGATCGAGAGAAACAGTCGCTAATTCCTCTTATTCTGACGGCTGTGGATGGAGGAAAACCTCCCAGATCGGGAACACTGAAAATAAATGTTGATGTTTTAGATAACAATGATAATACACCCATTTTTAGCAAGACGCTTTATAAAGTGCGTGTCAAAGAAAACGCGTCTCTCGGTTCACTCGTTATTGAGTTAAATGCAACCGATGCAGACGAGGGCATGAACAGTAAGATCCTGTATTCTTTTCTCAAACGAGGTAATATTGATCCATCAAGTATATTTGATCTAAATTCAGAAACTGGACAAATTACTTTGAAGAGAACATTAGATTATGAAGAGACTCCTGCTTATGAGGTCAGAGTTCAGGCGATGGATCAAGGCATCTCTCCTCGTAGTGCACATGCCAAATTATTGATAGAGATAATTGATGTGAATGACAATGCCCCAGAGATATCAGTGACTTCACTGATGACGCCTGTAAAAGAAGACGCAGAGCTGGGGACAGTAGTTGCTTTTCTCACAGTGAGTGATACAGATGGAGGAAACAATGGTGTAGTTAACTGTAAAGTAGAGGGCTCTGTTCCATTTAAACTCAAGTCCAACTACAAAAATGACTATTCATTAGTAGTAGATGGACCTATGGACAGAGAAAACACTTCTCTTTACAATGTCACCATCACAGCTGCAGACGAAGGAATTCCACCTCTGTCCAGCACCAGGGTCATTACTGTTCATGTTTCTGATGTCAATGACAACGCACCTCGTTTCATGGAGCCTATGATAAAAATGTATGTGAAAGAAAACAGTCCAACAGGTTCCATTATTTATACGATAAATGCCTCTGATCCTGATTTGGACAGTAATGCAAAACTGACTTACAGGTTGTTAGATAACTCTCAAAAGAATATTCCAATTTCATCTATTGTAAACATCAACTCAGAAACAGGAGATATAATCAGTCTGCAGACTTTTAACTTCGAGGAGTTGAAAACGTTTCAGTTTAAAGTCCAGGCCACAGACTCTGGTGTTCCTCCACTCAGCAGCAACGTGACTGTGAACGTTTTTATCCTGGATGAAAATGACAACAGTCCTTCGGTTCTTTCTCCATATTCTGAGCACGGCTCCGTTAACAGTGAGAGCATCCCCTATTCTGCTGAAGCCGGATACTTTGTGGCAAAGATCAGGGCTGTAGACGCAGACTCTGGATACAACGCGCTGCTTTCTTATCACCTCTTTGAGCCCAAAGGTAACAACCTCTTCCGGATCGGAACCAGCACCGGGGAAATCAGGACTAAGAGGAGAATGAGTGATAATGACTTGAAAACACACCCCTTGGTGGTGCTGGTTTCTGATAATGGAGAGCCCTCCCTGTCAGCTACTGTGTCTATAGATGTGGTGGTGGTAGAGAACACAGCTGACATCCAGACCCAGTTCAGACATGTGCCCACAAAGGACGATGGCTTCTCTGATTTAAACCTGTATCTGCTGATCGGCATCGTATCGGTGTCAGTTATCTTTCTGCTGAGCCTCATCACTTTAATAGCAGTCAAATGCCACAGGACAGACACCAGCTTCAGCAGGTACAGCGCCCCAATGATCACCACCCACCCTGACGGGAGCTGGTCTTATTCTAATGCTACTCAGCAGTATGACGTCTGCTTCAGCTCAGACACCCTCAAGAGTGACGTAGTGGTTTTCCCCACACAGTTTCCGCCTGCGGATGCGGAACTGATCAGTATTAATGGAGGAGAAACATTCAACAGGACTCAGACTTTGCCCAACAAAGACAAGGTAGGCAATTTGTGCTGGATGCTTTGGAAACGAAACTACGACAAAAACATATGATTTCCTATTTGCTTATTATTTTAAGCAATACAGCAAAAATCTAATAACACATCATAAATGAGGCAAAGAAATTCTATCAGTCTGACAATCTATTGCACTTGTTGCATCGGCTACTTGAACTTCTCATGACAGTCTCTGTGTGCATTAAGGATACAAAATGTTTTAGATTGATGCTGGACCACAAGTATAACAATTTCTAGTCCTTAAAGATTTAACGCAATGTATTTTCTACCTTTGGCGTATTTGAACAAGATTCCATGTTTAAACATATTTAAAGTAAACTGGTTATGTTGCTTTGGGAGTATTGAACTTGTATAATGAATTTACTCTCTGCAAGGGAGAATGCTGCCTATGTGTCATTCAGTTAAAAGACATGATTCTTTCATTCATGTTCGCAACATTTTAGTAGTGATTACAAGATTTCAAGATGGTTTTGTCTGAACTGAGACAGTGATTGCATTGGTGCTGAGCTTGATACCTCATTTGAAACAGGTTTAACTCAGCTGAGGTTTTGCAAAGCCTTCTTAAAGTGAATGCAGTGAACATGAGCTGTCCATGGTGCTAGAATTACTGTTGGCTGTATTCGTTTTTGTAACAATGCAGGAAAAAAGGTTGCTCTCTTTAATGTACACCTCATTCCTGAAATGGGCAATTTAAAGTATGGTATCAATTTCATTGTAATCGTATTTCTGGGTATATTGGAGTATTTGTACTTTACAATTACTCGTTAAGCCACAAACGTGTACTAGTGGCTGTTACATTAATTATTCAAAAGGTAAACCTAATTATTTCTGTCATTCATTAAGTTTTGAATGAGATGACCATTTGTTCAACACTGGGTTGTGTTTCATTCCCCATCATTCACCACACGAGGTCGCAGGAGACCGTATCAATGAATGTGTGCATGTCCAAAACTCCTCCCTGCTGAGGAAAAAATAAATCGTCATCAGCTTTAGTACACCCACGGAAGGTGCCGTTACGAGAAGGGCAGGAGCTTCCCCACAACAATCTAGCTTTGGGTGGAAATATCACTGCGGAGGATAAATGATCGACTGGGCTCAGTTCTTATGTTGTTTCAACAATGTATATCCGACGAGAAAGTGAGGTCATCTGGATTCACGTCGTAACGCTCCTTTGTCTTTGTGACTGGACCGCCTCGCAGATATCTTACTCGATTTCCGAGGAGGCGAACAAAGGCACTGTCGTGGGGAATATCGCAAAGGATTTAAACGTTAACCTGCAGGAACTGGAGGCCAGAGATCTGCGTATTGTTTCGAGTTACAGTAAGAAATATTTTGACGTGAATTTGCGGACCGGAAACATCTTTGTCGATGAGAGAATTGACCGAGAAGAGCTTTGTCCTAATTTGGAAAAATGCTTGTTGAAAATACAAGCTGTTTTAAACAACCCAATGACTGCACACCGCGTAGAGATCAATGTTCTGGATGTTAACGACAACCCACCTGCGTTTATTGAAGACACGTATTATTTGAATATATCTGAATCATCGTTGACGGGAGAGCGATATTTTCTCCCCATAGCAGTAGATGCAGACATCGGTGGGAATTCAGTAAAGACGTACAAGCTGAGTCAAAATGAAAATTTCTCTCCTGATGTGCAAAGCGGTGGAGAACACGGAGTGTCCGCTGAGTTAGTGCTGCAGAAAGCTTTGGATCGAGAGAAACAGTCAGTAATTAAACTTGTCCTGACGGCTGTGGATGGAGGCAGACCGCCACGAACGGGTTCATTACAATTAATTGTTAATGTAATCGACGTCAATGATAATATACCAACTTTCAGTAAATCTCTTTATAAAGTGCGTGTCAAAGAAAACGCAACTCCCGGTTCACTTGTTATTAAGTTAAATGCAACCGATGCAGACGAGGGCATGAACAGTAAGATCCTGTATTCTTTGATCAAACGAGGTAATATTGATCCATCAAAAATGTTTGATCTAAATTCAGAAACTGGAGAAATTACTGTGAAGGGAACATTAGATTATGAGGAGACTCCTGCTTATGAGGTCCGAGTTCAAGCGATGGATCAGGGCACCTCTCCTCGTAGTGCACTTGCCAAATTATTAATAGAGATAATTGATGTGAATGACAATGCCCCAGAGATATCAGTGACGTCACTGATGACGCCTGTCAAAGAAGACGCAGAGCTGGGGACAGTAGTTGCTTTTCTCACAGTGAGTGATACAGATGGAGGAAACAATGGTGTAGTTAACTGTAAGGTTGAGGGATCTGTTCCTTTTAAACTAAAGTCAAACTACAAAAATGACTATTCATTAGTAGTTGATGGACCATTGGACAGAGAAAACACTTCTCTTTACAATGTCACCATTACAGCTGCAGACGAGGGAATTCCACCTCTGTCCAGCATCAAGGTCATTACTGTTCATGTTTCTGATATCAATGACAATGCACCTCGTTTCATGGAGCCTGTGATACAAATTTACGTGAAAGAAAACAGTCCAACAGGATCCATTATTTATACGATAAATGCCTCTGATCCTGATTTGGACAGTAATGCAAAGCTGACTTACAGGTTGTTAGATAACTCTCCAAAAAATATTCCAATTTCATCCATTGTAAATATCAACTCAGAAACCGGAGATATAATCAGTCTGCAGACTTTTAACTTCGAGGAGTTGAAAACGTTTCAGTTTAAAGTTCAGGCCACAGACTCTGGTGTTCCTCCACTCAGCAGCAACGTGACTGTGAACGTTTTTATCCTGGATGAGAATGACAACAGTCCTTCGGTTCTTTCTCCATATTCTGAGCACGGCTCCGTTAACAGTGAGAGCATCCCCTATTCTGCTGAAGCGGGCTATTTTGTGGCAAAGATCAGGGCTGTAGACGCAGACTCTGGATACAACGCGCTGCTTTCTTATCACCTTTCTGAGCCCAAAGGAAACAACCTCTTCCGGATCGGAACCAGCACCGGGGAAATCAGGACTAAGAGGAGAATGAGTGACAATGACTTGAAAACTCACCCCTTGATGGTGCTGGTTTCTGATAACGGAGAACCCTCCCTGTCAGCTACTGTGTCTATAGATGTGGTGGTGGTTGAGAGCACAGCTGACATCCAGACTCAGTTCAGACATGTGCCCACAAAGGATGATGGATTCTCTGATTTAAACCTGTATCTGCTGATCGGCATCGTGTCGGTGTCAGTCATCTTTCTGCTGAGCCTCATCACTTTAATAGCAGTCAAATGCCACAGGACAGACAGCAGCTTCAGCAGGTACAGCGCCCCAATGATCACCACCCACCCTGACGGGAGCTGGTCTTACTCTAAAGCTACTCAGCAGTATGACGTCTGCTTCAGCTCAGACACGCTCAAGAGTGACGTAGTGGTTTTCCCCGCACAGTTTCCGCCTGCAGATGCGGAACTGATCAGTATTAACGGAGGAGAAACGTATACCATGACTCAGACTCTACCAAACAAAGATAAGGTGAGTTACACATTGTAGTGAAATCTTGAAAAATAGAATTGCTATGACTGAGTTAATCGTATTGTTTGATATGCAGGCGAGCATATCATAATGAAGATACAGGCAAACATTTACACAAACGATTGAAACGACCAGGTTGTTTGGTTCTGTCGTTATTTGATAATGTGGCACAGTTGAAAAAGTCGTTTGAAAATCGATGGAATCTGTATGAATTGACATTATAGCGCTATTTGAACACACATCGTTGTACGTTAACTTGACCGCGCAATTCTTAACTTGCATTTAGACGGCTTATGTAATGGTGCTGAATTTGAAGTCAGTGTTTGCAGTTCTCTTTCCCTGAAACATCGTTGAAACATTTTCGGGGAGCATTTCCTGAGTTTTTTAGCAAGATGCGATCAAACGTTGCCCTCCGTGGTGCTGAAGGAACAGTTTCAAACGTTGACTGTGCGCCGTTTTTCTTTGAAATTATACACTTGGATTAAATAAATTTAGTTATTTTTATTCTCTGAATTGTTTTTTTACACAACATTAAAGGTGAATTGTATGAATAGGAAGAGGGGATGGAATGTTTTTCCTTCGTTCCCAGCAACAGACACGTGTTTTTTATCTTCCACTAGTTCACTGGATTATTTAAATATCAATCACTTGAGTGAAATGGCAACATGCTTATTTTAACCTTGGTATGTGTGATATGTTTTTAATAATTGTTTTTGAATTTAGATTCAAATTAACTCATAATGGTGTATTGTATTCAGAATATTATTGAAAATATCTTTACTGTTATGTGGAGTATAATATCCATCATTTGCCACATGATGTCGCTGGAGACCATGGATATGAATGTTTCCGTATGTCGAAAACTCCTCCTCTGTGCATGGTAAAATAAAATCGTCATCGGCCAACAGTTTATTAGACACACGGTCGTGTTGGTGCCACAAGGCAAGGAGCTACAACAGAATAACACAGGCTTTGATGGAAATGCCTGGACAGTGAATCCACAAGCTACTGGATTATATTATTTTTCTGCATCAACGATGTATGTGCCACGACAAAAGGGATTCGCCTGGATTCATATCGTTGCGCTGCTTTGTCTTTGTGACGGGTCCGCCTCGCAGTTATCCTACTCGATTTCCGAGGAGGTGAACAAAGGCACCGTAGTGGGAAATATTGCAAAGGATTTAAACATCAACTTGCAGGAGCTGGAGGCCAGAGATCTGCGTATTGTTTCGAGTTACAGTAAGAAATATTTTGACGTGAATTTGCGGACCGGAAACCTGTTTGTCGACGAGAGAATAGACCGAGAAGAGCTTTGTCCTAATGTGGCGAAATGCTCCATCAAGATACAAGCTGCTTTAAACAATCCAATGAATATACACCGCATTGAAGTCAATATTCTGGATGTAAATGATAAGTCGCCTTCTTTTATTGAACAAACGCATTCACTTCACATTTCTGAATTACTGTCACCGGGAGAACGCTTTCTCCTCCCAGTCGCCGTAGATGCAGACATTGGCAGTAACACGGTAAAGACGTACAAGCTGAGTCAAAATGAATATTTCTCTCTGGATGTACAAAGCGGAGGAGAACACGGAGTGTCCGCTGAGTTAGTGCTGCAGAAAGCTTTGGATCGAGAGAAACAGCCTGTAATTAAACTTGTCCTGACTGCTGTAGACGGAGGAAAACCTCCGAGATCAGGAACTTTGCAGTTAATTGTTAACGTTATTGATGTTAATGACAATACACCAACTTTCAGTAAATCTCTTTATAAAGTGAGTGTCAAAGAAAACGCGTCTCCCGGTTCACTTGTTATTAAATTAAATGCAACCGATGCAGACGAGGGCATGAACAGTAAGATCCTGTATTCTTTGATCAAACGAGGTAATATTGATCCATCAAATATTTTTGATCTAAATTCAGAAACTGGAGAAATTACTGTGAAGGGAACATTAGATTATGAAGAGACTCCTGCTTATGAGGTCAGAGTTCAAGCGCGGGATCAAGGCACAGTTCCTCGTAGTGCACATGCCAAATTATTAATAGAGATAAATGATGTGAATGACAATGCCCCCGAGATATCAGTGACGTCACTGATGACGCCTGTCAAAGAAGACGCAGAGCTGGGGACAATAGTTGCTTTTCTCACAGTTAGTGATAAAGATGGAGGGAACAATGGTGTAGTTAACTGCAAGGTTGAGGGATCTGTTCCGTTTAAACTCAAGTCCAACTACAAAAATGACTATTCATTAGTAGTAGATGGACCATTGGACAGAGAAAACACTTCTCTTTACAATGTCACCATTACAGCTGCAGACGAAGGAAGTCCACCTCTGTCCAGCACCAGGGTCATTACTGTTCATGTTTCTGATGTCAATGACAATGCACCTCGTTTCATGGAGCGTATGATAAAAATGTACGTGAAAGAAAACAGTCCAACAGGATCCATTATTTATACAGTAAATGCCTCTGATCCTGATTTGGACAGTAATGCAAAGCTGACTTACAGGTTGTTAGATAACTCTCAAACAAATATTCCAATTTCATCTATTGTAAATATCAACTCAGAAACAGGAGATATAATCAGTCTGCAGGCTTTTAATTTCGAGGAGTTGAAAACATTTCAGTTTAAAGTTCAAGCCACAGACTCTGGTGTTCCTCCACTCAGCAGCAACGTGACTGTGAACGTTTTTATCCTGGATGAGAATGACAACAGTCCCTCGGTTCTTTCTCCATATTCTGAGCACGGCTCCGTTAACAGTGAGAGCATCCCCTATTCTGCTGAAGCTGGATACTTTGTGGCAAAGATCAGGGCTGTAGACGCAGACTCTGGATACAATGCGCTGCTTTCTTATCACCTCTCTGAGCCCAAAGGAAACAACCTCTTCCGGATCGGAACCAGCACTGGGGAAATCAGGACTAAGAGGAGAATGAGTGACAATGACTTGAAAACTCACCCCTTGGTGGTGCTGGTTTCTGATAACGGAGAACCCTCCCTGTCAGCTACCGTGTCTATAGATGTGGTGGTGGTTGAGAGCACAGCTGACATCCAGACCCAGTTCAGACATGTGCCCACAAAGGACGATGGCTTCTCTGATTTAAACCTGTATCTGCTAATCGGCATTGTTTCGGTGTCAGTCATCTTTTTGCTGAGCCTCATTACTTTAATAGCTGTCAAATGCCACAGGACAGACAGCAGCTTCAGCAGGTACAGCGCCCCAATGATCACCACCCACCCTGACGGGAGCTGGTCTTACTCTAAAGCTACTCAGCAGTATGACGTCTGCTTCAGCTCAGACACGCTCAAGAGTGACGTAGTGGTTTTCCCTGCACAGTTTCCGCCTGCAGATGCGGAACTAATCAGTATTAATGGAGGAGACACTTATACCATGACTCAGACTTTACCAAACAAAGATAAGGTGAGTTAACATCTCCACTGAAGGTCAATATTTCCTGTCTGAATGTCAAATCAAAATTCTATTGTCTGTCTTTCACAAATTGCTCTTTCTATGCTTTTCTGAAAAAGACTTTAACTTGACAGAAATTCGCAGAGTATGTATTTCCACCCATATACACAGTCTTATTCCTCTATTATATAAAAGAAAACCAATTGGTTTAAAAGTGTTAACAAGACTTTGAAAGGGATCTGAGGCCTGCAGCTGTATTTGTTGGGCACTCTCCATGGTGCTGAAAACAGAAGAAAACACATTGTTGTCCTCTGGGTCTTTGTTTCCTCACAATTTTTGTAGTTGTTGTTGTATTATATGATTACTATTGCCTAGGCTGTCACTTTTTGTTCCGAAGTGACAGTGATACAATTTGGTTTGTTAAAACCTGAATAGGCTTCAAATAGCAGATTGTTATCGCATTGTGGACCTATATGGAGGAGACTAGTCTTCAACATATAAGTCAACAATGCTGAGCTCGGAAATATATCCAAGCCTTTGGCTTAGCCCTTGCTTTTTCCCCAGATATTTGTATGGCTTAGATCGCTGTCTTGTGCTGTAGTTTATCTGGAAGTATTTGACGTGATACTTTCCCTTTGACACTGAAATTGTTTAAAGTGTGCTTTATCCATTCAAAACCATATGGTACAGTATATAACTGGTGTTTAAATGTGTGAAAAAGAAGTTGTGCTGCTCAATATTTCCATACTCGAGTTTTACCGCGAGGGGTCGCTCGTGACCACAGATTTTTTGTGAGCTCGGTGATTTCAGTCTCCTCCTTCTCCGTGCGAAGCTCGGCAGTCCACGAGTGCTTTGTGAGCGGATAGCGATGAAAAGCAGAGGACTGGAGCGGATGGGATTTAAAGTGTTGGGAGATCGTGTAGCCTGTTGTGGATGAATATATTTTGGATCGGGACAATTCCTTTGAAAGCAGCGATGGGCGTCTGGAGGGGAAAGGAAATTCTCGGTTGGATGTTCATCCTGTTTTTATCTGACCTGTCTGCTGCTCAGATATTGTACTCCGTTTCCGAGGAGGCGGACAAAGGAACCGTGGTTGGGAATCTGGCAAAGGATTTAAACGTCAATGTTCGAGACTTGCAAACAAGGAACCTGAATCTGGTTTCCGGATACAGTAAGACATATTTCGAGGCTAATGATAAGACGGGGGATGTTTACGTTAACGAGAGAGTCGATCGAGAGGAGCTTTGTCCAAACACGATAAAATGCATACTGAACTTCGAGGCCATACTGAGCAATCCTATGGTTCTGCACCGCATTGAAGTGGTTATTGTTGATTTAAATGACAACGCACCTTCCTTCGTGGAAAGGTCACACACACTAAATATATCTGAATCGTCCCCGACGGGCGAACACTTCTTGCTTCCTTGGGCTCTTGATCTAGACACAGGCAGCAATTCAGTGAAAACATACAAGCTGAGCCCGAATGAATATTTCTCCTTAGACGTACAGGGCAGTGGCGAACACAGTGTATCTGCTGATTTAGTGCTGGTAAAAGCTTTGGATAGAGAGAAACTAGCTGTTGTTACACTAACACTGACCGCTGTTGACGGAGGCAAACCTCCTAAAAGTGGAAGTGTACAGATAAATGTAAATGTCCTCGACGTCAATGATAACACGCCGTCATTTAGTAAAACGCTTTACAAGGCACGCGTAAATGAAAATGCTCCAACTGGATCATTAGTAATTCAGCTGAATGCCACAGATTTAGACGAGGGAGACAACGGGAGGGTGACGTACTCTTTCGTCAAGCGTGGAAACCTCAATCCTGCAGACGTGTTTTTTATCAATGCAGAAACTGGCGAGATAACTGTTACGGGCAATTTGGATTACGAAGCACAGTCTGCTTATGAAATTCATGTCCAAGCAACAGACAGAGGTTCATCGCCTCGGAGGGCAAATGGGAAGCTGCTGGTGGAGGTGGTCGATGTGAATGACAATGCCCCAGAAATTGTAGTGACGTCACTCATGAACCCCGTGAAAGAAGATGCAGAAATAGGAAGCGTCGTGGCGTTAGTGACGGTGACTGATAAAGACGGAGGGAAAAACGGTCACACAGCATGTAAATTGATTGGTTCCGCACCATTTAAGCTGCGATCTAATTACAAAAATTACTACTCTTTAATTGTGGACGGGCCTCTCAACAGAGAAGAATGCTCTTCATATAATGTTACAATTACTGCGACTGACGTAGGGACCCCGCCTCTCTCCACCAGCAGCGTTATCACCGTTCACGTATCTGATGTCAACGACAACGCTCCTCGTTTCCCTGAACCGATTATTAACATTTATGTGAAAGAAAACAGTCCAGTTGGCGCTCGTATCTATACAATAACTGCGGTCGATCCTGATATAAATGAAAACGCTAGAGTAACATACTCATTTGGTGGTGATTCAAAAAATATTCCCATAACGTCTTCTGTAAACATCAACTCAGAGACAGGAGATATAATCAGTCTGCAGTCGTTTAACTTCGAGGAGTTGAAAACGTTTCAGTTTAAAGTTCAGGCCACAGACTCTGGTGTTCCTCCGCTCAGCAGCAACGTGACTGTGAACGTTTTGATCTTGGATGAGAATGACAACAGTCCAACGGTCCTCTCTCCATACTCTGAGCACGGCTCCGTTAACAGTGAGAGCATCCCCTATTCTGCTGAAGCGGGATACTTTGTGGCAAAGATCAGGGCTGTAGACGCAGACTCTGGATACAACGCGCTGCTTTCTTATCACCTCTCTGAGCCCAAAGGAAACAACCTCTTTCGGATCGGAACCAGCACCGGGGAAATCAGGACTAAGAGGAGAATGAGTGACAATGACTTGAAAACTCACCCCTTGGTGGTGCTGGTTTCTGATAACGGAGAACCCTCCCTGTCAGCTACTGTGTCTATAGATGTGGTGGTGGTTGAGAGCACAGCTGACATCCAGACTCAGTTCAGACATGTGCCCACAAAGGACGATGGCTTCTCTGATTTAAACCTGTATCTACTGATCGGCATTGTGTCGGTGTCAGTCATCTTTTTGCTGAGCCTCATCACTTTAATAGCTGTAAAATGCCACAGGACAGACAGCAGCTTCAGCAGGTACAGCGCCCCAATGATCACCACCCACCCGGACGGGAGCTGGTCTTACTCTAAAGCTACTCAGCAGTATGACGTCTGCTTCAGCTCAGACACGCTCAAGAGTGACGTAGTGGTTTTCCCCGCACAGTTTCCGCCTGCAGATGCGGAACTGATCAGTATTAACGGAGGAGACGCTTATACCATGACTCAGACTCTACCAAACAAAGACAAGGTGAGTTGAGTTTGCCAGCTATATGACAGACAAGATTCGTTTTCAATGTAACTGGCTCCACTGGGCTGTGGTATTTGTTTCTGTTGCCTATTTTCTGTCCTTCGATGTCAGCTTTGAGCACCGGCGCTGCCAATGTTACTGAAATCACTCGGGTCTGTTAGGGCTCCTTTGTCACTTTGGGATCAGATCTGGGACCTTTTCATAAAAATGTAAATAATTAATTTGGTGGCAGATTTTTCTCCCCAGAAAAGCTATTAACTCGTATGAGAGCGAATGATAAAGAGATTATATGGGATATGATTGAATATGGCTGTTACGTACTGGCATTTGAAGCAGACGTCGTTGGGCAATAAGTGAGTTTTTCTAGTGACAGCGACGACGCTGTCCAAGGTGCTGAAATCTAGAAGTTGTTTTATAGCATGCATGAACAGTCTGCTTCACTTCGTTGTAATTTGAACTTTAATAGCAGACTACCTAAATCCTCTTTCAAGTGTTTATTTATTTTGAATACACAATTTAACATATTTTTTATTTTCCACAACTTCTACCCAAGACAAAACATTATTGAAATGTTCATGCCACTTTCAATAACACAAATATAACAGTTGGTGTCGCTGGGAGACCATAATTTTCCATATGGCTCAATCTCCTCCCTGACTCCTCCTCTGCGTACGCAGCGTCAGTGTTTCGCCGCTGCTTTGTTAGAAAATACACAAATGGTCCGAAGGCAGAGACGGCTTCGTCTGTTGATCACCTAAGCTGTGGACATGTTCGAAAATGACAATTTCTTTCGTTCTGTGTCAGCGATGGGACGTGGAGGACTTACGCTCACGGTTTGGATACAAATAATAGCTCTGCTTTTTTTGTGTGACGGGTCGACAGCGCAGCTTTCCTTCTCCGTTTCCGAGGAGGTTGACAAAGGGACAGTGGTGGGAAATCTCGCTAAGGAATTGCAGATTAATGTCCAGGAACTGGGAAAACGGGATTTACGAATTGTTGCTGGGAATTCGAAGACGTACTTTGACGTGGATTTAAAAAACGGAGCTTTGTTCGTCTGCGATAGGATTGATCGTGAAGAGCTGTGTCCAAATACGGCAAAATGTGCCCTGAATATCGAAGCTATACTGAGCCACCCGACGCATCTTCATCGCATAGAGATCCAGATTATTGATATCAACGACAATGCACCATCTTTCCGTGAAAAGGAGAAGACTTTCAATATTTCTGAATCCTCTTTTACCGGAGAGAGATATCTACTCCCAATGGCGAACGACGCAGACAGGGGGAGTAATTCGGTGAAAAGCTACAAGCTGAGTCCAAATGACTATTTCTCACTGGACGTACAGACCGGTGGTCAGCACATTGAGTCTGCGGAGTTAGTGCTACAGAAATCGTTAGATAGGGAGAAACAGTCAGTTATTCACCTGACTTTAACTGCTGTAGATGGAGGAAGACCTGCTCGGTCTGGGACATTAAAAATCAATGTAAATGTTATAGATATAAATGACAATGTTCCGGTATTTAGTCAATCGCTCTATAAGGCCAGGGTCATTGAAAACGCCCCATTTCAGACATCTATAATGACAGTAAGTTCTACCGATTTAGACGAAGGAATAAATGGTGAGATTACCTATTCATTTATTGAGAGAGGACAGTTCAATCCTGAAGTTGTATTCTCCATAAATCCAGAGACAGGGGAAATAACTGTGACCGGGAAAGTAGACTATGAAGAGCATACAGCATATGATATTCGTGTACAGGCTAGAGATAAAGGTACGCCCTCTCGAAGCGTTCATGGTAAAGTGTTAGTGGAGGTGACTGATGTTAATGACAACACACCTGAAATCATTATCACATCTCTTATGAGCCCGGTTAAAGAGGACGCTGAGATAGGCACAGTGGTTGCTTTGGTCACTATAACTGACAAAGATGGAGGAAAAAATGGTCTCACAGCTGCAAATATTCTTGGGTTGGTGCCTTTTAAACTAAAGCTAAACTACAAAAATTATTATTCATTAACAGTTGATGGACCGCTAGACAGAGAGAGTGTGGCTCAGTATAATGTCACCATCTTAGCCACTGATGAGGGCACTCCACCTCTCTCCAGCACAAGTGTCCTCCCTGTTCACATTTCTGATGTGAATGACAACACTCCTCTCTTTTCAGAGCCTGTGATTAATGCATATGTGAAAGAGAATAGTGCAGTGGGAGCTACCATCTTAACTATAACTGCAGTTGACCCTGATATAGAAGAAAATGCAAAAGTAACATATTCTTTACTAGATGGCATTTCAAAAAGTATTCCTATGACTTCTGTTGTAAACATAAACTCGGAGACAGGAGATATAATCATCCTGCAAGTCTTTAACTTTGAAGAGTTAAAAACGTTTCAGTTTAAAGTCCAGGCCACAGACTCTGGTGTTCCTCCGCTCAGCAGCAACGTGACTGTGAAAGTTTTTATCCTGGATGAAAATGACAACAGTCCTTCGGTTCTTTCTCCATACTCTGAGCACGGCTCCGTTAACAGTGAGAGCATCCCCTATTCTGCTGAAGCGGGATACTTTGTTGCAAAGATCAGAGCTGTAGACGCAGACTCTGGATACAACGCGCTGCTTTCTTATCACCTCTCTGAACCCAAAGGAAACAACCTCTTCCGGATCGGAACCAGCACCGGAGAAATCAGGACTAAGAGGAGAATGAGTGACAATGACTTGAAAACTCACCCCTTGGTGGTGCTGGTTTCTGATAACGGAGAACCCTCCCTGTCAGCTACTGTGTCTATAGATGTGGTGGTGGTTGAGAACACAGCTGACATCCAGACTCAGTTCAGACATGTGCCCATAAATGACGATGGCTTCTCTGATTTAAACTTGTATCTACTGATCGGCATCGTGTCGGTGTCAGTCATCTTTCTGCTGAGCCTCATCACTTTAATAGCTGTCAAATGCCACAGGACAGACAGCAGCTTCAGCAGGTACAGCGCCCCAATGATCACCACCCACCCTGACGGGAGCTGGTCTTACTCTAAAGCCACTCAGCAGTATGACGTCTGCTTCAGCTCAGACACGCTCAAGAGTGACGTAGTGGTTTTCCCTGCACAGTTTCCGCCTGCAGATGCGGAGCTGATCAGTATTAACGGAGGAGAAACTTATACCATGACTCAGACTTTACCAAACAAAGAGAAGGTAAGGGTGAATGCACAATAAACACAGGGAAGCCAATGATTTACCGTTATACTCTTTTCACAGGAATGTAATTTTATAGCTATCCGTGTAAGGACCGCAATGGATCCAAGTACTAAAACTGTATTTTGTTGCAATTGTGTATAATATGACACCTTCTCATAATACCAATTCAGGAATACTCAGCTGTGAAAATATTGCAATACTTGCAAAGCACGTGCTAAATTCTTCATATGTTTCTTTGTGACCTGTCTTTTGGTTTTAGCCTTTTGCTCATCCTTCTTTAAATGGGTCTACACTCTTGCTGGAACTGTAGGTGATGGTGTTTATTCCTTGTCAGTTGATGTCGAGTGAGTGTGCACTTTGACTTTCTGTCCTCACTGTTGATTGACTTGAACATCACCACAAGATGTCGCTATCACACCAGAGAGTTGAAGCACGTATTTTTTTTTCTGACAAACACTCCTCCCTTTTCGTCTAAGAGAGGTGGTTCGTAATTCTTTGTTTGTCTTGGCAGTACAGAATACATTCACTACGTTGCAAGACTGATGTGGATGTATCATTAGTGAGGCATGTTACCACAGGAGTGATTTATTTCGAACAAATTCGTCTGGCAGGCAATGGACAGGATGAAAAGACGGGATATTTTCCGGCACTGGATTTATTTTATGTTCCATGCATCTTGCACATGGAGTCTCGCCGCAGCACAGGTCGTGTATTCGGTTACAGAGGAATCAAGCTCGGGTACCACTGTGGGACATTTGGCGAAGGATTTACATTTAGACGTACAGGCTCTGGAGAGCAGAGGTTTTCAGATTTCCGGACCTAATACGAGGTATTTCGAAGTAAACGTTAAGACTGGAATACTCCTGGTGAAAGACAGAATAGACCGAGAGGAGCTCTGCTCGCGTAAGGCTAAATGCTCGCTGGAAGTGGAAGCCATTGTTAACTCTCCGCTCAATCTCTATCGCTTCGAGGTTAAAATCGTGGATATAAACGACAATGCACCATCTTTTCGGATTCCTGGGATTGTTCTGAATGTGTCTGAGTCAGCTTTCCCCGGGGAAAGATTTACGCTACCAAATGCCTTTGATGCGGATGTCGGGAGTTTTTCTGTTAAGGGCTACAAGCTGAGCCAGAATGAACATTTCACCCTGGATGTGCAGAATAGTGGAGAGCAGGCAATTTCTGCTGAAATGGTGCTGCAGAAAGCCTTAGACCGCGAGAAACAGGCAGTCATCAAACTAACTCTGACAGCTGTCGATGGAGGAAAACCTCAGAAGTCTGGCACGTTACATATCACTGTTAATGTACAAGATGTCAATGATAATGTTCCGGTTTTTGACAAACAGTTGTACAAAGCCACGGTGGCAGAGAATACGCAGCAAGGTGCGTCTGTCATATCTGTACACGCTCGGGATTTAGACGAGGGTCTCAACGGAGAAATTCTGTATTCTTTTATCAACCACGACAATGACAACAACGTAAATAAATTCAAAATTAATGCAGTAACTGGAGAGATTACGGTAAACGGTGAGCTGGATCATGAAAAAAGCAACGCAGTTGAAATCAGAGTCCAAGCAAAAGACAAAGCGCAATATCCAAGAGCATCTCATTGTAAAGTACTCGTTGAAATAACGGATGTAAATGATAACCCACCAGAAATATCAGTCACGTCTTTAGTCGAATTAGTGAAGGAAGACGCGGCTCTGGACACAATGGTTGGACTCATAACGGTCAGAGATAACGACTCTGATAAAAACGGCGTTGTTCAAGTTAAAATAGTTGATCCAGTGCCGTTTAAAATTAAAAACACTTACAAGAATCATTATTCTTTAGTCGTAGATGGAACTCTAGACAGAGAACGAGCTTCATTATACAATGTTACAATAGTAGCGACTGATGAAGGGGTCCCACCTCTGTCTAGTAAAAGTGTTATTACAGTCCATGTTTCGGATGTCAATGACAACCCACCTTGTTTTAAAGAACCTGTCATAAACATTTTCGTCAAAGAGAACAGTCCTGTAGGCGTCATCTATACCATGACTGCAGATGATCCTGATGTCGACGAGAACTCAAAAGTGACGTTTTCTGTAATGAATAATAATAACAACAAACACAATGTAATAGGGTCATTTATAAACGTCAACTCAGAGACCGGAGATATAATCAGTCTGCAGTCATTTAACTTTGAGGAGTTGAAAACGTTTCAGTTTATAGTTCAGGCCAAAGACTCTGGGGTTCCTCCGCTCAGCAGCAACGTGACTGTGAACGTTTTGATCCTGGATGAGAATGACAACAGTCCAACGGTTCTCTCTCCATACTCTGAGCACGGCTCCGTTAACAGTGAGAGCATCCCCTATTCTGCTGAAGCTGGATACTTTGTGGCAAAGATCAGGGCTGTAGACGCAGACTCTGGATACAACGCGCTTCTTTCCTATCACCTCTCTGAGCCCAAAGGAAACAACCTCTTCCGGATCGGAACCAGCACCGGGGAAATCAGGACTAAGAGGAGAATGAGTGACAATGACTTGAAAACTCACCCCTTGGTGGTGCTGGTTTCTGATAACGGAGAACCCTCCCTGTCAGCTACTGTGTCTATAGATGTGGTGGTGGTCGAGAACACAGCTGACATCCAGACTCAGTTCAGACATGTGCCAATAAAGGACGATGGCTTCTCTGATTTAAACCTGTATCTACTGATCGGCATCGTGTCGGTGTCAGTCATCTTTCTGCTGAGCCTCATCACTTTAATAGCTGGCAAATGCCACAGGACAGACAGCAGCTTCAGCAGGTACAGCGCCCCAATGATCACCACCCACCCTGACGGGAGCTGGTCTTACTCTAATGCTACTCAGCAGTATGACGTCTGCTTCAGCTCAGACACGCTCAAGAGTGACGTAGTGGTTTTCCCCGCACAGTTTCCGCCTGCAGATGCGGAGCTTATCAGTATTAATGAAGGAGACCCTTATACCATGACTCAGACTCTACCGAACAAAGAAAAGGTGAGTTAAGTCTCCCGCTAGAACTTTAACATTACCTAATTAATAAGGTAACTTTACTCCGGCATTACACAAAAAATGTGTTTCAACTGTTTTAGCTCTGCGCATTTGTGGAAAAATGTTTTCTTGTATTTGTTTCTTGGGTCTTTTCTTTCTTTCCCCGTATGCTCAGACAGTATGCGCTGTCCATGGTTCTGAATTCATGGGGGACTGTTTCTGCTTCTTTGACTCAGAGCCAAACCGGAGAGAGAAGGCTACTCCTAACTTGTCTTCATGTCAAATACCAAGAAAGTTAAATAGTCATCAAAAATAAAGCATATAATGCAAATACAGCTTGTGAGTAACGTTGCAATATGTAAAGCATATGACTCTTCACTCAACAAGTTAAATAGATAACAACTTGTGATTAAGTGCTTACTAACACTGCCTAAAAATATAAACTCAATATTTGGCACAATAATGATCGGAACAAACATGGCTGTTTACAGCTACAGTACAAATGCCGCTGGCTCAAGGCACAACATCGTGCAACCTTATCTATCAGCTCAGTGTGAGCACGATGTTTTGAAGTCAGTGTTATCTGGAAATATATGAACCATTTTTTTTCCCGATTCACAGTAGTGAGCTGTACTGCAGATGCATAAATAATAACAATGTTGTTGGAAAGAAGGAATCTTAGCATAACCAACAAACTTTGGTGGCGTGCTGGACTTCACCAGCTTTTGTACGTGGTCCATTATAAAAGGTAAAGTTTCCTAACCAACAGCTGGTTTAGAGCAGTTTGATTAAGATGATTAACTTAGATACTCACAGTGAGAAGACTTGAAAGGTGGCGTGAACACATCGTAGGTTATACCAGCGGTTGTTCCAGCGGTTGTTGAAGCAGTTGTCGGAAGACAGCAGTTGTTGTTAGATAATCAGGATTTACAGCAGTTCCAGTGGCTTCACACTGCGACATATCCACTTCAAAAAGCGTCCGAGATGTTTTAAAGTGTTTAACCTATAGTATAACATATTTCCTAAACGTTTGTCCTGTGTGACTTCAACACACTAATTCCGGGGTGTAACCTCTGTGTGCTTCTTAACAAGGGATTTAGCTGCAATAAGAGACTGCCTGAAACAATATGTTGATTATTCTGTGTTGATTCCGTGCTTAGTGTACCCCCTTTACAACGTTGTGCAGGTGTTAATGTTTGTTTGGGCGTGGATGACTTCCCGACTATCAATCACCGCGCCATTTTTAAAATCCAAAAAGGCGCCTCTTCTGCTGCTTCTTCTTCTTCTCTAAACTGGGTGCCGTGTGGCTCACTGCTGCCTCCCGCTGTTCAAAAGTCGACACGAATCCATTGCGCATGTTCTTCTTCTCTCCAGCGGCACAATTACCCGAGCTCAGTGCTGCCGCTGAAGGGCGGGAGGGTGTAGAGTCCACATGGGATGTGTTACCTGACGTGAAAAAATACCGCTGTTCACGTGAGTGACTGTGTGTTTAGTTATTTCAAGAGCTGCTTACGTCGACTTCCTGTGAACGTGAGTCACCATTTGGAGTATTTTACAAACCCTGTCGCGTTCATGTGGATGACTTCATGGCTCTGCTGGGAGAGAGGATGGTGTAAACACAAACATAGCTAAGCTATGTGTCCTGTTTCTTCTTGAGCTAAACCAGTAATTTACCAGAGGCTGTAGTTGACAGGTTTCATGAGGCAGGGATGTTTCCTCCAGCTGGATTGCACCTGAGGGAGGTGACTATTGACAGCAGGTATATTTCTTGGGTGGGGCTTTTTTTTATGGGCATTAGTTTACATGTGTAGCATTTAGACATTATTCTGGTTGCTCTGGTAAGTTATACTGCCTTATACAACCGAGTAGTTCATGAGCGTCACTTGCTATTCTAAATTCATAGAGCTAAACATGTCATAAAATAATCAAGAAATGGAGTATATATTCAATATGTACAGGTTATATGTGGAGGTTGTGTGTGTGTGCCTACTGATTCAGCTTTTCTTTGTATTTTGTTCAGAAGTTGTGTCAAAGGCCTTGTACTCTGATAGTGATTGTTATTCTGTTAAGGGCTACAAGCCTTTGCCAAGATGAACATTTCACCCTGAATTTGCAGAATCGTGGAGATCATGGCTCTGTCTGCTGAAGTGGTAGCACAGAATGTCTTAGACCACAACAAACAGGCGGTTATCAATCTAATGCTGACAGCTGTAAATGGAGGAAAAACCTCTGAAATCAGGCATCGTACATGTCCCTGTTAGTGATTGTGGCTGTTTAGCTCTTGGCACAGGTTGAAGTCACATGCTTGGGCTGGGAATTATCAGAGGTTGCATATCTCAGTGCATCCATAGGCCCTTTTCACAACACACAATTTTACTCGTCATAGTAGAGAAAACATAGGTATAAGTCTGCATCAGTGGTTGCCCTATTTTGTTGAAGTGCCCCTGTAACCTGTAACAGTAGCACACTGAACCTGGAGCAGCTCAATGGAGTTTAGTAGTCACTTATTCAGTTATTTTCTTCTGTGCTTATTTTATTGTGACAAGTCTAATATAGTCTGTGAAAGTGTCTTATAATATTGACTATGGTGGAATTTGCCCCACCTGTACTGTGATAACAGGAATGTGAGGGACATGTCTCTGATTCACATGTTACTCTTATGACATAAATTCAAATATGGGCAAAATAATGTAGAACACTTGGGTGGTATTGTAGGTTTATAGGTCATTTAATTCTATCGGCGTTTTTACCGTAAGCGTTTAAGCTTTCAGAGATCCCCTTCTCTAATCTGAAATATTGTTATTTTTTCATTCTTCAACATTGTTCTGCTTCTATTTATTCTACTCTTTCAATCCGATGTGTTTACTGAGAGATTTCCATGAGCATCTCTGGAGTCACATGTTATCCTTCCTGATGCTCACCATCAGAGCTTTTAGTCCTCTACTTAGTATAGGCTAGTATTTAAGTAGTATTTTTAAATCCAATTTGTTTGTATTATTGTATGGGTTTTCAACACATGTTCATATTGTATCTGATGGCACTGCAAACCAAGACCCCATTGTATTGTGAAACATGGTTTTACTTTTATAGGGCAGTGTGTGTATTTTACTGTACAGTATAGCAAAGGGTCGCTCTTGGCCAATAATATCAAATAATAATGAGGATATTGCTTTTTGTTGCTCTAAATAATAATAATAATTATAGCTCATTATAACTCCCCCCTCATTACCCAAATCTGTGTTGTGCATTTAGATCTCGTTTATTTTCCCTTTTCCTGCCTGCTCCTTGTCCCGTTTTCCATTGCTCTGCAGTGACAGAACATACACGATATTATTCATCTCACGTCGGCTCCTTTTTTCTCTCCCTCCTCCTCCACCATGCTGTCAGACCTTTCTCTCGTTCCCCTCCCCCTCTCCTTCAGCATCAGCACTCTGAGAAGGGGAGCAGCTGAGAGACGTAACAGGGAATTAACATCCATCTCTGCAGACATGTGCGGATTGGCCTCAGAGCGCTGTAAACATGATCCAATATATTTTTCATTAACGTGCCTGATGTACAAGCAGAGCAGAGGCGACCTTGATCCGCTCGCACCAACAAGCACATCTAGTTGAATTCGTCAGTGGATAAATCGAGGTTTCACGCGCGTTGCTTTCACATTTACACTTATTCATGATGGTTTTCAGTGCTCCTAACTGGTGGAACATGTGATGATATTCTCGGCGAGGCTCACGGTGCATTGTGTTGCTGTGGATCTCCGATGCTTTTGAGTCACTCAGACGAGATGACCTCATTTCAGGGAGTGGTCCAGAGCAAACCAGCATGGCCTGATCTGTCAAAACTCAGTTAATTTGATTGGTTCAGTGCGCTCTCACACAGACTGCGCATGCTGCAAAGCGATGCGAATGGGATATGTGAAGCTTAGAAGTGGGTCAGCGGGTGATTTAAAGATGGCAGCGCTCTTCATGCGCCATCTGACTGAGACCTGTGCTTCAGTAGACGCCGAGCTCCCTTTTTATTCTTTTCAAATATGCTCACAGGCGCTCCACACCACTGCATGAAACGATGCCCGGAGCGGTCTCTCTGCGTAAAAGTGGTCCTGTAGCCCATGTGTTATGTATTGCTGCCGCAGCTTTCTGTGGATGGGAGTGAGGGGGAGGGGCAGGTAATTTTCCGCTACTCGCTGCAGTAGCAGCAGCAGCAGGGAGCTTCAGGACCGAGGTATCTGCTCAGCTCAGCTCGGCTCGGCTCGGCACAGCTCTCCCTCCTGCTCCGCTCTGCGGCTGGGCGGGGCCGACAACACCTCGTGTCAGTCACAGCTGAGCCGGTTGGGCGGGGCAGAGGGCTGCGATGGATGAACAGAAGCTTTTATCATGTGACACCGTCCTCGGAACATCGTGTGTCTGTGTGAATGTGTTTGACCTCCGTGTATACGGTTGTATAATATACTTATATTTACTAGGCCATAATAATAATAATACTATGAGCATTCAAGAACTAATGAGAGCGAATAGTGGCAACATGGATAGAATGGCATGGTATAGAGTTTGTTTCTGATAAAAGCTTTTATCTCCCCCCTTCCGAAGTGCTGTAACATGCATTCAATTATTGATCACACTACATTACCCTGGTGGGAGCACACAGCTAAGTGGTTCAGTTCATAGATTGCAGATCCTTGTGATGGAGCACACCGGTGGACTTAACAGATGGACCCATTATGATGTAGAAATGTCCTTACCTCATCACTTTTAAAACAAAGACACAGAACAGCAGCATGTTTAACCGAAAAACATGACTAAATTCCTAATCTCTGTCTATCTGCTGGTCACCCACATGTCTTGTGTGTAGGCTACTTCCTGTTTTTCTCCTTGACAAGGGTGTGTCCTTTGTATTGTTGAGGTTAGCTCTGCTGTCTGTGGTTACCATGGAGACTGCTCTGAGCCGTAATGAAATGATGAACTAGTCTGTTTCCAGGGAGCTGCCAGTATGCAGCCCACCCCCCACCCAGACATCCAACCCAGCATGTGTCGTAAACACAAGCAGGAAGGAAGCGCTGTGGACACAATGGGAGGCAGGAGAGATGGAGAAAGAGGGAGAGCGAGAGAGAGAGAGAGAGAGAGAAAGAGAAAGATGCGGACGTACAGCATCCTGAGCAGAAATGCCAAGTCAGACGAGGCAAGCGAGGGAAAATAGTGCATGCTATTTTAGAATCGTTCCTCAAACATGAGAGGGTTTTAGAGGATGAGACAAATGCATAAGGCGCAGATTTGAGCCTTGAGCACGAGATAGTGAGGAAAAGGGAGCTTCTGTGGTTGAGATGGACAAAAAAAGACCCACATTAGATACACGCCCTGCAGTTGAGTGAGAACATCACAGGCTTACAATTGGTCACAGATATGAGGAAGAACTTATCGCCATCCCTCCTCTTCTCCCCACTTCAACCAAACTCATTCTGGGACATGCCCCCTCTTAGTGGCATCGGGATGCTGTCGCCGTCATTAGATTAGCTTTGTCATGCTCAGAAGCACGGGTAGCATCCTCTCCCATCCGGTAAGGACACAAAGCCGGGGCATCCTAAGAGGGAAGTATCCAAAGCCTGCCTGCGTTTCCTGATAGCTTTGTTCAGTGCCACAACAAGAATCTTTTTGATTTATGCAGAGGCTGTACCAGGACGGCCAAGGAACTGTTTAACCCGTACAGGGCCCCCAAAGGGAGGGATTTGTGCTGTTTTTAGTTCTCTCATGCCCTTCATGTTTGAAAGCAAGGTACACCAGGGATCAGCGCAAACACACATACCCGGAATATTCCTCCTCCACCAGCTTACTGTGTCCACCTGAGTAAAAGGATTGTGGTTAGCAGGACTCTTTTGTTACAGGGATTTTAAAATGGGGCAAGTTTTTTGTGCATATTAGGAAAATAGGATTGGAAGAAGGTACGAGAACATAGCTTCTCTTAGGGCTATAAATCAACATACAAAATAATACCAGTCACCAGTCTGCTCCTGCTAATGCGATTGTAGTGTCTGTATTTTGAGTTTTGTATATATCAAGTTTTTTTTTTCTAGCTCCTATAATATATTTAGAGTAATTCTAAAAGTGAGTGGCAGCTAGAGCAGGTTTGTACTAGGTTTATTTCCTTTCATGGCTGCTTCAGAGACAAATGGTTGACTTCAGTCGGCGTGCTTCCTTTTAGGATTGTGTATGTTATGTAATTCATACATTTATGGTACCTTTACAGGCTCTATTGTGACATACAGATCATTATTTTCTCACTTCTCCGGGGGTGCCTTGCAGTCACTGTTTTGTAACCGAGAAAGAAAATGCCGGCCAATGCAGCCTGACGTCTGTTCCCTCCTTCTCTCTCTCTCTCTCTCTCTCTTGCTCTCACGCACTCTTCTTCTCTCAGCACACACACGCACTCATAGCTGATGGGATTAGTGTTTTAGTGCTTTGGCTTAATGAGAACGCCTGTGTGGAGGGGCAGGGGATGGGGTGATGATCATGTGTCCAACCCTTGTACTACCACATTTTTCCAACAGAGGGACCAGTTTCACTGTCTCTCCAACCTCTGCTCCCTCCGGCTCAGCTTGTCTCCCCCATACAGTAGGATTAAATGATGCAGTGCTATTGGCAGTGGATTCTTAGTTTTTTTTTAACTGAGGCTTAGCTCTTTGTATTCAGTATAGTTTTGAGACTCATCTTAAAGAGGCAGTTTTGCGGTCATAGATTTTTAAGGGATTTTCTTTTTGTTATTTCAGTGCATCTTTTGTAAATCGCACATTTCCTGGCACCACAGGCATCACTGTCCGCCTAGACAACAGCGTGCACACATTTCATCTTCTGCGGCACTAAACTAAAGCTTTATGATACAAGATTTTAGTTAGAGAAGCAGATATGGAAACTTCTGGTTCACAGTCTTTGTTTATGAATATAAATAATGATCTTTCTCCTTTCATTCTAAATGTTTTAATGTGAGACACATTGAACTTTACCTTTAAGTCAGTAGTTACAGTCATTGTAACCTGAGTGCTGCCATTGCCCTCAGTCTGTGCATCTGTTTATCAAAGCTCCTGACGGCTGTTTTTGTGCCATTTCCAAATGAGTGGAGACAACAGCAGAAGATGTTCTGACATTTTCCAAGACAAAATAGATTTGTCCTTAGATAGCATTTGCGGCATTGTATTTATTGTTTTACTCAGCCTTTGTCTGTGTGTGTGTCAGTGTGCATACATGCCTACAGGCTTGAATGCCCTTTAAGTTTGCATGTCTGCCTGTATGTATATGTTTTGAGCGAGGGAGTGATGTATTCGATCATTCTTCATGATAGCCCAGCCATGACCCGTTTCACTGTGGGATCGCACAGAAAGAGAGACGGGGTCCATACTTGGGAAGTATCATGAATGAGTTTTAGAGTGGCCACTTACAGTACTAATGAGGATGAGTCTTAGAATATTATTAATTTGGTGGCCATCTTGCATAATTGATGGGGCGGGGTGATGGGTGAGAGGGGTGTTAATAATCTACTAGAGAGAATGAGCAAAGAGGGAGTCTCAGTTTTTACAATCTGAATTATCTCTCTTCCCATCACAAGTCTAAATAAACAATACATTTTTTCCACCGTATTTGTTTGTTTGTTTATTTTGTCTATCTGCCTGCTAAGGGCATGAGGTCTTGTGTTTCCACTTGAGATTCTATGCCCCAGGGCCAGTCCTCAGCTGGGCCACTGGATGTCTGACAGAGGCGCAGCTGGTGCCACTCTACAATGAAAAATATAGGCGAGAGACATTTCTAGGAGAATATTAAGAGGTTGGACGAGGGTTGAGAATACAAAACAGGTAAATTAATTTATGAGGAGGTGCGGGGGGATATTTTTATGCCAACCTGGAAAAAAAAGTGAGAAAAGAATACTAATTATCCAATTAGCTCTTTGAAATTGGTGTTTGTTGATGCATAACATGCGTCTGTCTGCAGGTGGATTAATGGTGATAACTTCATCTGCAGAACTCCTGAGTGGGAAATGAAATAATCCAAAGCTCGGTGGCATGCAATTAACACTGAAACAGATGGGACTATTTAATAATGGCCTGTGTACCAGAGAGCTGCAGTGACATTTCAAAAACATCAGAAGAGCATAAAGGAAGGAGAGGAGGAGAATGAGCCATACAGGTGGAAAGGTCATGTGTAAATGCTGGTCTCTGTTTGGTGTTGACGAGATAAACGTCTCTGTGTTTTCACTTTTGTGTTATTGCTGCAAGACGGAGGTTCAAGATGTCCCACCGGGAAAATCTGCTAAATGTCACGGTTAGCATGGCAGACCGACATGTGGACCCATATGAGACTGTTAGCCCCGGCTGAAAGAAACTGTCTTATCACTGCTGCTCAGAAATGAGGGATGTTTGCAGAGACACAAATCCGTGCCATGGGAAACAGGGGCCATTTAGTGTGTTTCACAGCAGCAGGACTTTACATAAAGGCAAAGTGATGCCATTGGAAAACACAATGTTTTTTTTACTGACCAGTAGCAGGAATAATTTAATTTTCAATTATACTAAAAGACCGTAGCTATAAGCCAACACGCATTGAGCCCCCCCCCCCTGCAGGTGAAATCTGATCAGCCCCTAAAGTGCCCCTGTCCTATCAATAGTCACTACTAACTAGTCACCTACTAACAATTAATGAATATGGCAATTGAATCAAAGCAATAGAGCTAACGGTAAACAGGAAATTACTTTAAAGTGCTCCTCACTGAATCAGGAACTGTGTATGGATGTTGCATATATAACATCATGTCCCCTCTGTGTAAATTGTGGCTCTTTTTCAGAAATGGTAAATGGTCTGTATTTACATATCCACCACTGCATGAAGTCTTTTATTAACGCACTGCGTAAAATGGCATGTTTTGTAATAATTTGTCTTCCGTCGACGGACATTTGGCTGCTTTTGCAATTCCCCATTACGCCACCTCCTCCTCGTCGCCTCCGAGTGTGAAGAGTTGCTCCATCCTCTATAGCAGCATCCGAAGTGACTCACTGTCTCGGTCTCCCGGGATGCCAAGTGCAGTGGTCGCCGTGGGCATGGGTGAGAATGAGCGAGAAAAGAAAAAGATTATGTAGGCGGTGGACGCTCATCTCATCTTGGCCCAGTGGACAGGGTGAACCAAGAGGGTCTCATAAGGCCATTTCTTCACAGCACAGCTTGTATAAATAGGTCTGATGGATCAAATCAACACAGCATGGATGTGTTATATGTGTGCAGCCTACGCTAGATTCAGCCATGTCTCTGCTCGGAACAATTTGTTTTTGTGTTCTTGGTGGATCTCAACAAGAGCTTTCTCTGTGAAACTGCGAACATGATTGTTGCATGATTGTGTTCTGCAGATGTCCCCCCCACTGCTTAGATAAACAGTGTGCAATGATCGTCCTCTCATGTCATGTTGACGGAATTAGGGTTAAAGTCTTTCAAATTAATATGCATCAGATTTAAATCTGATTTTAATTGAGGTACATGGGGACCGAGGCTGGAGTAATTAAAGGGCACCCTGAGCAGGATGATTTGGGTGTTAGTGTCGCCACCTGCTACACCACACATGCGTAGTTCAGACTGTCTGCAGATTACAGGAGGTATTAGTTGGAAGATTGGATTTGCATCATGTGTGTTTTATCATTTGAAATTACAACACTGGTTCCTGGTGAACGTCTTCGAGTCTGGTGAAATCAATAGTTAAGATTATAAAGATTCAGTTTCAGAGATAATGTGCTTAATCTAAAATATATGTGCCTGGTCGCAGTTTATGTCCCTTACCGTTGCTGCTTGTTTTAATGGCTGTTGCTATTGCCAGATGTGGAGACGAGTCACATCTGGAGCACCTTGTCTGTGACCCCAGTTAACGACATTAACCTCATGACAACAGAAGTGTTGTGCTTTGTTCTTTAAAAATGAATTCAAGAATATATGTAGGATTCAATGACACATTCAAATATGTTAAATAAGCCGGATCGAAACATGTAACATTTACAAGGGGTGAGAAAAAAACGAAAAATTCAGTGCAAGAGGAGAAGCAGCTTCATCCTCAGCCCCACTAAAGACAAACAGACAAAGTAACACTGCATCACTGCCGCTTAGTTCACATGTCTCCTTATTATTATATTTGTTGTGACATTTAACTGATTGTCACATAACCATTGTCAAACGTACTTCATGGTCCCTCACTCTGAACAGTACAATAGCTCCTGTTATAAATCCTCATGCATTGATCTATTTTGCAGCTTGGTTGTGTTTCCTTTTAGTTTGAATTTTCTGTAATTATTTTTCCGATTTCATTCTGGCTATTTGTTGGTTTGCGTCAGTGAGGAGGTCTAATCTCCAGGCTGCTTCATAAATCAGTTTTGCAGCGCACAATAAAAAGGGCGGTGGCGCTGACAAAAAGAGGTGAAAAAGCGATTGTTTGCCTTTCATTTGCAAGATATCAGTGTGCGGTTGTCACTGGGCGCTCATATGTAGATCTAGATGATAAAACTCCGTGGTTTTCTGTCTTTTGGGAGTTTAAATTTATTAGATGGTGCGCGATCGTTTTTATCGGAGGTGCTGAAATGCAGCCAGCATCGTTTCAGCGAGTGCCTCCCCCTCCCCTTTTGCCCACAGACACCATCACCACATAGCAGAGAGAGAAGGAGGGGGGGGGAGAAGGAGACCAATAGGCAGCATCAGTGGAGGGAGTCAGCGTTGCCAGGAGCAGAGAGAATTTTTAAAAACACCACACAGGCGGACAAAGGAAAACATGGAGGCACAGGGGAAAAGTCCCTTAAAACAGGCACCGGGGAGAAGGCTCTGGTCCTCCCGCACATAGCGTGAGCTACGTACGGACTATTCCCTTGTTTTTAATGAGGTGGGTGGGGACGCACAGTGAGCCGAAAAGGCGGAAAGATTTCTCCAGCCCGTCTGCACATTCCGGCCGCCTGCGATGGCTGTGACAGCGCGATGCAGTTACAGTGTAAAGGAGAACGTGCCCTTTTCTCTGTATTTGTTTATTTTCGTGGTCGGTGGCCTCACAAACGCACAGATTCGATACTCCATCCCGGAGGAGCTGGAGAACGGGGCACTGGTCGGTGACATCGTCCGGGATCTGGGTCTGGACCTGAGAAAACTTTCCACCCGACGCATACGAATCACGACGGACAGCGGACGGAGGTATTTCACCATCAATCACAAAACCGGAAAGCTGGTGGTGAGTGACCGCATTGACCGAGAGACAGTTTGTGAATTCAGTGGCACCTGTTCCCACAACCTGGAGGTGGTGTTGGAGAACCCGCTCGAGGTGCACAACGTGGAGGTGGAGATCTTGGACGTGAACGACAACGCGCCGCAGTTCCCTCGAGACGAGTATCAGCTCGAGGTGTCGGAGTCCGCTCTCACAGGGTCGCGGTTCCACATCGAGGGAGCTCAGGACGCAGATGACGGCTCAAACTCCGTGAAGCAGTACAGACTCAGCCCTAACGAGCACATCACCCTGGACTCCATTAAGCCCTTTTCCAATAATAAGCACATCGAGCTCATCCTGAAAAAACCCTTCGACCGCGAGCAGATTCCCTCTCATGAGCTAATCCTGACAGCAGTGGATGGAGGCACCCCACAGCGAACGGGCACGGCCAAAATCAATGTACGTGTCCTTGATGCAAATGACAACGTGCCTGTCTTTGACAACTCCGTGTACAAAGTTAAACTGTCTGAAAACTCTCCAAAGGGCGCACTGGTGATCAAGCTGAATGCAACAGACACCGATGAAGGCTCCAATGGGGACGTTTTCTACTCCTTCAGCAGTTACACACCTGAGAGAGTCAGACAGATGTTTTCCATGGACACAGACACAGGAGAAATCCGAGTGAAAAACAATATAGACTATGAGGAAACCAACTCCTATGAAATGTACATACAGGCAATGGACAAAGGGCCAGCTCCTGTGGCAGTGCATTGCAAAGTAGTTGTAGAAGTTTTGGATGTCAATGATAACATTCCTGAGATTGTGCTGTCCTCTCTCTCCAGCCCTGTGCGTGAAGACGCCCGGGCTGACACGGTTGTGGCATTGATCAGCGTGAATGACCGGGACTCTGGACCAAACAAACAAGTGACCCTGGATATCATGCCCAATTTGCCATTTAAGATCAAGTCCTTCCGCAATCACTATACCATTGTCACATCCGCCTTCTTGGACAGGGAGACCATCTCATCCTACAATGTCACCGTCAACGCTGTGGACGGAGGCATCCCACCCCTGTCATCCCAGATGACCTTTAAGGTGCACGTGGCAGACGTGAATGATAATCCACCTCGTTTTGAACAGACCTCATACACTGTTTATATTACAGAGAACAACGCTCCCGATGCATCTCTATGTGTTGTTAAGGCCACAGACACTGACGCTGCAGAAAATGCACGCATCACCTATACTGTCCTCAATGACAACAACCACGGTATCCCTGTAGCCAGCTATGTCAGCATCAAACCCGATACAGGCAAGGCTTATGCCCTGCGAGCCTTTGACTTTGAGAAGCTGAGAGAATTTCATTTCCAGGTGAAAGCCCAGGACAACGGAATGCCTCCCCTCAACCGTGTAGCCACGGTGTATGTTTACGTTATGGACCAGAATGACCATAAGCCCAAGATAGTCTACCCACCGGCCAATGGGAGCCGCACAACAGAGACGCTGATTAAAAATGCTGAAGCAGGAGCGTTGGTTAGCAAGGTGACAGCGTGGGATGGTGATGCAGGGCAGAATGCTTGGCTGCTCTATTCCCTGGAGCAGACCAACACAGACATTGACCTTTTCAAGGTGCATGAGCACACAGGTGAAATCCGCACCACAAGGCGTGTCATCGAGGACAACTCCACTTCCTTCATCCTGAAAGTGTCGGTGCATGATAACGGCCTGCCGCCACTCTCCTCCACCGCTACCATCCATGTGTACGTGATGGAGCTGCCTCCAAAGTTGGCCCCTGACCCCAAACGCATCATCAGGCCCAACAGCCCCTTAATGTTTTCCAATGTCACACTCTACCTCATCATTGCCCTGAGTGCCACAACTTTCGTGTTCCTGGTCACCATCTTTGTCCTAGCCATCGTGCGGTGTCATGCCTACTGTACCCAGCCTGGCTCCTGCTCCCCATGTTGCATTTCCAAGAAGAGTGTTCCAGAGGGGAGCACCTCAGCTGGTGGTGTTGCAAGTGGAGGAAGAACTGCGGGTGGAGCAGATGGTGGGCAGCAAAACATCAATGCGGCCCAGCGACGTGACCTCAAAGGGGAACCGCATTACATTGAAGTGCGGGGAAATGGGTCTTTGACCAAAACATACTGTTACAAGACATGCCTGACTGCCACATCAGGAAGTGACACTTTTATGTTCTACAACACGGGACGGCCTCATAGTGGCACCTGGGGCTCAGGCTACGTCACCAGCCACAGTGGACAAAGCCAGATATGTGTACGGCGTCTCAGTATGCCAGACGCAGCTGCCATTCAGGTCGGTCTGCTGCGATCTCTGTGTTTGTTGTTTCAGATTGCCTCACAACAGTAAAGGACACAAAGCGCAAAAAGCCATAAAACTCTCAATAAATTCTCAGTTATGGTTGAGACTTTTCTCTAGGGCAGTGTTCAGGCAGTAGGATTGCAGTTGACAATTACAGGTCTGAAGCTGTTAAAGCTGTTTCATCTGGTGTTTTATGTTTTTTTTATGCATTTTCCTGCTGCTTGATTCGATAGTTTGTTTTTTTCTAGAACATAGTGGTATGAACATTTACTAGGTATTTCTATCACTTGCATCCAAGATGAGAATATCTAAGAACACTTGTGCCAGTCTAAGGATTTGCTTAGTCTTTTAAGTTCCAAGAAAAAGCTAGCAGCACCTTATCTACGGTTACATCATTGCCTTAAGATTTATCGACCGGGCTGTATCCTAATATTAAATACAAGTGTGGGTAGCTTCTGTGGGATGTGTGTGTTGTGGGCATGCACACTTAGATTTGGTCGCTCTGTCTCTGCTCCCTTTTTCTTAATCTTTAATTCTCTTTTAAAAAACAGACAGATTTCATTGGCTTATTCACATATGACCCCAACACTCAGTGTTATTTGTCGGCTTTGGGGCTGTGTGCCTCAATAAGTCCAATATGTCCACAGGGCTTTCAGTGGTCATCTCTGTAGGGAGGCAGAGTCTGGGAAATAGTGCAACCGTCGCCAGCTACAGGGGCAACCAGTCCCACTGCACCAAAATAATCATCTTCTGGTCACGTACGTCTCTGGTGCTGAACAGAAAGCCAGAGTTTGAGAATCAGTTAAAGAGCCAAGTCTTTGGCACATGTACTTTGCCTTGAGATTCATCTAAATCAGAGGATGATTTATTATTGTCATTGCGTAAGGTTGATGCCTAAATATGCATAATTTGCAGTTATAATAAAACAATGAATTAATAGAATAACACAAACATTATTTGTTTTCTTCATCATGGTGTTTGTCCCAGAGCCTCAGTGGGTGTGTCTCTTCAGTGCAGAATAGGATGTGGGATAAAATATGTGATAAAAAGAGTAACGATAAAGGAATGGTTCTTTTATCATCTGACCAGCTCCTCATTAAATGTCAATCATGTTTGTTCGTGCCATGTAATTAAGTGGCAGCGATGTGTTTCTCAGTGCTGCGCGTGGATTGGCTGGCTCCGCACAGATGAGGCGGGGGATGTAAGGTGATTGGACAAAGTGTTGATGTCGGAGGTGTGAGCACTGTATCCATGCTATAGGAGTCTTCTCCGAGAGGGAGAGGGAAGGGTGGAGGAAAAAGCGAGAAAGGGGGGGTAGGGTAGCCAAACCAAAATGTGTCTTTATTCCCTGATTTACAATGTACAGCCACGCAAGTAAATTAATACACAGGAATCATTTATTTTTTTAATCTCCACATTTATTTACTTAATTTCAAATGATGAAGCAGAATCTACTGATGTCTCGTCATTGTGGTCGAATCGGTTTCATATTTTTCCTTCTTCGTTGTTGTTGTTGTTTTTCTTTTCCTGTGTTATTGGGAATTTTTCCTAGTTTTGCATATGGCACGTCCCTTAGGACACTGCAGACATGTTTAGGTTCCAGATGCCGTTATGTCTCTAGGTGCTCATACCATACGACCAGACAGGCTAGTCTCCCTTCAGGGGTAGCAGGGGAAATCTTTTTCAAAGCAGTTTAGTCCTATTTGTGGACAATCTGGCCTTTTTTTTCTCATTCTCTTCCCATATGTTGTGACACAGAGCTTTCTTTTTTTTTAAATCTTTTTTCCTTTTACTATTGATCCCAACACTAATTGCTTTTTGATCAGTGATTGTCTTCAGAAATCCAGGTCACCTTTATTTTCCTGTAAGAATAAGTGTTGCGCTTTCGACAGCCCTTGACATAGTGCTCTGTTTGAAAGACTCCATGAGGAATAGCATGCTTCTCTCATTAAGACCAACTATTGGATTCCAAGGGTGATGAATGTCCACTGCAGACTGGTAGAGGTCAATGCAGCTTCAGCAGCAACTGAACATCTGTCATATTTGAGAGGAAATTAGATTGCAAATGGGTCTCTTATGAACTGCATGGAAGAGCAGCGAGAATTTAGTGCCCTCAGTCAGATTGGTTCAGCTCTGTCAGTGGTTTAGCTTGAGTTTAGAGAAAATGCATCTTGTGTGGTCTTGTGGGGTCAGGTAAATAGACGACTGTGATCTGAAAGAACAATATCAACCAATTAATGTATTTAAATTGTCAGAGGGCTGTGATGTTTTACCTTTTTTCTTGACACTGATAGAGTGTCACTAAATGTCCACTACTGGCAGACGGGCAGAGTTTGTGGAGATGTCTGGTTGTGTCACTCTGTTATGATTTGTCTATGTCTAAATCCCGAGCTGACTGGGTTATTCTGACACCTGCCCTCCCCAATCCCCGTCTCCCTCCACCTGTGTCCTTCAGGAGAGACATAACGGAGGGCAGTGGGTGGAGGGTATAAAATGTAGACTGTGCTCAGCACAGTTACCATGGTGAGACGAGTCATAGTGACTCAAGCAGACTCTGTGCCAGTGAAACTCAATGTTGTGATCCGTGTAAAGAGGATGTAACAGGGAGAAAGCAGCAAAAGAGAGTGGGTGGTGAATATAAAGAACTGAATAGAGGAATGCAGTGGTAGAGAGAATATATAAGTCAGAAGTGGTCATTCAGAAACCATCAGTGAACATAACTGAAAAACAACTTGATGTTAAAATGCATTTGTGATGACAGATTTTTACATTTTGGGATATTTTGATGTGATAAAGGTAAAAGAGAAGGTTAAGGTAGGTATAAAGTGGTAGCTTTGAATTAAGTATTTGGACAGCAAATGTGAATTTTCTGCATTTTGCCCCATTTACTAAAGTGTACCACACACAGACAAGTGTTAGTAAATCTAACCTGGATATGTTTTCTCAGGTCCAAAGTGTTACAGTACCATGGTCAGTGGACCGCTGGAGTAAAATCTCAGAGTAATTTTTTTTCACAGGACATGGAATGGAGAAGCGTGCAGGATATGCACTTAAAAGCTTCAATTTAATCACTGACTTTTCTCCCAAAACAGGGACAAGATATTGCTGCCTTATGTGTGGGTGTGTGTGGGTGTAACACACATGCACAAGTATTTCTCTCCATGACTTATTAATGAGATGGTATTGCCTTTCGTCTGTACTTAAGACTCAATCCCTCTCGCTTTCTCTTGCAGCCCAAGGCGCCAAATGCAGACTGGAGATATTCAGCCTCCCTGAGAGCAGGAGGTGTAATGCAGAGGTAAGCATCCCACCGCTGTGACACTTTGCAGTAAAAAGCTCATCATACCTCACCAGTCATTTTCATCTTATCTGAACAAATCTTCCCACATGCATCTTCCCGCTGCGGTCCAACTGACGGGAAGAGAAGGGACTTAGGATCCGTCAGTTCCAAAACAGGATATCTACCCTCCCTGTTCACCAATCTTTACACATCATTGTAATTTGATCGACTTAAATCTCTACCTTTTATAATTAACAACAATTGAACGTGAAATTTGAGAGAAGCAGCATAGCGAGAAGCAATGGTTTGGTCAATGTTAACAGACAGATGGAGAACTGACAGGAGGGAAGGATGAGCAGAGAGATGGTCAGTGATGGATGAAGGGCAGGTGGTCAGGTGGACAGATGGATAACAGGGACACAGGGCCTGCTCCATGAACACACTAGCGGTCACATCACCCCTCACACACTGGGCCGTAACATGCTGTGAGATCATATGGACATGATCAAATCAAGGGTCATGCTCTTGAGATGATGCCATAATTTCAAATAGTGCCTGGTTTAATTATGTGGTCTTGATTAGGTTATCTCTATGTAATCATATCTGTATAGTCTATATTCTATCCATGCCTTATATTTAAATATGGTATAGATAAATCAGTGGTGTTGACAGTGTTACAGCAGAGACAATCACATTTATGTTCTTCACTGCTCCAGCTCAACAGTATTTATTAATCTGGGTTATTTCACCCTGAGGCCCACACATACATGCATACATGTGTTATGCACGTCATAATATGTGTTCCTTCATGTCTATTATTCATCTTTATTCGTATTTCGCTAACACTGTCCAGCGTAGAAGCATAATGCAGTTTCTGATGTCTTTGTCTCAACTTATATGCAACTCACATCATGTAATACAGTTTAGATGTGTTTTCATCATGTGCCTGTACTCTGTGAAGACAGACATGTATGTATGTGTCAACTCTTGGATGTCAATATCAGATCAACAAGAGTAAACCATGTGAGTGTCATTAATGTTAGATTACCTCATAATTACGGCAGAGATTAATGTGCTAACACATTAAGTCTTTCTGGTCTCGCCCCCTCTGATGGGATTTAGGTTGTATCACATCCTGACCGAATACCAAGCCTAATACAATATTAATGTATTTACAGTACACGCTGGCATAATCAGTTTTCGATAAGAGATTTTGCTCTTTCACCCAAACATCGTCTTATGGTGGCGACCTATTTAATTTGATTTAATGCTCAACATTTCCTCCAAAAGGTGTTTTGGGGAGCTTGTATCTGGAACTGTTATTCTAATTTTCAACAAACAACTTTTGCCTTAGAGCGTTTAATTGCTGGAAAATGATGAGGAAGCATGTGGTTAGAGACGGTAGAAAAAATATGAGATGATGAGAAATGAGAGAGAAGGACAGGCATCGTCTGAAAAGTGTATCATCAATCCAGTGTTTGCTATTAATATTTGATCAGCATGATGATGCTGATGCTGAGCTGCACTTAAAATGGCCTCCGTGGCTAGATCACTTTTGTTCTCTGAAGAACCACTCTAAATAGAGATGTAGAGGCATACATCTTTTCCCGTGTCTTTAGAACTGATAAACTGCGGACCCATACAACCAGTATTCTATGTAAATACTCCCTAATTCTCAAGATATTTGATAAAGACTGAAAGTATGTTATTTTCAAGAAGACGGAAAAATTATAAGTGAATATAACGTTATTGAAGAAAAAAGAAGACATACCAGCTCACACAGAGATTAGTTAAGGTTTTTACACTTGATAGTCAGAATTCTGTTTTTATATAGATTAAATAACATTTGAGTTCAAATGTTCTGAATCTGATTTTTATATATATATATATTTAACTTGAACAAAATAAAGTCTGGGTTGAAAGGGTTTTTAATCTGCTGCTAAAACCCAGCAGATTGAAGGTAACTACGGGTGGTACAGCCAAATCACAGAGAAAGGATAAAAAAGGATTTCATTTAACTTTTTCTATGATTAGATATGTCTGTGGCTAACGGTACAATGCTTTGGTTATGATCATTTAACAAACATGCTGCCCTACTTTCTTGGATGATTTCAGAAAGGAGGTTTCACCTGGATACCTGAATCTTGATAACTAAATTCTTACTTTCCATATGATAAGATCCAGTAAGCTCTCTCTTGGCAGTATTTCTGAAGCAGTTTTTTTTATTGCTTCAGTGAAAGGGGAGTTTTTCCGTAAAGGGGGGTGGAGCTGAAATCCCCTCGGGGGGGGGCGTGAAAATGTACGGACAGTCATCTGTAATCCATAATCCAGGGAATATCAGGAAAATGTCGGGTGAATAGTTTAATCCTAATCTGAATGTCACATTTCTGGGAGCGTGTTTGCTGCTGCCCCAGCCCAAATTCAACCGCCCCACCCTCAGGAGACATAAAGAGGTGTAAGAGTTGAATATGTTGGAATTGATGTTATAGTCCCAATATGAGCATAGAATTAGCAAAGTGTAAAATCACATGTATGGATAGCTTGTGTTTTGCGTGAGATGACTTATAAACAGTGTTTAATATTTGAATGTTTTTTCTTTGTGTGTTCCAGCTCAGTGCACATGGAGGAGTCCTCGGTAATGCAAGGAGCCCAGGGGGTCCTGGTTCAGAACTGGCCCACTGCTTCCAGTGCCGCTGGTAAGAATGACTGAAGATGCCCTCAGATAATCACAAATAACCTCCTAGTCTGAATGATGTAGATTTTTGGGGGGCTGATGTCCATATAGATATTAGGGAGTAAAGTATTTATGATAATGATATACCAGTTTTTTAAAATATGAAAAATGGGCCAATTATTTCTAAGATGTTGTTATCAAATCCTCATAGCTTGATATTGTACAATTTAACTAAACACTTTACTATAAATAACAAAAAAACAAATACAAACAAATATATAGAACTTGAATAAAAAATAAATCAGCTAACCATTAAATCTGTCAGGCTCTAGTCACAGCCTTTTAAGTAAAGTTAATATGCGACAAATATGAGCTCAGACGATCTTATACCAATAACTGCACATTCCTCAAGAGTTTATCGAACCACAAGCGAGCAATGGTTAAAAAAAGAAAACAGAGATATCTCCTGCAAGATCGCCCCAACCCACTTCTACCACTTCCCACTGCTGCAGGGAGCGGAAATGACATGAGCTACGTAGGCGGAGATGGATATCTCTGCTCCCTGTAGCAGCAAGAGAGACAATACAGAGTGAAAGGGAAGGAGAGAGAGAAGGGCAATAGTTGATTGAATTATCAGCCAGATGTTTATAGAGGAATAAGCCACTGAACCACAGAAGGCAAACATTAGCGAATACATTAGAGAAGACTAATAAAACATAATTACATTCCCTCACCTTTTAATGTGGATATCTCCTGACTTGCAGGTCATTCATATCTGAACAAAGACCAGGATTATAGGGATGGATGATGTGGGCTATTAAGAATATGTTAACTCTTTACCTAAATTCCCTTATGTAGAACTTAAAAACCATATATAAACATGTGTAAATGGTTAATGAAACACTATCGTTGCTGTAAAATATTTACATCAGACAATGTGCACTTTAATGTTGGTCGTCCTGAAGTGATGGTTCCTAATGTAGAGTGTAATTAAGAAAAAACTAATTTCAGCTTCAAGACAGTGCGTCAAATGGCTAAACCGAGTCAAATTCACAAAGTTATTTCAATACAGTGGTAATTATTAGCAGAGCCTTTGGTGTTAATCAGCTGCAGGCAAGTGTCGCACATGTAGGTGTCAACTTTGCTTTTTGCTTACAACCAATAAGTCTAAATTCAGCTGTTTGCTGCATCATTGTTGTCAAGAATGCCGGAATATTTTAACAGAGGAACTTAAATAAATTGTGTGCCAACTCACCTAAAAAGACTGGAGCCTTATGCTAATGCACTAATGATGACGGGAGAGGGTCACACTCGATGCAGAGAAGAGACTTTATTTTCAGAAAACAAAAGGGCAAATATATTTGGAGCACAACTGCTCACACAAAACCCCGCAAAGGAGCCTATCAGAAAACAGTGCTACTTGGAGCATAGCAACAGGAACATCACAGCAAAACTTAACACACGATGACAGCACTCTCAATGCTAGATGGCATTTCACGGACATTGTTATTTGAATGTCATTGGTTATGAAGCCCTAAACCAATATCCCTGACCAACGATGCACTGCACCACAGTGTCGGTGCACAAATTCACTTGTCATCCCTTGACTTTCCTCACGACGACAGGCAATGGGATCAGAGAGGATTAAGAGGGAAATGGAGACAAGAGTGTCCTGGTGGAGGAAAAGTGAAGGTGGAGACAAGTGAGAGATCGAGACAGACGTGTGTGCAATAAGAAGGTTGAGGAATGTACGACTACGTAATTACGTTGAGATAAAGAGGCGACTTGTTGTAATTGTGAAGCTGGAGATGGTTTGGCCTGGTGTCTTTATAGACAGGAGGCAGTGGGCCAGGCAGGCAGACAAACTACCCACACACTAACTACTGCTTCTTCCTATTTGCACGCACATACGCCCAGCCTCCTCAGCTCCACCATTGATTTCTTGCCTTAGCTAAGGACTTACAGCCTGCAGGCATGATGTGAGATATAGAGAGACAGAAAGATAGAGGGATGGAGAGTCAAAGACAGAGAGAGAGAGAGAAAGAGAGAACAGAACAGACAGCAGTGACGTCTTCAGGGTGGGTTGGCGATAACAAGATCAGCTGGTGAGGATTTAAGGTGGTCTAATTTAGCTGTGGCAGCTCAAGAAGAACACATTGTGTGCACGCTCACATTGCTTTGCCTCAGGGCTAAATGTCCCTTCGTTCTCTCATTTTCTGCCAGGTTAAGAATGGAAATAGTTGCTCAGGGCAGTGTTAGCTTCAGGTCAAATTTTAGGTTTAGATTAAGGATAATTCTAGGTTAAGAATGTGCGATGATATGAAGAGCGAATATTTGTGGAACATTCTTTCGGGAAGACAAGATTGAATAAGACTTGTGCTCTGACTTTCAAGTTGATTTTGTTCATCGTGTCTTGAAACTGAAAGAAATTGAGATATTGATTCGATGTGGCCTGTCACATTGCTATGAGTCAGACTGGGCTATATATAGCTGTATTGTCTTGTTTATTTGGCACACTGTGGTCCTGAGGTGGGAAGCAGGATTGTGTAGCAGTTTGGTTTGTTGAGGGAAGTGTATCTTTCTGGGTACAGAACCAGGCTGCTGTTGTGCCACGCTGACTATAGTTTGTTTCGATGTGAGACACAGAGGTACCGCTGACAACGCCCCTGTCTCTTCCCCTCTGAGTTAGAGTGTGCGTGTTGGCATAAGTTAGTGCGTGTCACTGCTTCTTGTTTGTGTGTTTTCCCACGTACGTGCCGATGTGTGTGCTTGGCTGTGTTTCCAAGTGTGTTTTGGCTGAATGCTTTGTGTGCTGCTCCTGCTGGGACAGATGGAGCGCAGCCCACGCCCAGATTAACAGACCAGCATTAATGAAATCAGGGCTCTGCTCGCTGTCTAACTCCCTCTCCCTATCTATTCCTCACTCCCATGTCCTTCTCCCCCGTTCCCCCTCTGTCTCTCTCTCTCTCTCTCTCTCTGTCTATAACAGCACATTCAGAGAGAGCTCTGCAGAATTGCAACCATCCCCTGCAGAGATGGGCAGAACAGAGGGAGATGGGCAGTTAGCTAAGTAATGGGTTTTAAAAGAAAAGAGACTAAACAACTAAAGATAAGGTGCATAGGAAGATGGAGAAGTGACGGACATAAAGTGTTTGGGAGGGAGTGGCGACAAGTAAATCAGAGCGATTGAATGTCACAAAGTGTTAGAAGGAAAGGGAAAAAGCTGTGTGAGGCTGCTGTTGCTATGGGAGAGTGGTAAGACTAAAAAGAGCGAGATAGAGAGAGAGAGCTTGCAGCATTACTCTCCATCAGCACAAGCACTGTCACCATGACTCCCACCAATGTCCTACTGCTTCACTGGAGGATGCAGTTTCCACGGCAACCATTCACGGCCCCCAATATCGAGAGGAGAGCGAGAGGAGGGGAGTGCAAACATATGGTGTGGGACAAAAGGTGCTAGAGGAAGAGGGTGGGGGATAGGAGCTGGCTGTGGCATCAGGTGAAGGACAAGCTAAAGAGGACGGCAGGGAGTCACAGTGTTAAAGGAGTGGGCGGGGGGTGGGTGGGTAGCGTTTGGAAAGTGAGAGTTAGAGGTAAGAGGTGTAAGGGGTTGGGGAGTGAGGAACAGAAGGGAGAAGAGTGACCTACATACACCAGAGCGGTGTACTGCAGAGGTGGATGCAGGTTTGCCGTTTTCTTTATCAGCCCAGTCCGCAGACCCACTGAGGCACGTACACAGAGGGAGCAGAAAGAACGACAGGTTCGGTTTGAGTTAGCAGCAGCCAACCGCAGTAGACACCTGTCAAGGCAAAAATAGACTCTGGGGTGAAGGCAAAAGGCCAAGTGAGGGGGAAGAAAGTGCAGAGCAATGATGGAGAAAAAGACAATAATCTGCTGAGGATTTGTGCTTCCAATTTGCTCCTCAGGACTTCAGTGTATGAGCTGCTTTAGGCCCATGTCCTCATTTAATTTACTTTGTTCGTCCATCTCATCAGGAAGGAGGTGAGAATTAAAAGTACAATTAAAGTGATTTTTCTGAGTGTTGGATACAAAAAAAAGCTAAAGAAGGGATAAAGATAGAGAGTCGATTAAATTCAAGGCTGTGCGTCATTTTTGGGCTGTGGCCTTTCAGTTGATGTATATGGGATATGAAAAGATTTCTGGCAACATCAGAAAGGTACGGTAGAAGAGTCTAGAAGCTGTCAGGGGCTTTTTTACAGTTCCCGAATCCCTCCTCCCCTTCTGTTTCCTATTCTCGACTTCAGATATTTGCTTTCCTTTATTGTCTCTTTTTTTAATTCCCACCCTGCACTCTCAAAGTCTTTAAATATCTTGCCAGCTCTCTCACTCTTTCTCTCTGGAGAATGGATCCTTTTCTCCTACCCATTTATTTATTCTTTGTCATAGCACCCACTCACGCCAAAATAATTTAGACTGAACTCGCACACAGATACGCAAATAACAAAACCAAACTCCTACACCAACATTCAGTGTTGTTTTTTCTGTGTTAAATCCTGTCACTTTTGATACTTGTGTCCAGCACCTGCCCCATGATCCAGGTGGGAGCAGACAACAAGACGCTGGACACGCACACACACAAACGATTTTACTCCCATTACTTTTTTCTTTCTCTAATTACCAAAATGGTAATTTATCAGGACGCCTAAAATCATTATTATGTCACCATCTAAGCAGAAAGCACGCACAGAGGCATGCAAATTCGGTTTTCGATTGACAACAATATCACATTGGGATTTTATCAAAATATGCTTGCACACTTTTACAGCACACATCATCCAAGGTACTGTCTGTGAGAAGGGTGCGGTCCCAGCAGTCTGTTTGTTCTCATCACTCCCAGATTTCTCCATTTCCGCTGAGTGTGTTTGGAAAAATCAAATGCATCACATGCCCTCAGGATCTGTTAAATCCATTGTCTGTTTTTGTTGTTAAGCATCGTGTCTCAACATCTGCATCCTTGTACTTCCTGGCCCCTCTTCTTCTCCTCTTCTCCCTCCTCCTCCTCTTCCTCCACAGCTCGTTATGTAACGCTGCATCGCGCTTCTGCCCAACTGGACGATGGTTTGGCGAGACAAGGTGATGAATAAAGTAGATGTGGCAAAATAGAGCTTGGTTGACTTAGCTGGCAGTAAATACCTTGAGCAAAATTACGATGATTAACGACTCTGGAGATCAGACTCAGGGGAAGATGCAGCAAAATCCCGGACTGTCATGAAAATTGTTGTCTACTTTAGCATTTCACATAGAGAGCATTAAATGCAATAGGGTTCAATGATCCTCACGAAACTACTGAACTCTCCTTGTCTCTAATGTGCCTGATAGCTATCAGTGATGGACAAGCTGCTTAATACCCAATCACATTAATGTTACCATAAACATTGATAGGCATTATTAAGACTGTTGTCAATAACTGCGAGGGACGGGTGTTGGCTTGCTGAGATTTTCCACGCTAGATTACATGAAAGGTCAGAGCAAACGAGAGATCGAGAGAGGAGGGTGGTGGTGGCAGCGGCGGCGTCAGGGAAAAGAGAAGGAGGGAGTTTGAGCAATTAGTAGAGCAGAGGAGGAAAGGAGAGAGGGAGTTTTGCTCTGCAACGGCCATCGACCAATCGGACAGAAGAAATGGGTGTGTGGGGATGAGCGGTGGGTGAGGTGAGGCCGATATTATCATGAATGAAGACAAGGAAAGAAAAGAAGAGAAAAGGATCTGAGATATGGGGGGTAAAGGGGTACATATAAAGGGGACAGCTGTATACGTACCTCCCTCTCTCGCGTCAATTCACATTTAATTATTGTAAATGTCGTTATGTCATGTAGAAATATTAGAAGAGCTTTTAACAGTTAAACACAGCTGCCCTTTTTTTTTTACTTTGACCCTTTTTTTAAGCGATTTACCCTGCCCTGCCTTACCCTCTTCCATCTGTCTGCTCTCAGCATGACTCATCACTCTCTGCCCTAATGTTGTGTTTATGAATGCAAGTTTGCGCTGGTGTCTCATCAAGTTCACACATTGACTTAGACAGGTAATTTCTCAGAGGGCAAGAGAGTGTGGAGCAACGCATTTGCCAGTGCTCCAGTATTCTGCATTTATGATTCAGTGGATTTTTCTGCTCCTTTTCTTCTGTTTCTGTTTTTTTCTTCCTGTTGGGATTATAGGATCAGGGTCATGTTTCTGAGAGGGGAGACTTATCAACTGGGGGAAGACTCATTTGCTCGTAAATGAATGTGACTTTAGCTGTCTCTGCTGTGACTTCATGTGGAGGAAGCAGCGACTGGATCTAGGCTGTCCTGTCCTTACCTCCTCAGTCTCTGCAGCTCTTGCAGCTGTGTTGTCGCAGTTGTTATAATTCTTGCACAGTCGTCCTCGCGTCTGTTTTTTCAAAAATATATTCAGTGTAATTCGACATGCAAAAAATCATCATCTTGCTTGTTTTTTCTAACCAGTTGTCCAAAACCAAAATATTCCATTTACAGTTATATAAAACAAGGAAAAAACCTTAAATCTTCACACTGGAAAACCTATATTCTGGAAATGTTTGAAGAAAAATTAATTGATTGTCAAAATAGTTGCAGACTAACTTTCTAACCATCAAATATCAATGAATCAGCTAATCATGAATAGTGTTAATGTGACATAAAAAGATAAAATTAAATTAAACGCCATTATCTGCTTGAACTTGGGCATTTTCCCGTGCCCAAAGGAGGAGCTTTGGAATACTGCATGCGTCTGTGACAGATTGGGATCATATGCCAAGCAGCAGGGGTCATGTTTGCCATGGATTTACCTCACTGATCTTCTACTGTGAACATATCTCATGAGATTTGGTAATTGCAAATCAAGAAGAATTCGCAAATAGCTAGTAGAAACATTTAAAAGGGGAATAGGTTTATAGTACATCATATTTGAACTAGGGGAGTCACAAACATTATTACGTTTTATTTGTGGAGATGAACTATCATGAACTATCACTACAAATAAAATGTTATAATGCTTGTTATTTATATGGCTGAATTGGTTTTCATTATTATAATTATCCATCTGTACAACAAAGCAATTCAGTATTTTAAAAGCCAAACTAAGATATATAAACCACATTTTAGACTTGTGGTGATTATAACTGATGCAGTGAAGAACAAAAGTGTATCAGGCTGTCCTTATCAAATATCACACAGGTCATCATAACTGGATGGTTTTCACTTTACATCCCACACCTTGTTCACTAATAGTTTAGTCAGGATTATGTTTATGTTTGTTTATGTCTCTTTGTCCAGCTGCCTTTAGGATGACTGTTCACTTTGTGTAAGAGAAGCAAAATGAAGAAAAGTGAAACCAACAGTCTTGTGTAGATATTTTGGGCCTGGCTGGATAAGGAAAGACTTTTTACAGGTTTTCTCTGTCTGGGATACTTCCTGAGGTCAGACTTCTTCTTCCAGACACTGTTCCTTCTGGTTGGATGAAGCCCGGCTCTTTTAATCCCTCCCTTTGGAAAGAACTCAGAAAAGGAGTCTGAGAAATAAAAGTGACTATGTGAGACAAGTGTGGCAAGTAGGTCATTGCTGTGAGGAACTGGCCAAAGTGAAAGGGACTTTTTTAAAATCTGGTAGACTGTCTCCAACTTTGTTATATGTTTTACAGAGACGGACTGATTGTCCATTACCTTCCTAAAAGCACTTAACCCTGTCATTTACTTAATAATAATGGGTTTTCTTTGGGTGGACTTTTCTTAACATTATTCTCTGTTATTGTGGCAGTTACGAATTAACTCACAAGTGGCAATTGACCTGAAGAACAGGGCCACAGATGTAAGCCTCGGAGGGAGCCAGATTCATTGCCCACATTTTAGTCATTTAGCGCTCGCAAAGCTCCCATTAAGTTCCACGACCTAAAACGAGTGCACAAATCTGCACATTTGCATCTGCTGATTCTTTTTCCAATCATATTTCCTCATATCGTCTTCAGTTGTCTGTACCACGCTCCGTTCAACGTGCAGCAATGATGGACAGAAACAATTTCAGATGACAGGCAAATTGTGAGTTTCGAGCTGGTGGGCCTGTTTCATATACAGCAGTCATTCATTAAGGGGCAGAATGCATTATGAATGAGGTGCAAAAGGCTTGGTAAATCTCAACCAGGGTGTCTGAAGAGTTTAGCCAATGAATAATGAGTGGTGGCTGCCTGTAATTTGTAGCCTTCTACATTACCATTCAACGAGTGTGGGATAGAATGCCGGCAGATTTGATGTTGTCTGTGAGTAGTAATAAAATCCTAACAGCTGCTTTAACTTGATAACCAAATAATAACCTATCCTGATTCCTACTCTATTTCTTTCAGATGCTGAAGGCGGAGAGGTGTCCCCCCCAATGGGCGCTGGTGTAGACAGCAACAGTTGGCACTTTCGCTATGGCCCCGGCGGTCCCGGTGCACCGCCACAACACCTGAAGCCTGGCGAGGTTCCCCCAGAGGCCTTTATCATTCCTGGCTCCCCCGCCATAATATCCATCAGACAGAACCAGGGCGGAGAGGACGACAAGAGCGACTTCATCACCTTTGGGAAGAAGGAGGAGGCCAAGAAGAAGAAGAAGAAGAAGAAGGAGAAGAAAGACAAGAAGGATAAGGGGAAGGATGATGATGAGTAGAGGAGCAGAAAGAGAGAACCGCAAAGAAGAAAAGGGCGTTGTTAAAACAGAGGTACCAACCAAAGTCCATTGGGCAAAAAGAAAATGTGAAAACTACCATAGATTTCCCAGTTTCACTATATTACCTATTTTCACTAATAACAATATCAAGTTCTCTGTTCTGAACCTGGCCTTATGCACGATTTATTTTACCTTCAGTCCCATTCTGGAGTAAATTATTGATCTTGCCTTGATAACCAATAAAATGATTGATTTAGCTCCGAGCCCCTATGTGCCTATACACCTGGAGTCAACTCATGTCAGTCATCCTTTCCTGTAAGGAAGGACCAATCTTTGCCCCTCTCTACAATTTTTCTCCTCTAACCCATGGAAACGTTGGCACCTCTGTCTTACCCCCTCCCCAACAATGATGTGTAAACCATTCTCTCAGAGAGGAGACAAATACTTTGTACAAGAACAACAAAAAGCTCTGTGCCAGCCAAGGAAAAGAAGAACGACGTAGAAAAATGCGGAGCTGGACACACACCACTTGTAAATAGCACAGACGAGAGTCACTGAAACTAAGGCTAACACTACACTGCTGCAGATTCCTCTGGTAATACCAACAGTGTTTCCTAAGATCTCAATGAAACCACATGAACACACACGCATGATCACACATTCAAACATGCAAACACGAGAAAACACCCTGACCGTGGCAAGGTGGACACATAAAGCACTTGAGAGAAGGAGAAAAAATAAAAAAGAGCGAAAAACAACTGGCATGAAAGAAATGTGCTTTGAACAAGACACTGCAAGCTTTTTGCCCTGCACATTTGCCTCTGCGGTGCACATGTGTACATCAACTCTCTCAGGATGGAAGCGCCATCCTTTGAAATCACTCTCTATTTGCTCACTGCATTTGAAGGACACAGAGAGCTTCATCTTCTGCCAGAACCCCAACTGAGGAATGCAGAGAGCCCTGCAAAGATGGAGGGATGGGAAGTTACCTCACATTCTCCTGAGGACCACAGAGGGAAGAGTCCAGCTGCGCTGGCTTGTGACTCCGCTTGCAGCCAGTGGACTCTGATGAAAATAAGTACAGAATATGAGGAGAGTCTCGAGATTTTGATAACACCTTCTCTTATCCCCCTGCTGCAGCAAAAGCCTAAAGCTTTCTGCTTTGAATGTTTGGTAGCAACCAGTCCTTACCTGATACCTTTACAACTGCTCACCTGCTCGAACTTGCCCAAAGTTGCCACGAGCCAACTTCTCCTCCCCCAGCAGCCTTTTCTACCCTCACGGTCACCCATCCCACCAATTGCCTCTTCATCTGATGATGAAGTCTTCTGCTTTCATTTGGTCTTGAAAGAGATTCATGATGACATGCACTGTTTTATTTCTCCCACAGTTTCAAATGCTTTTTACTTCTCATGCCTCCCCACATTTACCCTCAGACACTTCCCCGAACCCCCGCTCTGACCCCCCCTGCTCAGGATAAATCCTGGGAATGGCCTGCGCTGAACATTGTGGTGTGCTGGGAACAGCATGGAGTAATGTGGATGAGGCCTGGGGAAGCCCAGTCGGGGGTGGACGCCCTGAACTCTTGTCAGATGTCTCTCTAAGTGCAAAACGGTTCAGTGCTTTTAACTTGTGAATATGCTGTTCATTTTCCTGTTCTTAGCCACTGATGAGAGGGGACCATGTGGGATGAAGCAGATAATAGGGATGGAGGCAAAGTGAGGAGACAGGTGCCGTGGGCTGGCCCTCCCTCTCCAGGTACAAGAGAAGACAGTTTTTCTCCACATTGATTGTTTTGGATCGTTGAGTCACATATTAGCTTTTTGGTACGCTGTAAATGTAAGCGTAGACTTTAATAGATTGTCTCATTAATAATTAAAACCTGCTAAAATATTTGGGCATCTAGAGATTCCCATCCCACCTGCTATATCCCACCAATCCTCTCTCAGGAGGTTTTGAAAATGGGGCACTCGCATGCCTCAAGACCGGCTTCTGTTGGTTCCCCTTCCCTGCCTGTAACTTGTTGCCACGTCCCCCAAAGTTTTGCGGCTCAGTATGACGTCACTCCATTAAGTGGCTGCTGCATGTACTGCTCTAAGGAAACACATACTATATAGAGAAATATATATATAAATAGATAGATGGCTATGATTTTATTCTTTTGTATTATCATTTTTCTTCATTACTTGCACAGGAGATATTTGTATGTACTACTGTCTCTTGCCAAACATCTACGTTCTACAATCTTCATGCTCCACAGATGTTGTATGGCATCCACTGAACCTCTTTAGATATTTGTACATGCTATAGTGTGATACCTTTCAACGCAAGTCTTTTTTTTTTCTTTTACCAAATATGATTTTTGCTTTTGAGAAAAAGCAAAGCAAGAAAAAAAGAAAAAAAAATCACTCTGTGTCTGCCTTTGACATGACGATCTAACTAAAACTGTAATATTGTAACTGAAATATGTATGATCCTATGATGAGCTATCACTTCCCTTTCACTCTTAAAAAAAGACAAAAAATGAAAGAAAAAAATTGTCCAGTGTAAAAAAGGTATCTGTAGTATATTCTTGTGTTTAGTGAGCATTCATGCTGTCATTCTTTCCCAATGTATGGTGGTGAACTATGGTGGCACTGTGCTGTCCTAAATGGATCAGCCCAGTTCTGTGGTTGTAAAAAAAAAAACTTTTTTGTACACCCGCTCATCAGTTGTAACAGTGAAGTAGTGAATTTCATTTATTTTCTGACTTTTTTTATTTTACCTAGATGGAAACAGTGGTAATGTGTTTTGTTTATAAATCACTAATAAAGTTTTCTTTCTTAAAAATAAATTTGGAATTTATTGTCTTGGGGGCATTTGGCTGGTTTTCTATGTCTTTTATGGAAATAAATGAAAAGCAAATTGACCAGGGAGTGAAAATACAGAATGCTGAATTAAACCTCAGCTAGCCTCATATAATTTAGGTATTAAATTAAATCTGTTTCCGAATTGTACTTTTATACAGAGGAGACTTTCATTTTCAGCTTCAAAACAGGTCAATGGGACAATCCACAAAAGTGAGAAAAGAATGTATCAGTAAAGGCGCCAACGAGCACATCTCTTCACATCAGTGAGAGCAAGGCTGACAATCTAACTCCAGGCTGCTCTCGTCTATCACACACACACTCTCATCACTCTTCTTTCTCTGCACCAGCAAGCACATAGAAAGGCCCACACCCTGCAGAGATGAGAGACAGTCAGAATGACCTGCCCAGCAACGATGCCTCATTTCTCCCTGATGAAAGCCATGGTCACAGATGGTCCAAACAGTCCCCTGTGAAAGGAAGCTTCCAAACGCAACCTAATTTAATAGAGTGGCTAAGTAGATTTATTGTGTCCACTCCCAGTGGGTGAGTTGGTAGAAAAAAAGGCAAAGAGAGAGACATCACTCATGCTGGCCTAGATAATATGCAACATTGGTAATCAATACCTTTATCCATTCATCAACTCAGACTGGGTAGTTTCCTAAAGGTATTTAGAGTGCTAGAAACATCACAAAGTCATTGTTGTAGTTATTAGTGCTCTCAAAACAAAATTAATTTGACATATACGTATGGCTGAGAGTTAAATAGACATGTCTGTGTTCTTGTGACTTTATGTTGATGATTCTCTTGAGGTGTAAAAAGTTTATCCCTTTCTGCTGAGAAAGCAGAAAGGGATTTCATTTTGCATCCAGAGATGGAACATGTATTGCATTGAGAGAAGTTCAAGAGTTCATGTTACAAAAAAAGCCCCTTTGAAAATCTTCTTTTATAAGACAAAATAGTATCTATGGTTACAACTATTTGGGGAATAGTCTCCATAGCAACAGCCTCATATACTTATCAAGCATAGGGTTAAAACAGTGAGACGCTGGTGGGCCTTGAAGAAGTTTGGGGGGGGGGGGTTGTCCTTTCATATGTCGCACAGAGCACAGCTGACTATTGCTGCTGATTTGGGGATGCACAAATGGATCTCTAACTCCTAATGGCCTATTAACTGGAAGAACAACAATTTCAACCAAAAACACAAACACCCACACATTTAAAATGCCTACAATCCCCCGAGTATTCATAGAAATTGCTCGGGTCCTCCTGAACTTATGCTCATTTGAGTTATACAAACAAATTAACCAACAAGCAAACTGGCTCAGTGTGCATAAAAGTAGCCTGCAGTGTTTACTCTGCCGAGCGGTGAAGTGAATATCTGGCTCATGAATATGGATATATAATGTACCATGGAAGTGTGGACAAAACCATTCAAGGAGTGTGTTTGGGTTTGTATTTTGTGGGGGGGGGCACTGTTCCCAGTTTAGACACAATATAGATACAGACTCCATTAAATAGAGCTGTCGCCTCCATGCCTTCTTCTTTTGCAGTATGGAAACTAAGTATAACAAATATTTAGAGGTATGATATGCAAACATAAACAACAAACATAAATGGTCTAATAATGTGAAAAGGTTGGATAAACATGATCTCACATGATTGTATGTAAATCCTCAGTGCACAAAGTGTGTATATGTTTGGGTGAGGTGATATTGCCAGCTGCAGTGACTCAGCAAAACCATCATCCTGCTGAGGATGGCAAATTAAGTGACTTGGAAGCAGCCACGATGGAGATGGAGAAATTAATGTGCACCATAATTTATGGCCTGCGGCATAACAGCACTGCACATTACACCTCAGAGACAGTGTGTATGTGTGTGTGTGAAGTGCTAGGAAGTTCATAATAATGGGTGACACCATGGGTTGATATTGCATTCATTGTTCCAGTACCGCTTGGAGTTCATATTTTGCCATGTGCCTGCATGGGTGTACTGCAGGTATTCAGTTTCCCACTCCAGAATTAGCTGTAGGTGTGATTGTGAGGGTTAATGGTTTCTATATTCCAGCCCTGAAGTGTATGTGATGTAGCTGAAAGATGGGTTGAAGTTCCAATTATAATGTCACAAAAATGTTGACAACTTTGTTAAATTTTTTCATTTCAGTTAGGATGTATTTCATTCTGTAGTTACGTTGACTCACCACCATGGACAGCTCACACTATCCATCTGGAACATTGGATTTTGATGCAACCATGCTGCAGGGGAACAGGCAGTGAGATGAAAAGCTACACAGGAAAACATAGATCGCCCACCTATCATGGTGTTTACTGTGATGCATGCTGCAACACAATCTTTAATTAATTATTTGAATCAATATATTTTATTTTACTTGTTTTTATTGATGCTTTTTTTCTTCTTGTGTTTTTTTATCTGTGATGTTTAAGTTGACCTTGAGTGCTCTGAAAGGTGCCTATAAATAAAACGTTATTATGGTTATTATTTTAACCCCTTACATTGACCGTATGACCGCTGTAAATCACGAAAACAGGCTTGATTACCGAAACAATAACTGATCTCCGTAGAGATTTGTAGTGTTTTCCACACCTATACAACGAGGCCATAATAATTGGCTATAATGATCGTACATGTCCTTGTTTTTACGATGTGTGAATTTGCCCTCTTCTGTGACAAACTGAGCGTCACAGTTCTCATCGACATCAAGTCTTGCTGCCAACATGAGGCAACACCTCAGCGAAAAGAGTGTTGGACTACATGTACCAGGATGCAGTGCGTGCAGGACGTGGGACACCTTTTTGCTGCCTGCTTGAAGTGTTACAGCATGATATATTTTATTTAACAGTTCATGTTATAAAAACCTTCCTGTTTGAAAGCAACTGCATGATGGCGACACTGCCTATTCCACTCACCCCTGTTTGCTGCATGTGGTCCCTCTGCCAGAGTGCTGAGCAAAAGGCGCCATCTCCTGGCTAGAATATGATGGCACATTATTTTGTGAACAGAAGAAGCAAAATATTTTTTTGTTGTTGTTTTATTGTATTTTATAAAAGTATAAGGCTGTGTGTAATTCAGAACAATAATGTAGTGCATTTTACTTCTTTTGAAAATGAAACAACTTAATATAGGCTGCAAGTGGGTACCTGCTTTTACAACACGTTCAGTAAGGCCATCCATGTAAATCTAGAACTTCTTCAAAAACATTTTGTTCTCATTTCAAAGAAAGATTTCAATTTCACAACAATAAAATGTCAACGATTTTTGAATTCTCTCATACTTTCAAAATCAAAATTGGGTCATAAAGCACATTCAGAGCTTTTATCATGTTTAGAATCAGATCTCTATTTTTAAATAACAAAAGCAAACAAATATTATGGCAACGAAATATAAATATTAACATAAAGTATATATTTGTCTGTGTATATATGCAAGTGTTGCTATCTAGATCATAAATCTCATTCCTGAATTTAAACCTGGCTCAACTAACACTGACGTAGACAGCCTGTTTAAATATTCAAACAGGTGTTTCCAGGTACCGGAAGTAGACTGAACACGAGAAACATCCGGTCCGCCAAACAAATCAGTCAGCTGTGTTCGCGTCGTGCTCACCTTGTGTTTGGCTGTGCTCTTCACTTCTAAATGTTAAACAATTCAGCAGAAACAATACGGAGGACCTCCTCAGCACTTGAGCTGCGATACAGAGACATATTAATGGATACGTCGAGGGCGTCATTGAAGTAACCAAAACGGCTACTAACACGATCAGGTAGGAACATTTACCGTTTGTCAATGAATGCCTAAGTTTGTCAGCTACTAGCTTAAACGCTATCATTGCCTACTGTAGCTGCTCTATCAGTTTGTTGGTTAGCTTCACTGAGTTAACCATGTTACCTTGTTAGCTACAATCTTTCTATTGTCATTGACGTGTACATGTTTATTGAAGCTCAAGCGTGGAGTTGATATTTTATTTTTTAAAGAAATAAAGTTAGCACAGCAGGCCATAGATCACTGTTTACTTACAATAACACATAGGCAAACACAACAGCTATAGCTAGCTTGGTGAAGAGTGTAGGCTACCACACAAACACAAGGCAACATATATAATTTTATTTAGTAATAAAAAGAAAGAAAACAGTCTCCACACATTAGACACTAGTTCAGAGCAGTAGTTTCCCTACAGCGGCGTGTGTTTGTGCTGATCTTTTTCTGATGTCTCTTTTCTCGACACAGAAGGAACAGGAACAAGTTTCCACAGTGCTGATGAAGGCAAGTGTTTTATCCTGACAACCACATGGTGACTCCTGCACTTATCAGGCTTAACTTCTATTGTGCTAATGTCTATAGACATTACTAATGTAGCCTACTATTGGTCTTTGTATTTGGGTACAAACCGTTTTTAATATTCTGAATGAATATGTTCATTAGAATAATCTAGCGGAACAATTAACTACTCAAGCTACATGTTTTAGCTTTTCAGTCTAGTTGTAAAGTATAGATGTTCATTAATACTAAGCTTTGTATGCCAATAATTCAAACTACAGTGTGCAAGACTAAATGTAAGAATTCTCTCCTGAGGTTACTGTACTTCCTGAGAGAACTACCTTGATTGTGAATAATGCTAGACATACCTTGTCTTTTAGAACAACTCTACTGGTTAGTAAATTCAAATTAAATTGCTTTTGTATGATCAAAATATGTGAGGAAGCAATTAACATACTTTTTTTATGCATTCTTGCAAACAAAAGTCAGGATGTCATTCATTTCGTATATAATGACTTTACTTTACTGATGACTCTGTACATATCTGCCTTGAAAGAGTAATGTTAAGACATGAATAATTTGATATCAGTGCAACTCAATGATCATTTTATTTCTAGGGTGGATTTTGTTGACATTAAAATGGTACTTGTGTTATTGTTTAACTTTAATATTTACAGTTGATATTTATGGGTTACATTTAAAGGAACTATGTGGTATGCTGGTATACAGCAATATAAACCAGCGTTCACATATTACACTGTCTGAGCGCTGGACCAAGACATTATCGTAAAAAGGTGCTGCTAGATGGTGCTTTGTACAGAAGCTTTAATATCATTTGACAACCAGCTGAAGGGCAAAAACGATAGATTGTTTATAGTTTGAAGCCTATAGGTAAATTATAGTCTAGTTTCAGTTAGTTTCCAGAATAAGGTTAATTATTGGGTTAATCCGGAAATTCTATCAACAGAAACTAGTCTGACATGATGGGTTGGTCATCAAAACGAAATAAATTCCACAGAATGGAATGGTAATCTTTTGAAAGAAATGAAAGTGTTGTTGCAATTGAATCAGTTCAGTTTAATACTGTACATCTGTGTAATTAGGTGACACCCAGTGTATAAGGACACTGGAAAAGTATATTGTGCGTCTCTTAGCTTATTTCCATAATAAAAAGCTAAATTATAAATATGGAAAGTATGTGCGTCTGTGGAGTTAGAACAAGAACTGACTAGACCTCTGATGCTTGCCTCTAATCCTTCTCAGAGGCTAGTTGTTCCAGGCTACATTTGTCGCTACCAGCATTACAAACTCTAATATCCAGCTGTACTGCAGGCATTTGAGCTGAACTGTGAACTGAACTCAATCAATTTTGACATTTTTCCCCCCTCCAAAATGTTCATTGTGGCTCATATGTAAAAGTTTACCAATGCAAACGTTGTGGAGTAGTTGAACATGTATGCAGTTGTGGCATAGCATTATGGTCAATCTAAAATATAATTAACTTTAATAATTTGTGTTTGTGTGTGAATTTGATCCGTAAATTTTGCATATATGTGGATTCCATTCTTTGCCCTATATCTATCTGTTTCACTGCCTTCTTTGAGTTGTGTTAATGTTTTTGACCTACATCACATTGTTTCTCATCATAATACAAAGATGGATTGGTGAAGATTTTTAGATGAGATGTATGGATTAATTTATGCTGGTATAACCTACAAATAATTGAAACAGGTGTCATTTACCTTCCTGTGACTGTTTGGGACTGTAACACATTAACTTGGATGGAAGTTTGTGGAAGAGCTTTCAAAACCAAGTGATCATCCTGTTGTCCCTGTCCATGGTGCTGAAACAACTAGAGCAACTGGACATTTCTTTTTCTCTTTTAGAAACATTATCTGTATTGCAAACTTCTTTTAAGGGTCACCCTATGAAGTTACTTGAACACCTTCAAAAGGAAAATAATTTGCCATCATGAATTTTATATATGCCTACAATTGCGACACTACTTTCAGAAACATAAAGAACGGGGGAAACATATTTAAGGAACCAACTGAAGTACAATTGATGTCACTTACAGAGAAGAAGTCAAAGAAAAGACTGATATAAAAACTCTGTAATGCACCACAATATGCATCTAATGATAATAGTATGAATGTTCAAGAGAACTGGGAACTTGAAACAGATATTTTAATAAGAGATGATGTTCAAAAAGAGATCAAAATGTGTTGGGTATCAATTATGGTATAACAGTAACAGTATGCTAATATAAGTTGATTTACTGGTTATATTTCATAAAGACCAAATAGAAAGATAATTGATTCCATTCTGATGTTAATAGCAAATAAAATTCTACAATCTGCTGGTTAAAGCCACGACCCTCCAACATAATACAGTGGAGAGACAAATTTTATATCGTCAAAATTTACATTGAGACTGCAGCTGAGAACAGATTTGATATGCACCAGTAGCACAGGCAAAGACAGAGCTCTGAACACCTCTTTTTCTGTTGCTTACTCTTAATCATAATTTTTTTTTATAAATTACCTGTATCAGATTTGGAGTATACCTATTTAGTTCAGTGGACTACTATGAGATAAGGGAGCATGCTTTGAGGGAGAATGTACTTTTGTTAGAGATTCGCTAATGTGATGGATAAAAATTATGGTTGTTTTACATGATGTATGTGTTATAAGACAGGTTTTATTTGTAGGTTAAAAACTGAATCTACTAAAACTGGTAATATGATGTCTACATATCCTGATGTGTTTGTATTTCATTTGTGAAATAAATAAAAAGTTAAAAAAAAAGAAACATTATCTGAAGCAACTGATTCATGAATATTGCTGCTTATATGGATAATAAACATCAGTGTTTTGTAACAAAAATAAAGACCTTCAAATCAATCAGTTTCTCCTCTTATATGGTAATCAAATCATATTTCAAGACACTTTCTAATTTGATATTATCCATATAAAGCTATTGAAGTAAATTATGTTAACATCTGTATTGAATATACGCTGGAGCTGTAGTTTACGCGTTTCTTTCATGCTCCTCATTGGTAAATATATAAAATCTGTAATTAGGGCTCTACAAGTACGGCGCGTTGCTTGCAGCTGTAAAGAGTGAAAAGCGACTCATGGTGCCGCTGTGGGTTAGCACAACAGCAGTACAGACATCTCCACCCACCGTTACTGCATCAAATACATTCCGGAGTAACCCCTTGTTCCACGACAAATTTCCATTGTGCTCGCTGTAGTGAAATACTGGATTATTTACTCTGCTTTGCAACAGAGTTGCTTTCTTCGGGACAATCATTTGATTAAACATGGAACGTCTTTTTTCGAGGATGGGAGACAACGGATTTTCAGCGCTTCGATCAGTCTTATGCTGCGCTTTCTCTATTGTAACACTGCACCTCGTTTATGGAGACCTGAGTTATTCTTTTCCAGAGGAGACGAAACGCGAGTCTGTTATTGGAAATATAGCGAAGGATCTCGGCCTTGATCTGAGGACCATATCTTCCCGAAAGGCCCGTGTGGATATTGAAGGGACTCGGAAACGGTACTGTAACATGAATCTAAACACCGGGGATTTGATCAGCACGGAGAGAATCGACAGAGAAAGCCTGTGTGGCAAGAAACCGTCGTGTGTTCTGAAAGTAGATCTGGTGTTAGAAAATCCTTTGGAGCTTCATCGTGTGAGTCTTCATGTTCAAGATGTAAACGACAACTCGCCAAAATTCAAAAAAAATTTGATCGAAATGGAAATAAGGGAGTCGGCTGAGAAGGGAAATCGCTTCTCGATCGAGGAGGCACATGACGCAGATATAGGTCAAAATGCTGTTCAGAGGTACAATCTGCAAAAGAATGACAACTTCATTCTTTCTATTGATATTAACAAGGTTGAACTTGTATTGGAGAATAAACTTGATCGTGAAAAGCAAAAGGAGATGAATCTGCTTCTGACAGCTTTGGATGGTGGCTCTCCTCAGAGATCAGGCACCGTAGTTATACACGTCACTGTGCTGGATGCTAATGATAACGCCCCAGTGTTTAGTCAGGTCGTTTATGAAGCCAGTGTGCCTGAAAACTCGCCTCCTGATACCGTAGTGATTAAGGTCAGTGCCACTGACGCCGACGAAGGAGTGAATGGAGATGTGACGTATGACTTTGGTCACATGCCAGACGAAGACCTAAATATGTTTTCTATCGATTCAAAAACGGGAGAAATTACAGTAACTGGTGTGATTGATTTTGAAGAAAGGAGTTCTTTTGAAATGAGAGTTGAAGCTAAAGATGGTTTAGGACTAACATCTTACGCTAAAGTTATGATAGATGTTACTGATGTGAATGACAATGCTCCGGTTATATATTTAAAATCTTTGACTAACCCCATAGCAGAGAACGTGTCACCTGGTACGGAGGTGGGCATCGTTAACGTGCAGGATGCAGATTATGACAGTAACCAAAAGGTTCGCTGCTCCATTCAACAACATGTTCCTTTTAAGTTAATTCCTTCGATTAAAAACTATTATTCTCTGGTGACCACAGGACAACTGGACCGCGAACTAGTGTCAGATTACAACATTACAATCACTGCCACTGACGAGGGCTCTCCACCTCTGTCCTCCTCTAAAACTGTTCAGTTATCTGTAGCTGACATCAACGACAACCCACCTGTGTTTGAGGAACAGTCCTACAGCGCATATGTGACGGAAAATAACAAACCTGGCTCGACTTTATGTTCCGTTACTGCTCGAGACCCCGACTGGAGACAAAACGGCACAGTGGTTTATTCTCTGCTACCTGGTGAGGTGAACGGTGCCTCGGTGTCCTCCTATCTATCAGTTAACGGAGACACGGGGGTGATCCACGCTGTGAGGTCGTTTGATTATGAACAGTTCAGGAGCTTTAAAGTCCTAGTGATGGCCAGAGACAACGGTTCTCCTCCGCTCAGCAGCAACGTGACCGTCAGCGTCTTCATATCGGATGTGAACGACAACTCTCCTCAGATACTGTACCCCGCCCCGGAGGGCAACTCCTTCATGACCGAGCTGGTCCCCAAAGCTGCACACGGAGGCTCTCTGGTGTCCAAAGTGATCGCGGTGGACGCGGACTCCGGACAGAATGCCTGGCTGTCCTATCAAATAGTCAAATCCACTGATCCGGGACTTTTCACTATTGGTGTCCACAGCGGAGAGATCAGGACACAGCGGGACATTTCCGAATCTGACAGCATGAAACAGAACCTTATTGTGGCGGTGAAAGATAACGGACAGCCCTCTCTGTCTGCCACCTGTTCCATGTATTTACTTATTTCTGATAACTTGGCTGAGGTGCCAGAGCTGAAGGACATTTCTTATGATGAGAAGAACTCAAAACTGACCTCTTACCTGATCATCGCGCTGGTCTCTGTCTCCACCTTTTTCCTGACCTTCATCATCATCATCCTGGGTGTGAGGTTTTGTCGCAGGAGAAAGCCCAGAATGTTGTTTGACGGAGCTGTCGCCATCCCCAGCGCTTATCTCCCTCCTAATTACGCAGATGTTGACGGCACAGGAACTTTACGCAGCACTTACAATTATGATGCCTACCTGACTACAGGTTCTCGAACCAGTGACTTTAAGTTCGTGACGTCTTACAATGACAACACACTGCCTGCTGACAAGACTCTGATGAAAAGTCCTTTGGACTTTGCTGATCCGTTTGAAGACTTGGAGCCCTCTTTAGAGGTAGGAACCTTTCAAAGTACTATATTGTTATTTAAACGTTTGGCTTGCTTATTGAGTCCTGTTACTATGTGTCTTGCTCAAGCACATGTTTCTGACTCCGCAATGCTAAAGTGAATGTGGTGTTGTTGGAGGGATCCTTGACACCCTGCTCCCTCTACTTTCTGTACTTAATTCCAGGAAGCTTTTGCATATAATTTACAAATTTCTTTAACATCATCGTATTGGTCACTTGTTCTCTACTGTTGCCCCCACCTGACATGTCCTCATATGAGTACCACTTTTGCTTAATTGGATATGTTTTGCCTCCGTCAGCTACACTCTCCAGGTTTTTTATAATAATAACAATAATTATATAATTTGTTGTAGTAATGTAAAACCTGATTGACACAGCCCATTGTCTTTATTTTAAGAGCTTTAAAACATGTATTCAAACTTGTATTGGTTTTTGGGACAGCCGGAAATAAATATGCTCACGCAACCTACGATCACTCTTTCAAAACTAGAGCAAAATTAACATTTATCCGTGCAAAAACGTAGCGTGTGTCAACTGTATTGTGGTGAAACGTACAACCCTCGTGTCAGCCAATAAAAGTGATACATTTGCGACTGCTTTTTACATGAACAAACGGTTCATATTAGGTGAGTGAATATTGTCTCAACTTGGTTTAAAAAGATCTGAAAATATATTTTACTCCCCATTTGTATAAACATTAATAAAAATACTCATGGTGTCGCTGTTGACTGACGGGAAAAGGACACTCACCACTCCACCCACTACAACTGAATATTTCAGTCGCAGATATTTCTGAGTAACGCTCCAATTTCAGATCATAATCGGTCGTGTCCACTGCTGTGAAGTGTTATATCATTGTTTTTTGGACGGATATTATTTCATCGCACTGGAAAGGATTCGTTTTACAAGCTAAGTGAAGGTTTTGTGTCGGGATGGGAGACAAAGGATTTTCAGCGCTTAGGCCGGGATTCTGCCTCGTTTCCTTCATTCTAATGCTGAACGTGGTTCATGGAGACCTGAGTTATTCTATTCAAGAGGAGATAAAACGAGGAACTGTTATTGGAAATATAGCGAAGGATCTCGGCATCGAACTGAGGACCTTGTCTTCTCGAAAGGCTCGTGTGGATTATGAGGGGACACAACAGCGGTACTGTGACATGAATCTAAACACCGGGGATTTGATCAGCACGGAGAGAATCGACAGAGAAAGCCTTTGTGGAAAGAAACCTTCGTGTGTGTTAGTGGTAGACCTGCTGTTAGAAAATCCCCTAGAGCTTCATCGTGTGAGTCTTCATGTTAAAGATGTAAACGACAACTCGCCGAAATTTAAAAAAATGTTGATTGAAATGGAAATAAGCGAGTCGGCAGATAAGGGAAACCGCTTCTCAATCGAGGAGGCCCATGACGCAGATATAGGTCAAAACACTGTTCAGAGGTACAGCCTGCAAAAAAATGAAAACTTTATTCTCGCTGTTGATAATAACAAGGTTGAACTTGTTTTGGAAAATACTCTTGATCGAGAGAAACAAAAAGAGATGAATCTACTTCTGACAGCTTTTGATGGTGGCTCTCCTCAGCGATCAGGCACCGTAGTTATACACGTCACTGTGCTGGATGCTAATGATAACGCCCCAGTGTTTAGTCAGCCCGTTTATAAAGCCAGGCTGCCTGAAAACTCTTCTCCAGATACTGTAGTGATTAATGTCAGTGCCACTGACGCAGACGAAGGAGTGAATGGAGATGTAACGTATGACTTTGGTCACCTGACTGACGACGATGTAAATGTGTTTTCTATCGATCACAAAACGGGAGAAGTCAGAGTAACTGGTGTGATTGATTTTGAAGCAAGAAGTTCTTTTGAAATGAGAGTTGAAGCTAAAGATGGTTTAGGACTAACATCTTACGCTAAAGTTATGATAGATGTTACTGATGTGAATGACAATGCTCCGGTTATATATTTAAAATCTCTGACTAACCCCATACCTGAGAACGTGTCACCTGGTACAGAGGTGGGCATCGTTAACGTGCAGGACAGAGACTCTGAGAATAACAGACAGGTTCGCTGCTCCATTCAACAACATGTCCCTTTTAAGTTAGTTCCTTCGATTAAAAACTATTATTCTCTGGTGACCACAGGACAACTGGACCGTGAACTAGTGTCAGATTACAACATTAATATCACTGCCACTGACGAGGGCTCTCCACCTTTGTCCTCCTCTAAAACTGTTCAGTTATCTGTCGCTGACATCAACGACAACCCACCTGTGTTTGAAGAACAGTCCTACAGCGCACATGTGACTGAAAATAACAAACCTGGCTCCACTTTATGTTCCGTTACTGCTCGAGACCCCGACTGGAGACAAAACGGCACAGTGGTTTATTCTCTGTTACCTGGTGAGGTGAACGGAGCCCCAGTTTCCTCCTATCTATCAGTTAACGGAGACACAGGGGTGATCCACGCTGTGAGGTCGTTTGATTATGAACAGTTCAGGAGCTTTAAGGTCCACGTGATGGCCAGAGACAACGGTTCTCCTCCACTCAGCAGCAACGTGACCGTCAGCATCTTCATATCGGATATGAACGACAACTCTCCTCAGATACTGTACCCCGCCCCGGAGGGCAACTCCTTCATGACCGAGCTGGTCCCCAAAGCTGCACACGGAGGCTCTCTGGTGTCCAAAGTGATCGCGGTGGACGCGGACTCCGGACAGAACGCCTGGCTGTCCTATCAGATAGTCAAATCCACTGATCCGGGACTTTTCACTATTGGTGTCCACAGCGGAGAGATCAGGACACAGCGGGACATTTCCGAATCTGACAGCATGAAACAGAACCTTATTGTGGCGGTGAAAGATAACGGACAGCCCTCTCTGTCTGCCACCTGTTCCATGTATTTACTTATTTCTGATAACTTGGCTGAGGTGCCCGAGCTGAAGGACATTTCTTTTGATGAGAAAAATTCAAAACTGACCTCTTATCTGATTATCGCTTTGGTCTCTGTCTCCACCTTTTTCCTGACCTTCATCATCATCATCCTGGGTGTGAGGTTTTGTCGCAGGAGAAAGCCCAGAATGTTGTTTGACGGAGCTGTCGCCATCCCCAGTGCTTATCTCCCTCCTAATTACGCAGATGTTGACGGAACAGGAACTTTACGCAGCACTTACAATTATGACGCCTACCTGACAACAGGTTCCAGAACCAGTGACTTTAAATTCGTGACGTCTTACAACGAAAACACACTACCTGCTGACCAGACTCTGAGGAAAAGTCCTTCTGACTTTGCTGATGTGTTTGGAACACCAGATGATTCTCCAGAGGTAGGCCGTGTACATTTTCAATGTAACATTTAAAGTTGATATTGGCCATGTGTTATCTTGCATTGGAAGCAACCTTTTATGTAAGTGTTAACATTTTTTGTACCTGCTAACCCTTGGCTGAAACAAATTGGCCATCTTTTACTGAAGCTTTTCTCTGGCTGGATCATTCACTTTTTGTATAACGTTTCATACAGGCAATCTTTTTAATAACTGTTCCCGACAGATAACTCTTACACATTTTCAATCAAGTGTATATTTTGCAAATCTCTTGGCTTTTGAATGTGTTCAATGAAATCATATTGCTTTTAAGAAAAGAAAAGCATGTACCACCAAAGAGTCGTTGATGCAGTACAAAAATTTGGACTCATGGAAGGTTTTTCTTGGCTCATTGCAAGAACAAAGTGCAATTGTGATGCAGTGACATAATTACTTTAGAAAAAGTTATAGTAGTGATGAACATCATCCTCTGACGGTTCGTTGTCCAAAAGTTTTTGTCCATCAGCAGCATGCATCACGTTTTATCTATGACCATCAAGTGTCACTGACTTGTTGAACCTCTGCTGTTTCTGTAGCTGATTTTACCTTGGTGTGTGTACACACATATGTAAGAAGGGAACAATCACAATCAATGAGTCTAAAAACCTTTTCTAGGGACGTAACTCAAATTTGGAATACCACGTACCGATCTCTTTGTGCTACAAGAATCTCAAAGTATCTGTCCATGGTGCTGAACTGCTGTTCATGTTGTAACAAAATGTTTGTATTTGTTCTAAGCCATGCTGCTAAAGTAGAATAATAACATACCAAGTAAAAGCATAATTATCTAAAGAACTGCTAATTCTAATAATAATACTGCTATTACTCTCAACCACCAACAATTTCAAAATAGTAATATTTATTATACATTGTTTAATATTATCTTACCATTAAAAATAATACAACTTTTGATGATCAGTTTCCGTGTTCAATCAGGTGGTGTTATAATTATTTTTCAAAGATCTTCTATTTTCTTATAAGCTTTTAACTTAAGGGGCACAAGGTGTTAAAGTGTAACTAGGTCAAGTGTTCATTCCTGTGTGCTTTGACTGACACTTATAAATGCACCGCCACATTCAGAAGGTAATTCAATTATTACTGCACTGCATTTATCTGACAAGTTTAGTCCATTGCTCCTTTTCAGATTAAGATTTTAAAATGAAGACACGTTTTTAATGCATTATTAACGATTTAAACATTGGTTTCCATAGTATTGTATGACTTTCAGTAACAAAATATTTGTTTACACTGATCAGGAACTTCAGATACTTTCAGTATGGTTGCTCGATAATAAGTCTGTACTATTTTGAGGAAAACATTAAATCAAAGACTGTTACTTTGCAAACTGTGGTATTTGTACTTTTACAACAGCAGATCGTCTAAGTAGCCCCTACTTCTTCCATCACTGTCCATGGTGATGAACCTTGTCTCTGTACTGTGCTGGAGCCATTAGTCTTCATCTGAAACAACACTCAGGGTGTTTAAGTTGTCTTCTTGGCAACATATTGAATAGAAAATGGAAATGGTTGTATTCAATGAGATCGTTTTTCTTTTCTTTACTATTATCAATTGCTCTGTGGCATTTTTTAATCTGATAATTTACCAGTCACGTGGAGGCATACGAATGAAAATTTGATAATTTTAGTCTTTATGAAGACAATTTCCTATTAAACGGCTGTAAAGATTAAATGAGACTCATGGTGTCGCTGTTGCCTGACAGACTTTTAAAGCACACCACTCCACCCAGGACTGCTACGTGGGAATCGCTTGTAATTTCCCGGAGAGCCATTTAAATCCTTGGAAATATTTCGTCGTGTTATGTCGTGCCGTTAAATCCTGGATTATTGAAACCTCTTCCATCAGTTTTATTCTTTTGCACTGGAAACCAAGTCGTGCACTCTCAGGACACGTTTTGTGCGAGGATGGGAGACCAAGGATTCAAAGCTCTTCCTCCGGTCTTCTGCTTCGTGTCCTTTATTCTAACGCTGCACCTCGTTTATGGAGACCTGAGTTATTCTTCACCAGAAGAAATGAAACGAGGAACTGTTATTGGAAATGTAGCAAAGGATCTCGGTATTGATATCAGAACCTTATCTTCCCGACAGACCCGTGTTGACTTTGGTGGAAATCGGAAACGGTACTGTGATATTAATTTAAATGCTGGAGATTTGATCACCACGGAGAGAATCGACAGAGAAAGCCTTTGTGGCAAAAAACCGTCGTGTGTTCTGAAAGTAGATCTGGTGTTAGAAAATCCTTTGGAGCTTCATCGTGTGAGTCTTCATATTCAAGATATAAACGATAATTCACCCCAGTTTAACGATAATTTAATAGAAATGGAAATAAGCGAGTCAGCGGAGAAGGGAAACCGCTTTTCAATCGAGGAGGCCCACGACGCAGATATAGGTCAAAATGCTGTTCAGAGGTACAACCTGCAGAAGAATGACAACTTTATTCTCGCTGTTGATAATAACAAGGTTGAACTCGTATTGGAGAACAAACTCGATCGTGAAAAGCAAAACGAGATAAATCTGCTTCTGACAGCTTTGGATGGTGGCTCTCCTCAGAGATCAGGCACAGTAGTGATACACGTCACTGTGCTGGATGCTAATGATAACGCCCCAGTGTTTAGCCAGGCCGTTTATGAAGCCAGTCTGCCTGAAAACTCTCCTCCTGATACCGTAGTGATTAATGTCAGTGCCACTGACGCAGACGAAGGAGTGAATGGAGATGTGACGTACCAGTTTGGTCACGTGTCTGACGATGATATAAATATGTTTTCTATCGATTCAAAAACGGGAGAAATCAGGGTAACTGGTGTGATTGACTTTGAAGAAAGGAGTTCTTTTGAAATGCGGGTGAAAGCTAAAGATGGTTTAGGACTTACATCTTACGCTAAAGTTATGATAGATGTTACTGATGTGAATGATAACGCTCCAGTTATATATTTAAAATCTCTGACTAACCCCATACCTGAGAACGTGTCACCTGGTTTAGAGGTGGGCATCATTAACGTGCAGGATGCAGATTTTGATACGAACCAAAATGTGCGCTGCGCTATTCAACACAATGTCCCTTTTAAGTTAGTTCCTTCGATTAAAAACTACTATTCTCTGGTGACCACAGGACAACTGGACCGTGAACTAGTGTCAGATTACAACATTACAATCACTGCCACTGACGAGGGCTCTCCACCTCTGTCCTCCTCTAAAACTGTTCAGTTATCTGTAGCTGACATCAACGACAACCCACCTGTGTTTCAGGAGCAGTCCTACAGCGCATATGTGACTGAAAATAACAAACCTGGCTCCACTTTATGTTCCGTTACTGCTCGAGACCCCGACTGGAGACAAAACGGCACAGTGGTTTATTCTCTGTTACCTGGTGAGGTGAACGGAGCCCCGATTTCCTCCTATCTATCAGTTAACGGAGACACGGGGGTGATCCACGCTGTGAGGTCCTTTGATTATGAACAGTTCAGGAGCTTTAAAGTCCACGTGATGGCCAGAGACAACGGTTCTCCTCCACTCAGCAGCAACGTGACCATCAGCGTCTTCATATCGGATGTGAACGACAACTCTCCTCAGATACTGTACCCCGCCCCGGAGGGCAACTCCTTCATGACCGAGCTGGTCCCGAAAGCTGCACACGGAGGCTCTCTGGTGTCCAAAGTGATCGCGGTGGACGCGGACTCCGGACAGAATGCCTGGCTGTCCTATCAAATAGTCAAATCCACTGATCCGGGACTTTTCACTATTGGTGTCCACAGCGGAGAGATCAGGACACAGCGGGACATTTCCGAATCTGACAGCATGAAACAGAACCTTATTGTGGCGGTGAAAGACAACGGACAGCCCTCTCTGTCTGCCACCTGTTCCATGTATTTACTTATTTCTGATAACTTGGCTGAGGTGCCAGAGCTGAAGGACATTTCTTATGATGAGAAGAACTCAAAACTGACCTCTTATCTGATCATAGCGCTGGTCTCTGTGTCCACCTTTTTCCTGACCTTCATCATCATCATCCTGGGTGTGAGGTTTTGTCGCAGGAGAAAACCCAGAATGTTGTTTGACGGAGCTGTCGCCATCCCCAGTGCTTATCTCCCTCCTAATTACGCAGATGTTGATGGCACAGGAACTTTACGCAGCACTTACAATTATGACGCCTACCTGACTACAGGTTCTCGAACCAGTGACTTTAAGTTCGTGACGTCTTACAATGACAACACTCTGCCTGCTGACCAGACTCTGAGGAAAAGTCCTTCTGACTTTGCAGATGCTTTTGGAGACTGTGATTCTTCTCCTGAGGTAGGAGCTGATCAATTTACTTTGCTGGTCAAAGCTGATGCATATTTATATTATTTTTGTGTGTTTCTGCTTACTTCTATTTTTGATCCAAAATAAACTGTTGAAAGGTTGTTCAATTGAAATGTCGGTTGAGGGAATTGAGACTTCAGTTTCTTACTACATTTCGTATAAGGCGACATCAGCACATTTGATATATTGTTAACTGCTCCTATCCTTATCAGTCACAATTTCTTACTTTCATGAAAATCTTTTATCCTCGGTTTGTTTCTCTTTTCAACGTGGTCCTCATTTTACAATTATGGAAACGTAAAACTCTAGACAAATAACCTGTGTTGGTTTCTGATACCTGTTCTCGTTTGATTACATTCATTGAATTTATTCTTTATTAAGTATATTGAAACACATGCCTTTTTCTTCCAACTTGCTCTTGTCTGTCAGATACCCTTTGGCTTGCAAACTACCTGCTCCGACATATTCCCAGGAAGATCCAATGAAAGCTGGTGATGGAGCCATATTTTATTGAAGACGTTAGAGAAGGTTTATAACAATTTTAAGCCTCCCATTCTTTCCTGCACAATTTATTTTTGGCCAATACAAATGTGTTTGTCGCCTATTATCAAGTGATGAGTGGACAGATTGTTCCGAATCAGTCCACCATCATCTCAGGTCTTACAATCAGTCGTTTTTTACATTTGTTAAAATGTTTGACTTCGATTTTGTCAGTAGAAATAATAGATTGATTTTGTCTTTGTGCTTTCAGCCCTGTCAAATCTGACAGTATCTGTCCATGGTGCTGAAACAGTCTGAATGATCTCAAACAAAAAAATGGTGCAATCACTATAGCTACAGCTGCAATCCCAAATGCTACTAATACAATCACTACTACTACTACTAACAATAATTATAATAATAATTATTATTATTATAATAATAAACTATAACTGAGATTACTTTTTTATTTACCTGAATGCTGGCAAACATCTTAATAAACAGCCATTACTAACAGTTTGATTTTTACAATGTTGGTACATGCTTCATTATTACACTTAATTGTGTGATCTCTACCATTTTTATTTCTTTTCCTTACAATTACCCCCCCCTAATTTTTGTCTACATATATACTAACACGTTGACTGAACTGAATCACAGCTATCAATTGTTACTGTGTACCATTGAGATTTGGCGTATACTGGGGACTACAGCCATCAAGAACTGTAACCCTGAGACAGTTATAAATAGGAAAGGGTGATGTCAGAGCTGAAAGAAATGGTTTTAACCACTCATACACAATCATTTGTCTGTAACATTTTTTGTACGCATGGAGTGAAGTCTATTCTGCAGTGAGTATCTTTATTTATCATGGTGGCGTATTCAAAAGCATCAGTGACAGGGCTATGTGAGAATGGTCCCTTATCCAGATGTAAAGAAAATGTTTTACTGCTGGTGTCGCTGTTGGCTTACAGACCATGAACACACACCACTCCACCCACCGCTACTGCATGGGAATTGGTTGTGCTTTTCCACAGAACCAGTTTAATCCTCGAATTTGTTTGGTCGTGTTTCATCGTCGTATTGAGTGCTGGATTACTGAAACGTTTTCTACATATTGGATTTTTGCACTGGACACTAACTCTTACAGGCCAAGGACTCGTTTTGTGACGGGATGGGAGACAAAGGATTTTCAGCGCCTCGTCCCACTCTCTGCGTCGTTTCCTTTATTCTAACGCTGCACCTCGTTTATGGAGACCTGAGTTATTCTACACCAGAAGAGATGAAACGAGGATCTTTTATTGGAAATATAGCCAAAGATCTCAGTCTTGATATGAGAACATTGTCTTCTCGAAAGGCCCGTGTTGATTTTGAGGAGGCACATAAGCGGTACTGTGACATGAATCTAAATACCGGGGATTTGATCACATCCGAGAGAATCGACAGAGAAAGCCTGTGTGGAAAGAAACCGTCGTGTGTTCTGAAAGTAGATCTGGTGTTAGAAAACCCTTTGGAGCTTCATCGTGTGAGTCTTCATATTCAAGATATAAACGATAATTCACCCCAGTTTAACGATAATTTAATAGAAATGGAAATAAGCGAGTCAGCGGAGAAGGGAAACCGCTTCTCAATCGAGGAGGCACATGACGCAGATATAGGTCAGAATGCTGTTCAAAGGTACAACCTGCAAAAGCATGACAACTTTATTCTCGCTGTTGATAATAACAAGGTTGAACTTGTTTTGGAGAATAAACTCGATCGAGAGAAACAAAAGGAGATGAATCTGCTTCTGACAGCTTTGGATGGTGGCTCTCCTGAGAGATCAGGCACCGTAGTCATACACGTAACTGTGCTGGATGCTAATGATAACGCCCCAGTGTTTAGTCAGGCTGTTTATGAAGCCAGTCTGCCTGAAAACTCTCCCCCTGATACCGTAGTGATTAATGTCAGTGCCACTGACGCAGACGAAGGAGTGAATGGAGATGTGACGTACCAGTTTGGTCACGTGTCGGACGATGATGTAAATATATTTTCTATCGATTCTAAAAGGGGACAAATCACAGTAACTGGTGTGTTGGATTTTGAAGAAAGAAGTTCTTTTGAAATGAGGGTGAAAGCTAAAGATGGTTTAGGACTAACATCTTACGCTAAAGTTATGATAGATATTACTGATGTGAATGACAATGCTCCGGTTATATATTTAAAATCTCTGACTAACCCCATAGCTGAGAACGTGTCACCTGGTACAGAGGTGGGCATCGTTAACGTGCAGGACAGAGACTCTGAGAACAACAGACAGGTTCGCTGCTCCATTCAGCAAGATGTCCCTTTTAAGTTAGTTCCTTCGATTAAAAACTATTATTCTCTGGTGAACACAGGACAACTGGACCGTGAACTAGTGTCAGATTACAACATTACAATCACTGCCACTGACGAGGGCTCTCCACCTCTGTCCTCCTCTAAAACTGTTCAGCTTTCTGTGGCTGACATCAACGACAACCCACCTGTGTTTGAGGAACAGTCCTACAGCGCATATGTGACTGAAAATAACAAACCTGGCTCCACGTTATGTTCCGTTACTGCTCGAGACCCCGACTGGAGACAAAACGGCACAGTGGTTTATTCTCTGTTGCCTGGTGAGGTGAACGGTGCCTCGGTGTCCTCCTATCTATCAGTTAACGGCGACACGGGGGTGATCCACGCTGTGAGGTCGTTTGATTATGAACAGTTCAGGAGCTTTAAAGTCCACGTGATGGCCAGAGACAACGGTTCTCCTCCGCTCAGCAGCAACGTGACCGTCAGCGTCTTCATAAGTGATGTGAACGACAACTCTCCTCAGATACTGTACCCCGCCCCGGAGGGCAACTCCTTCATGACCGAGCTGGTCCCCAAAGCTGCACATGGAGGCTCTCTGGTGTCCAAAGTGATCGCGGTGGACGCCGACTCCGGACAGAACGCCTGGCTGTCCTATCATATAGTCAAATCCACTGATCCGGGACTTTTCACTATTGGTGTCCACAGCGGAGAGATAAGAACACAGCGGGACATTTTTGAATCTGACAGCATGAAACAGAACCTTATTGTGGCAGTGAAAGATAACGGACAGCCCTCTCTCTCTGCCACATGTTCCATGTATTTACTTATTTCTGATAACTTGGCTGAGGTGCCAGAGCTGAAGGACATTTCTTATGATGAGAAGAATTCAAAACTGACCTCTTACCTGATCATAGCGCTGGTCTCTGTCTCCACCTTTTTCCTGACCTTCATCATCATCATCCTGGGTGTGAGGTTTTGTCGCAGGAGAAAGCCCAGAATGTTGTTTGACGGAGCTGTCGCCATCCCCAGCGCTTATCTCCCTCCTAATTACGCAGATGTTGATGGCACAGGAACTTTACGCAGCACTTACAATTATGACGCCTACCTGACGACAGGTTCCAGAACCAGTGACTTTAAGTTCGTTACATCTTACAATGACAACACTCTGCCTGCTGACCAGAATCTGAGGAAAAGTCCTTCTGACTTTGCTGATGTGTTTGGAATACCAGATGATTCTCCAGAGGTAGGCCGTGTACATTTTCAATGTAACATTTAAAGTGGATATTGGCCATGCGTTATCTTGCATTTGAAGCAACCTTGTATGTTAATGTTGACATTTTGTGTACATACCTTACGTTTTGGCTGAAACATATAGGCCATCTTTTACTGAGGCTTTTCTCTTGCACAAGAGAGTACTTAATAACTTTACAGTGAAAGTATGAGCTTAACTTTTTTTCTTTCTCATATTTAAATATTCACATGCATGGTGTCGTGTAACTTCCTAAATCAATGCACATTTATTCATCAACAAACCGTTGCATTTTTAAAAGTCATCCTTTTAACCGCACACTTTATATTAAAATTCATGTTTACTGTACATCTCTGACTACATTATATTCCTACATATATCATTTATTTTTGGGCATGGCTTTTTCTTTCAATCTGATCATAAAGACCAAAGCATTCAGATAAAGCACTTGTTGAAATACACGTTCGGTAAACATCTGTGCTCGTGCAACTTTTTGAACCATGTTTTGACGAAATGTGTATTACCGACTTTGATGATGTTTGCAAATTCCTTGACTGATTGAAATTTGAACCGTTTCTTCCACAAGTTTGCAGATGATTGAGCTTTTCAAGACATCCACATCACGTGCAGTATACCCTTTGACTTTATACTTACATATATCTATGGCTTATACAGCATATGTCAGATTCACATGTTACAAAAAACACTCCCACTCTAGATAAAGTAATGTTGAAAAGATCAAACGTATTATATGGGTCCCTAGATAGACGAAAAAATGCTTTTGACTTTGTCACATTCAATAACATGTCAGTCATTCCTTAACACTAGAAATGGAACTTAAAAATTACTTTGTTTTTTAATTTTCGTTTATCGTTTTGTCTTATTAATACTTTAAGGACGGATATGTTAAATATGACAAAATTCGGTCAAACCCTCGCTGTTTAAACGCGGTCTATGTCAGTGAATTGTGTTTTCTCTAATAAAATATACCATATAAAATGATTAATTTCACTTGGAATTGAAATAGCACCATTACTAAGCATTGCAGCAACAATATACATTTTACCTGGTGCTTATTTGTAATATTGCAAATAAACTGAGGGCGTCGCTGCTCACCAGCACATATGAAGTTCAGTTCTCCACCCATGACAAAAGGAGCGTTCCAAGCATTTAAACGACAGCTGCCATTGCTGTGGGAGCAACGTATCTTGATTTTTACCATTACGTTGTAATGCAATAATGGACCAGTAGATTTTTGTGTTTGAAACTACGCTCTGGAACTAATAATGGACATCAAAAGGAAATCGCTGCTTGGTTTAGTCTTCGGATTTGCTCTTTGCGTCAGAGTCACCACGGCAGACCTCAGCTACTCCGTTCCGGAGGAGATGAGGCCCGGATCCATTGTTGGAAATATCGCAAAGGACCTCGGCCTGGAAGCAGGGAAATTATTCACACGTAAAGCCCGTATTGACACGGAGGAAAACCACCAGCATTACTGCAACATTGATTTAAAAACGGGAGATTTTGTCATCAGGGAAAAGATTGACAGAGAGGAGCTGTGTGGGGAGAAGGTTTCGTGTTTGCTGAAATTCGAATTGGTCTTAGAGAGTCCTCTGGAGCTGCACCGCATTTCACTTCTCATCCAGGATGTAAATGATAATACACCCGTTTTTCCAAAGGAAATAATTAGGTTGGAAATCAGAGAATCTGCTGACAAAGGAGCCAGATATCGGGTCAACGAAGCACACGACTCAGACATTGGACAAAATACAGTTAAAAAATACAGTTTACAAAAGAACGAACATTTTGTTTTATCTGTTCGAGACGACAGCGATGGATCTAAGAGCGTCGAGTTGGTACTAGACAAAGAGCTTGACCGTGAGAAGGAGCACGATTTAAATTTCATGCTGATCGCAGTTGACGGTGGCTCCCCACAAAGATCAGGAACTGCTACTATACATGTTACTGTGTTAGATGCTAATGATAACGCACCGGTGTTTGAACGGGCTGTTTACAAAGCCAGTCTACCTGAAAACGCTGCCGTTGATACTATTGTGGTCGCAGTCAGTGCCAGTGATGCAGACGAGGGAATCAATGGGGAGGTGACATATGAATTTAGTCGGATTTTAGAAAGAGCTAAAAAGGTGTTTTCACTGAACAGTAAAACTGGAGAGATAAAAGTCATAGGACCACTGGATTTCGAGATTGATTCTAAACATGAAATGCGGATTGATGCCAAAGACGGCTATGGACTTTCATCTGACTCCAAAGTCATGATTGATATTATTGATGTAAATGATAACGCCCCAGTTGTATATCTTAAATCATTGACCAATCCAATGCCTGAGAACGTGTCACCTGGTACAGAGGTTGGCATCATCAACGTGCAGGACAGAGACTCTGAGACTAGCGGACAGGTTCGCTGCTCCATTCAGCAAAATGTCCCTTTTAAGTTAGTTCCCTCTATTAAAAACTATTATTCTCTGGTGACCACAGGACAACTGGACCGTGAACTAGTGTCAGATTACAACATTACAATCACTGCCACTGACGAGGGCTCTCCACCTCTGTCCTCCTCTAAAACGGTTCAGTTATCTATCGCTGACATCAACGACAACCCACCTATGTTTGAGGAACAGTCCTACAGCGCATATGTGACTGAAAATAACAAACCTGGCTCCACTTTATGTTCCGTTACTGCTCGAGACCCCGACTGGAGACAAAACGGCACAGTGGTTTATTCTCTGTTACCTGGTGAGGTGAACGGTGCCTCGGTGTCCTCCTATCTATCCGTTAATGGAGACACGGGGGTGATCCACGCTGTGAGGTCGTTTGATTATGAACAGTTCAGGAGCTTTAAAGTCCACGTGATGGCCAGAGACAACGGTTCTCCTCCGCTCAGCAGCAACGTGACCGTCAGCGTCTTCGTATCGGATGTGAACGACAACTCTCCTCAGATACTGTACCCTGCCCCGGAGGGCAACTCCTTCATGACAGAGCTGGTCCCCAAAGCTGCACATGGAGGCTCCATGGTGTCCAAAGTGATCGCGGTGGACGCGGACTCCGGACAGAACGCCTGGCTGTCCTATCATATAGTCAAATCCACTGATCCAGGACTTTTCAGTATTGGTCTCCACAGCGGAGAAATCCGGACACAGCGGGACATTTCTGAATCTGACACCATGAAACAGAACCTTATTGTGGTGGTGAAAGATAACGGACAGCCCTCTCTGTCTGCCACCTGCTGCATGTATTTACTTATTACTGATAACTTGGCTGAGGTGCCAGAGCTGAAGGACATTTCTTATGATGAGAAGAATTCAAAACTGACCTCTTATCTGATCATAGCGCTGGTCTCTGTCTCCACCTTTTTCCTGACCTTCATCATCGTCATCCTGGGTGTGAGGTTTTGTCGCAGGAGAAAACCCAGAATGTTGTTTGACGGAGCTGTCGCCATCCCCAGCGCTTATCTCCCTCCTAATTACGCAGATGTTGATGGCACTGGAACTTTACGCAGCACTTACAATTATGACACCTACCTGACAACAGGTTCTCGAACCAGTGACTTTAAATTTGTGACATCTTACAATGACAACACTTTGCCTGCTGACCAGACTCTGAGGAAAAGTCCTTCTGACTTTGCTGATCCTTTTGAAGACTCTGAAGAGGTAGGGGCTTTTCAACTCAGTTTATTTGTTTAAAGTAATGTGCTTCGGGTTGTTGAGGGACATTGATTTCACTCATAAGCTTCCTCTGAAATTCCAAAGTGCCTGAACTGAAATATTTGCTTTATCAATAGTTATACAACATTAGCAAGATTCATATTTGTTTTCCTTCTGTATTGTATAACCACAATGAGCTGTTTATGAAAAGCATTTGACTCTCTTGTATCTTGGCAACGTGGTATATTGATCGATTCACGTTTTTGTTTATCGTATCATAAAGGCAATCCTTTTAATAACTGTTCCGACAGATAGCTATTCCACATTTTCAATCGAGTTTATTTTTTGGCAATTCTCTTTGTTTGTTAGTTTGACTTTGTTGAATGAATACATATTCCTTTTCAGAAAACAACATCATGCACCACCAAAGAGTTTTTGATGCAGTAGAAAAATTAGCCTCATGGAAGATTTTCGTGGGTCATTGTCAGAACAAAGTGCAATTGTGATGCCGTGACATTACTTCAGAAAAAGTAGTGATGAACATCATCCTCTGACGATTAGTTGTCCAGTAGGCTTTGTCCATCAGCAGCATGCATCACGTTTTATCTATGACCATCAAGTGTCACTGACTTGTAGAATTTCTGCTGTTTCTGTAACGGATTTTACCTTGATGCATGGTACACATATATACGAAGGGAATAATCACATTCATTGAGCCTCAAAACTATTTTCTAGGGACGTACACAAATTTAGAATTCCGCATATTGAGCTCTTTGTGCCACAACAGACTCAAAGTATCTGTCCATGGTGCTGAACTGTTGTTCATGTGGTAGCAAAATGTTTGTCTTTGTCCTAAGCCACGCTACCAAAGTACAATAATAACATACCAAATGAAGTATAATTATCTAAAGTACTGCTAATTCTTATAATAACACTGCTATTACTCTCAACAACCAACAAATTCATAATATTAATATTTACTATACATTGTTTAATAATGTCTTCCCATTCAAGTTATTACAGCTTTTGATGATTAGTTGTCCTTTTCAATCTAGTGTTGATATAATTATTTTTCAAAGATCTCCTATTTTCTTATAAACTTTTAACTTAAGGGGCAAAAGGTGTTAAAGTGTAAATTGGTCAACTGTTCATTCCTGTATGTTTTGAATTACAATTATAAAGGCACCGCCACATTCAGAAGGTAATTAATTTATTCCTGCTCCACATTCATCAAACAACCATACTCCATTGCTCCTTTTCAGATTAAGATTTTAAAATGAAGATACGTTTTTAATGCATTATTAAAGATGTGAACTTTGGTTTCCAGAATATTATATAACACTCAGTCACAAATGGTGTGTTTACACAGATCAGGAACTTCAAACACTTTCAGTATGGTCGCTTGATAATATTTCTGGACTATTTTGAATAAAACATTAAATGGAGGACTGTTACTTTGCATACTGTGGTATTTGTACTTTTACTACAGCAGATCGTCAAAGTAGCCCGTGCTTTTTCCATCACTGTTCATGGTGATGAACCTTGCCTCTGTGCTGTGCTGGAGCCATTAGTCTTCATCTGAAACAACACTCAGGGTAAAAAAAGTTGTCTTTTTGGCAACATGTTAAGCACAAAATGGAAATGATTGTATTCAATGAGATCGTTTTTCTTTTCTTTCCTACTATCACTTGCTTTGTGGCTTTTCTTATCTGATCATTTCCTAGTAACGTGGAGGCATACGAATGAAAATCGGGTCATTTTAGTCTTCATGAAGACAATTTCCTTTTATACAGCTGTTAAGATTAAATGAGACTGACGGTGTCGCTGTTGTCTGACAGACGTTTAACGTACACCACTCCACCCAGGTCTGCTATGTGGGAATCGTTTGTAATTTCCCGGAGAGCCAGTTAAATCCTTGGAAATATTTCGCCGTGTTTCGTCGTGCCGTTAAGTGCTGGATTATTGAAACCTTTTCCATCAGTTTTATTATTTTGCACTGGAAAGGGACTGTGTCTCTCAGGACACGTTTTGTGCCAGGATGGGAGACAAAGGATTCAAAGCTCTTCCTCCGGTCTTCTGCTTCGTGTCCTTTATTCTAACGCTGCACCTCGTTTATGGAGACCTGAGTTATTCTTCACCAGAAGAAACGAAACGAGGGTCTGTTATTGGAAATGTAGCAAAGGATCTCGGTATTGATATCAGAACCTTATCTTCTAGACAGACCCGTGTTGACTTTGGTGGAAATCGGAAACGGTACTATGACATTAATTTAAATACTGGAGATTTGATCACCACAGAGAGAATCGACAGAGAAAGCCTTTGTGGAAAGAAGCCGTTGTGTGTACTGAATGTAGATCTAGTGTTAGAAAATCCTTTGGAGCTTCATCGTGTGAGTCTTCATGTTCAGGATGTAAACGACAACTCGCCACAATTCAACGTTAATCTCATTGAAATGGAAATAAGGGAGTCGGCAGATAAGGGAAATCGCTTTTCAATCGAGGAGGCCCACGACGCAGATATAGGTCAGAATGCTGTTCAGAGGTACAACCTGCAGAAGAATGAAAACTTTATACTCGCTGTTGATAATAACAAGGTTGAACTTGTATTGGAGAATACTCTTGATCGAGAGAAACAAAAGGAGATGAATCTGCTTCTGACAGCTTTGGATGGTGGCTCTCCTCAGCTATCAGGCACCGCAGTGATACACGTCACTGTGCTGGATGCTAATGATAACGCCCCAGTGTTCAGTCAGGCCGTTTATAAAGCCAGTCTGCCTGAAAACTCTCCTCCTGATACCGTAGTGATTAATGTCAGTGCTACCGACGCAGACGAAGGAGTGAATGGAGATGTGACGTACCAGTTTGGTCACGTGTCTGACGATGATATAAATATGTTTTCTATCGATCCTAAAACGGGGGAAATCACAGTAACTGGAGTGATTGACTTTGAAGAAAGGAGTTCTTTTGAAATGAGGGTGAAAGCTAAAGATGGTTTAGGACTAACATCTTACGCTAAAGTTATGATAGATGTTACTGATGTGAATGACAATGCTCCAGTTATATATTTAAAATCTCTGACTAACCCCATACCTGAGAACGTGTCACCTGGTGCAGAGGTGGGCATCGTTAACGTGCAGGATGCAGATTCTGATATGAACCAAAATGTACGCTGCTCTATTCAACAAAATGTCCCTTTTAAATTAGTTCCCTCTATTAAAAACTACTATTCTCTGTTGACCACAGGACAACTGGATCGTGAACTAGTGTCAGATTACAACATGACAATCACTGCCACTGACGAGGGCTCTCCACCTCTGTCCTCCTCTAAAACTTTTCAGTTATCTGTAGCTGACATCAACGACAACCCACCTGTGTTTGAGGAACAGTCCTACAGCGCATATGTGACTGAAAATAACAAACCTGGCTCAACGTTATGTTCCGTTACTGCTCGAGACCCCGACTGGAGACAAAACGGAACAGTGGTTTATTCTCTGTTACCTGGTGAGGTGAACGGTGCCTCGGTGTCCTCCTATCTATCAGTGAACGGAGACACGGGGGTGATCCACGCTGTGAGGTCGCTTGATTATGAACAGTTCAGGAGCTTTAAAGTCCACGTGATGGCCAGAGACAACGGTTCTCCTCCGCTCAGCAGCAACGTGACCGTCAGCGTCTTCATATCGGATTTGAACGACAACTCTCCTCAGATACTGTACCCCGCCCCGGAGGGCAACTCCTTCATGACCGAGCTGGTCCCCAAAGCTGCACACGGAGGCTCTCTGGTGTCCAAAGTGATCGCGGTGGACGCGGACTCCGGACAGAACGCTTGGCTGTCCTATCAAATAGTCAAATCCACTGATCCGGGACTTTTCACTATTGGTCTCCACAGTGGAGAGATCAGGACACAGCGGGACATTTCTGAATCTGACAGCATGAAACAGAACCTTATTGTGGCGGTGAAAGATAACGGACAGCCCGCTCTGTCTGCCACCTGTTCCATGTATTTACTTATTTCTGATAACTTGGCTGAGGTGCCAGAGCTGAAGGACATTTCTTATGATGAGAAGAATTCAAAACTGACCTCTTACCTGATCATAGCGCTGGTCTCTGTGTCCACCTTTTTTCTGACCTTCATCATCATCATTCTGGGTGTGAGGTTTTGTCGCAGGAGAAAGCCCAGAATGTTTATTGACGGAGCTGTCGCCATCCCCAGCACTTATCTCCCGCCTAATTACGCAGATGTTGACGGCACAGGAACTTTACGCAGCACTTACAACTATGACGCCTACCTGACAACAGGTTCTCGAACCAGTGACTTTAAGTTCGTGACATCTTACAATGACAACACTCTGCCTGCTGACCAGACTCTGAGGAAAAGTCCTTCTGACTTTGCTGATGTGTTTGGAACACCAGATGATTCTCCCGAGGTAGGCCCTGTAAATTTTCAATGTAACATTTAAACGTGATATAGGCCATTCATTATCTTGCATTTGAAGTAACCTTGTATGTTAATTTTGAAGTGTTTTGTACCTGCCAACGGTATAACTGAAGCATATAGGCCTATTTTCTGGCACAAGAAAGTACTTATTAAATAGCTTAACTTTTTTCCTTTTATATTTTAAATATTCACTTGCAATCGTTTTCTTTGTCTCTTATCATCTAAATCCAAAGCTTCTGTTCAGAGGAAGCACTTGTTGAAAAAGTTCACCAATCAACTGTGCTTGGGCAAAATTCCAAACCATGATTTGATGAAGTGTTTTTTACCGCCATGGATTATGTTTTGAAATTCTTTAACTGATTACAAATTTGAACCGTTACTTTGCAGATGACTTAGCTTTTCAAGATATTAGCGTAACATCACTTACTGTATGCCCATTTGACTTTATGCTTTCATGTATATATTGCTTATACAGCATATGTCTGATTAACGCGTTACGAGAAACACTCTACCATTCTAGATAAAGTAATTGTGAAAAGATCAAAACAATTTTTGGTTCTCATGATGTTTGAAATTGAAAAAATTTTTGTTGACTTTGTTACATTAGGTAACATGTAAATCACTCCCTAACACTAGAAATGGAACTTCACAATTAGTATTTTTTTATTTTCGTTGATCAATTTGTCTTATCAATACTTTAAGGACGGATATGTTAAAATATGACAAAATTTGGTCCAGCCCTCGTCGTTCAAACACTTTCCATGGTGCTGAATTGTATTTCCTCTATATGTCATCTATTAACATAACCCAATTAGAATGATTAAGTTCACTTGGAATATAAAACACATTCTTACCAAGCATTGGAGCAACTGTGGAGTACACATTTTACCTCGTGCTTGTTCATTTGTAATATTGCAAATAAGCTCAGGGCGTCGCTGCTCACCAGCACATATGAAGATAATATCTCCACCCACGACAAAAGGAGTATTCCAAGCATTTAGACGATAGCTGCCATTGCTGTGGGAGCAACGTATCTTGATTTTTACCATTACGTTGTAACTTAATCAGGAAATAGTGGATTTTTGTGTTTGTAACTACGCTCTGGAAAAATAATGGACCTCAAGAGGACATCGCTGCTTGGTTTTGTCTTCGGATTTGCTCTTTGTGTCAGCATCACCACGGCAGACCTCAGCTACTCCGTTCCGGAGGAGTTGAGGCCCGGATCCATTGTTGGAAATATCGCAAAGGACCTCGGCCTGGAAGCAGGGAAATTATTCACACGTAAAGCCCGTATTGACACGGAGGAAAACCACCAGCAGTACTGCGACATTGATTTAAAAACGGGAGATTTTGTCATCAAGGAAAGGATTGACAGAGAGGAGCTGTGTGGGGAGAAGGTTTCGTGTTTGCTGAAATTCGAATTGGTCTTAGAGAGTCCTCTGGAGCTGCACCGCATTTCACTTCTCATTCAGGATGTAAATGATAATTCACCCGTTTTTCCAAAGGATACAATTAGGTTGGAAGTAAGCGAATTAACCGACAAAGGTGCTCGATATCGAGTCAACGAAGCACACGACGCAGACCTCGGACTAAATACAGTTAAACAATACAGTTTACAAAAGAACGAGCATTTTGTTTTATCTGTTCGAGACGACAGCGATGGATCTAAGAGCGTCGAGTTGGTATTAGACAAAGAGCTTGACCGTGAGATGGAGCACGATTTAAATTTCATGCTGATCGCAGTTGACGGTGGCGTCCCACAAAGATCAGGAACTGCTAATATACATGTAAATGTGTTAGACGCTAATGATAACGCACCGGTATTTGAACGGGCTGTTTACAAAGCGAGTCTACTTGAAAACGCTGCCGTTGATACTATTGTGGTCGCAGTCAGTGCCAGTGATGCAGATGAGGGAATCAATGGGGAGGTGACATATGAATTTAGTCGGATTTCAGAAAGAGCTAAAAATGTGTTTTCCCTGAACAGTGAAACTGGAGAGATAAAAGTCATAGGACCACTTGATTTTGAGAGTAATTCTAAATATGAAATGCGGATTGATGCCAAAGATGGTTATGGACTTTCATCTGACTCCAAAGTCATGATTGATATTATTGATGTAAATGATAACGCCCCAGTTGTCTATCTAAAATCACTGACCACTCCCATGCCCGAGAACGTGTCACCTGGTACAGAGGTGGGCATCATCAACGTGCAGGACAGAGACTTTGAGACAAGCGGAGTGGTTCGCTGCTCCATTCAGCAAAATGTCCCTTTTAAGTTAGTTCCTTCGATTAAAAACTATTATTCTCTGGTGACCACAGGACAACTAGACCGTGAACTAGTGTCAGATTACAACATTACAATAACTGCCACTGACGAGGGCTCTCCACCTCTGTCCTCCTCTAAAACGGTTCAGTTATCTGTTGCTGACATCAACGACAACCCACCTATGTTTGAGGAACAGTCCTACAGCGCATATGTGACTGAAAATAACAAACCTGGCTCCACTTTATGTTCCGTTACTGCTCGAGACCCCGACTGGAGACAAAACGGCACAGTGGTTTATTCTCTGTTACCTGGTGAGGTGAATGGTGCCCCGGTGTCATCCTTTCTATCAGTTAACGGAGACACGGGGGTGATCCACGCTGTGAGGTCGTTTGATTATGAACAGTTCAGGAGCTTTAAAGTCCACGTGATGGCCAGAGACAACGGTTCTCCTCCGCTCAGCAGCAACGTGACCGTCAGCGTCTTCATATCGGATGTGAACGACAACTCTCCTCAGATACTGTACCCCTCCCCGGAGGGCAACTCCTTCATGACCGAGCTGGTCCCCAAAGCTGCACACGGAGGCTCTCTGGTGTCCAAAGTGATCGCGGTGGACGCGGACTCCGGACAGAACGCATGGCTGTCCTATCAGATAGTCAAATCCACTGATCCGGGACTTTTCACTATCGGTGTCCACAGCGGAGAGATCAGGACACAGCGGGACATTTCTGAATCCGACAGCATGAAACAGAACCTTATTGTGGCGGTGAAAGATAACGGGCAGCCCTCTCTCTCTGCCACCTGTTCCATGTATTTACTTATTTCTGATAACTTGGCTGAGGTGCCAGAGCTGAAGGACATTACTTATGATGAGAAGAGTTCAAAACTGACCTCCTACCTGATCATTGCTTTGGTCTCTGTCTCCACCTTTTTCCTGACCTTCATCATCATCATCCTGGGTGTGAGGTTTTGTCGCAGGAGAAAGCCCAGAATGTTGTTTGACGGAGCTGTCGCCATCCCCAGCGCCTATCTCCCTCCTAACTACGCAGATGTTGATGGCACAGGAACTTTACGCAGCACTTACAATTATGATACCTACTTGACAACAGGTTCAAGAACCAGTGACTTTAAGTTCGTGACATCTTACAATGACAACACTCTGCCTGCTGACCAGACTCTGAGGAAAAGTCCCTCTGACTTTGTAGATATGTTTGAAGGTGTTGATGATTCTCCAGAGGTAGGAATCTTTTAACTGATTATAACACGTTTAATTTTTTCTTTTACTGCTTTCTTCTGGTCAACCACATTTCTTATTTTTAAATGTTGACAGATGTTCAAAGTCTTGTCAATTGAAGTAACTACTTATTTTCCCAATATGTAACAGGGTTCCATGTTTAGATATACGTTTGTTGAAATGATTGTTCAATTTGAGATTTCAACCACAGAAGGATGATGGCATGATAACTGTACACAGTACTTAGTATTTATATGGTGCCTACCTGACCAAAAGTTGTAGAAACATTGCATTACGTTACTTATGTTACAATTGACAACACACCCATTTCTGTCCAGACTCTGAGTCCTTCTAACTTTGTTGAAGCAGAGTTGCAAGTGGTGTAGACTACTTTCAATGCTACTTTTAATTTTGTGGACGCTGTTTACCTCCACTTGGTCTATTTTTAATGTTGGTACCACGCAGGATTTTATCTGGATGGCCATTGATACTATTGTCATAATGTCAAGGGCTATATATTTGTGGCTATATATTTTTTCTTTATTGTTTTGTTGTGCTTGGCTGCTCCGGTGATTTAGATGTCTGGATAAATATTTGTTGAAGTGTTCCAAGATGCTTAGAGGTCTGTGTCATTGCTTTTTCATTCACCTTCATTTGTTAGTTACCAAAATATTTAATTAGGCTGTTCAGCCTACTAACATAACACAAAAATGAACACGGCTTAAACATAACTCTTGAATTATTTAGTGTAATGTGAATAGAAGGAAAACCTCACTCTGTTATTGGACAAGTTGTTCCAAAGTTCTTCACTATGTCTACAATTTGAAATGTCTGGAACTTTGTACCTATTTTCTTATCGTGAAGGCTATACACTGTTTTCCTGCAATTTTAATTAACTCGGCCATTTAATGAAAATCCACCTATGACAACTGCTTTGTAATCACATGAACAAGTCTGAAGGACATGATCTATCAAATGAGGCGCAATGGGAAACTTTTCTTTCTCCAGAAGACTCATAGCATTTTCCTTAAACACTTTCCTTGAGTAGTGGGAAAAGGTTGAGGTAATCAAATTATTTAGGGTCTGCAATCTAATTCGTTTTTCATGCAACAATCATAGTGTAAAATGTTATAAAGCCCATTGTATAATTTCAAGTAGTCACTTTAGACCACTAGTTTTTCTCAAAGAAGCAGTTTTTTCAATTAAATATATGGATTGTCATGTTCAGATTTTCAGATTTACTTTACTAACTTCTTACTTTAGTTTTTCTGTTTGGGAAACATCTTCTGAGAGTCCAAATAAACTCTGGCCCTGCTCAATGGTGCCATTATATTAACTGTGGGATCTATCCATGGTGCTGAAATCAACCAGCCTTAATGATCACTGTTCTGCAATAAAGGCAATGTTAAGTAGTAACTAACCTTCTCTGGACTTTGTTCAGTAGAATAATAATCAGATTAATCCTAATTCATATTTTATTAGGCTATTTATGATTGATTCTGACTGCAGCCTGGACTTTGTTTATTTTTCCCCTTTTCTTTTTTCAAAATTTTACTTTGATTTCAAGAATACTCATTTATTTAAATATTATGTAATACACACACTTTGCTCAAAGTGTCGCTATCTACCAGCTTTACTTATTAGTGCTTGACGTTATGACCGTAAGTGATGCACATTTCCAACCCATGATAGATTATCCGTCGTTGAAAACAGCGAATTCGCACCATTGATTGTCGGGCTGTACATATTGTCTGAAGAGGATTACGGTTGTCCGGTTCATTTTTGTTCTTCCAAGTCTTCTGTGAGGTGATATCAGCATTGGTCTTTCAGGAAAATGGGACACAAAGGATTTTCAGATATCGGCCTTTTTACCTTCTTTGGAGTATTTATTCTGTTCCTGCGTAGTGTCCGTGGAGATGTGGCTTATTCGTTCCCAGAGGAGATGAAACGGGGCTCAGTTGTTGGAAATTTAGCGAAAGACATAGGACTTGAGGTGGGGAAACTGTCCGCTCGAAAGGCTCGCATTGATGCAGACGGCAACAGCAAACGGTATTGTGACATTAATCTGAGCACGGGAGAAATCATTGTTGCTGATAGAATCGACAGAGAGGGGCTATGTGGCAAAAAGGCATCTTGCCTTTTGAAGCAGGAGCTTGTTTTAGAGAATCCTTTAGAACTGCACCGCATTAATATTCACGTTCAAGATATCAACGACAATTCACCGCAGTTTAAAAAGAACACAATCAAATATGAAATTAGGGAATCTGCTGTTAGAGGAAGTCGCTATCGTTTAGATGAGGCCCATGATGCAGATGTCGGTCAAAACACCGTCCAGGGGTATAGTATCGAGGCAAACGAAAACTTCAAATTAAATGTTGTTACAAGAGGCGGAGGTGGAAAATACAGCGAGTTGGTATTAGAGAAGGAGCTGGATAGAGAACAACAACACGAGCTAACGATTGTGCTTGTGGCAACAGACGGAGGCTCTCCTCAGAGATCAGGCACTGCGGTCCTTCACGTCACTGTGCTGGATGCTAATGATAACGCCCCAGTGTTTAGCCAGGCCGTCTATAAAGCCACTTTGCCTGAAAACTCGCCTTTAGATACTGTGGTGGTCACAGTGAGCGCGACTGATGCAGATGAGGGAGTGAATGGAGACGTGACTTATGACTTTGATCACATTTCTGATGAGGGTAATAACGTATTTTCCCTTGATCAGACAACTGGTGAAATAACAGTAACTGGGCCAATAGATTATGAGGAGTTGTCTGCCTATGAAATGCAAATTACAGCTAAAGATGGTCCGGGATTAGTTTCTTATTGTTCATTAATAATTGAAATCATAGACGTAAATGACAACGCCCCTTTTACATTCATTAAGTCACTGACCAACCCCATACCAGAAGACACCCCACGTGGTACAGAGGTGGGCATCATTAACGTGCAGGACAGAGACTCTGAGAATAACAGACAGGTACGCTGCTCCATTCAACAAAATGTCCCTTTTAAGTTAGTTCCTTCGATTAAAAACTATTATTCTCTGGTGACCACAGGACAACTGGACCGTGAACTAGTGTCAGATTACAACATTACAATCACTGCCACTGACGAGGGCTCTCCTCCTCTGTCCTCCTCTAAAACTGTTAAGTTATCTGTAGCTGACATTAACGACAACCCCCCTGTGTTTGAGGAACAGTCCTACAGTGCATATGTGACCGAAAATAACAAACCTAGCTCAACGTTATGTTCCGTTACTGCTCGAGACCCCGACTGGAGACAAAACGGCACATTGGTTTATTCTCTGTTACCTGGTGAGGTGAACGGTGCCTCGGTGTCCTCCTATCTATCAGTTAACGGAGACACGGGGGTGATCCACGCTGTGAGATCGTTTGATTATGAACAGTTCAGGAGCTTTAAAGTCCACGTGATGGCCAGAGACAACGGTTCTCCTCCGCTCAGCAGCAACGTGACCGTCAGCGTCTTCATATCGGATGTGAACGACAACTCTCCTCAGATACTGTACCCCTCCCCGGAGGGTAACTCCTTCATGACCGAGCTGGTCCCCAAAGCTGCACACGGAGGCTCTCTGGTGTCCAAAGTGATTGCGGTAGACGCGGACTCCGGACAGAACGCCTGGCTGTCCTATCAGATAGTCAAATCCACTGATCCGGGACTTTTCAGTATTGGTGTCCACAGCGGAGAGATCAGGACACAGCGGGACATTTCTGAATCTGACAGCATGAAACAGAACCTTATTGTGGCGGTGAAAGATAACGGACAGCCCTCTCTGTCTGCCACCTGCTCCATGTATTTACTCATTTCTGATAACTTGGCTGAGGTGCCAGAGCTGAAGGACATTTCTTATGATGAGAAGAATTCAAAACTGACCTCTTACCTGTTCATAGCGCTGGTCTCTGTCTCCACCTTTTTCCTGACCTTCATCATCATCATCCTGGGTGTGAGGTTTTGTCGCAGGAGAAAGCCCAGAATGTTGTTTGACGGAGCTGTCGCCATCCCCAGCGCTTATCTCCCTCCTAATTACGCAGATGTGGACGGCACAGGAACTTTACGCAGCACTTACAATTATGACGCCTACCTGACAACAGGGTCTCGAACCAGTGACTTTAAGTTCGTGACATCTTACAATGACAACACTCTGCCTGCTGACCAGACTCTGAGGAAAAGTCCTTCTGACTTTGCAGATATGTTTGAAGGTGTCGATGATTCTCCAGAGGTAGGAATCATTTTACTTATCAAAATGCATTTAACGTTTTCTTTCACTGCTTTCTTCTGGTCAAAAATATGAAGAAACCGTCAATCCTCCCAATAAGGGGCAGTGTGGCCTCGTGGTTAGAGTGGTGGTTCTTCAATAAGAAGGTTTCCGGTTCAAACCCCTCTCACTCCCATCTGCATGCCGAAGTGTCCTTGGCAGGATACTCAACCCCTAAATGGCCCCTCATGAATGTTGAGTGTACTACTTGTAAGTCGCTTTGGACAAAAGCGTGAGCCAAATGACATCTAATGTAATTTAATAAGTCGGGCTTCCATCTTGAGATGTGCTTTTATTTAAAGGATCAATCCATTTTCTCATTTCAACCTTTTAGCCGAAGGATTGTGTTTTGGGAATTTTACACATCACGTATTATTAATATGGTGACCACAGGTTGTAGAAACATTCCGTGGCATTACGTATACACACTATAGAAGGCTGCTATATATTTATAACGTGATTACCACGCAGGATTTATAAATCCCCTTTGATATCTAGATGCTCATTGGAAGTTTTGTTAAGATGAAAAGGACATTTGTGGCATTATATGTGTTGTTTTTGTCTTTTTGTGCCTGGCTGCTCCAGTGATGTGACGTTGGTTATTATACTTCCAAAATAATTAGGAAAATGTTATATAGATTGATTCACAATTGTTGACACAAATATTGGCAGCGTACCTGTGCTTGCAATTATTATTATTAATCTAAGAATGACCAAAGCCACTTCTTTGCTGGCAAATATTGTTAAACTACAATTATATTGAACAAATACATCTCTTTAGCTTCTTGCAGTGATGATATTTTATTTGATAGTTTCTGTCTAACAATGGATGTATGTTTTTATAATGCCTTTGAGGGAAAAGTAAACAAATCGAGCATGTATAAAAGGTTTTCTGTTGTTGAAATACAGTGGGTCAGTAATGTTCACAGATAATTCCAATGCTTTTATTATAGAATATATTGCGTCAGACCATGCATTGTGGATTGCATCTATAACGACAGCACATTTGTTCGTCTGTCTTGCCTCAAGTATATAAACCTGTATATTGAGGAGACCCTTGTCTGAGTTAGTTCATGGTAAGGGTCCTAAGCTCATCCACAGAATTTACAGAGAGCAAGAGTACAAGGAGTACATACTAGCTTGTAAGTAGTCCCCTAAAATATAGTTGATGTCAGTTGTGGTTCTTCCTCCCTACTAGAACCCTTGTAAATAGTTTGATATCTTATTGGACTTGAGGGTTTTTGTCCCTCTTAGGAGAAAATATTTAACTTGTTCTTATCTTTTCTGATACAGGCCAATATTGAGTGTGGTAATGTATAGTGAACTTTGCTGTTTAAGTACGCAAAGTCGGTTTATTGAACATGTTCAAATATACTATTTGCAGCCTATTTCCAATTTTAATTTTATACACAACGGAATGACTTGGAATATTTTATTTTATTTCTTTTCATGGGATTTACAATCACAGAATTTTCAGAAGTCTTATTTTCCAAATCAACTCATCCTGAATTCCAGCATTTTTTGAATATCCAAACATTTTATTGCAATATTTCCACTCCACATTTGCTTTGTTATTGTTGTTATTTAACCAGTTCACTCACTTGTTGTCCCTCCCAGTGATGCAGTGAGGAGTCATGTTGGTCTCTAGGAAAATATACGTAGCAGTTGGTTGATATACACTGAATGCTGTCCATTGTGTGTCTTGGTATTTAACCTCACTTTGTTTGGTTTTGGTTTACAGTACAACTTTCTGTTGCATATACTCTTAGAACCTTTATGCACATTATACCATCTTCCAGATATGTTGTAATGGAAAATTGATGTTACCAATGAAACAAAAGTGCAGTGTCTCTTAAGGTTATACATTTATTAACGTTATTTGTATTAAGGACAGTTTATGAAAAGTGCAATGCAGAAAAGAATCGGTGCTAAAATATCACTGGGTCTTCTACAGATATGAGGTGTTCACACACAGCAGAAAACTAAATTACAACAGTTGCTCCAACATTGTAACTGTTTCAAAATCTAAAAGAAAGTTTAATTATCATAATTTATAATAGATTAAACAACAGTTCTTCATACATTGATACACAAAGTGAAATTGTCTTGTTGTAGCGATTGCAGTCCTATAACTAAATTTAACTCTAGGTGTCACTGTGCACCAACCATGGAAAGACGTGCCATTTGATTCATCCATTCTCTACCACCATTGCAAACCGTCTTGTGGTTCAGTGCGCATGTGTGTGAAGAACGATACAAAGGGCTTACATTGTCGTGATATTCGGAAAATTATTCACGAGGAATATATCCTGTCTTTGACCACTTTGAAAGACTTGCACAGGGAAGGATGAACGCCTGCTCGATGACGGGAAAACCCGTGTACAGAGGGTTTTCTATGGATCGTTATGGTGTTGTTCTCCTTTTCATCAGCCTGCATTTCGCGTACGGAGACGTGAGCTACTCTATCGCAGAGGAGATGAAACGCGGGTCTGTGATTGGAAATATAGCAAAGGACCTCGGCCTCGGGACAGCTGCACTTTCCTCGCGTAAAGCTCGCATTGACACCGACAGGAGTGGCAAGCAGTATTGCGATATTAATCTGAGCAGCGGAGATTTGATTGTGACGGACAGGATCGACAGGGAGGGTCTTTGTGGTAAGAAGGCGACTTGCCTCTTAAAAGAGGAGCTTGTACTGGAAAACCCGTTAGAGCTTCATCGTATCAGTATTCATGTGCAAGATATAAACGACAATGCCCCACACTTTAGTGAGGAGTTGATTTCCTTTGAAATTACAGAATCAGCTGATAAAGGAGCTCGATTTTTACTCACTGAAGCCCATGATGCAGATATCGGTTCAAATACGGTGCAGCAATACAATTTACAAAATAATGAACATTTCACTATTAATGTGGATACAGACGGTAGTGGGCGGAAACACTCCGAGCTGGTTTTGGTTAAAAAATTAGACCGAGAACAAGAGAACGATCTAAAATTGGTGCTTGCGGCTGTAGATGGTGGTTCTCCGAGGATATCGGGTACTGCAATCATTCACATCACTGTGCTCGATGCTAATGATAACGCACCAGTGTTTAATCAGGCCTTATATGAAGCCAGTGTGCCTGAAAACGCACAGTTAGATACAGTAGTTATTGCAGTGAGTGCAACTGATGCGGACGCGGGAGCAAACGGTGACATTACGTACAGTTTTGATCATGTGTCTGAAGACCATGCCACGCTATTCTCACTTGACCAGAAGACTGGAGAAATACGAGTCACCGGGTCCATTGATTATGAGACTGAGACGTCCATTGAGCTACGGATAAGAGCGAAAGACGGTCCCGGTCTTACGTCATATTGTACAGTTATTATAGACGTAACAGATGTCAATGATAACCCACCTGCTATCGGTTTAAAGTCACTGACTAATCCCATACCTGAGAACGCGTCACCTGGTTCAGAGGTGGGCATCATTAACGTGCAGGACAGAGACTCTGAGAGTAACAGGCAGGTTCGCTGCTCCATTCAACAAAGTGTCCCTTTTAAGTTAGTTCCTTCGATAAAAAACTACTATTCTCTGATGACCACAGGACAACTTGACCGTGAACTAGTGTCAGATTACAACATTACAATCACTGCCACTGACGAGGGCTCTCCACCTCTGTCCTCCTCTAAAACTGTGCAGTTATCTGTAGCTGACATCAACGACAACCCACCTGCATTTGAGGAACAGTCCTACAGCGCATATGTGACTGAAAATAACAAACCTGGCTCCACGTTATGTTCCGTTACTGCTCGAGACCCCGACTGGAGACAAAACGGCACAGTGGTTTATTCTCTGTTACCTGGTGAGGTGAACGGTGCCTCGGTGTCCTCCTATCTATCAGTTAACGGAGACACGGGGGTGATCCACGCTGTGAGGTCGTTTGATTATGAACAGTTCAGGAGCTTGAAAGTCCACGTGATGGCCAGAGACAACGGTTCTCCTCCGCTCAGCAGCAACGTGACCGTCAGCGTCTTCATATTGGATGTGAACGACAACTCTCCTCAGATACTGTACCCCGCCCCGGAGGGCAACTCCTTCATGACCGAGCTGGTCCCCAAAGCTGCACACGGAGGCTCTCTGGTGTCCAAAGTGATCGCGGTGGACGCGGACTCCGGACAGAACGCCTGGCTGTCCTATCAAATAGTCAAATCCACTGATCCGGGACTTTTCACTATTGGTGTCCACAGCGGAGAGATCAGGACACAGCGGGACATTTCTGAATCTGACAGCATGAAACAGAACCTTATTGTGGCGGTGAAAGATAACGGACAGCCCTCTCTGTCTGCCACCTGCTCCATGTATTTACTTATTTCTGATAACTTGGCTGAGGTGCCAGAGCTGAAGGACATTTCTTATGATGAGAAGAATTCAAAACTGACCTCTTACCTGATCATAGCGCTGGTCTCTGTCTCCACCTTTTTCCTGACCTTCATCATCATCATCCTGGGTGTGAGGTTTTGTCGCAGGAGAAAGCCCAGAATGTTGTTTGAGGGAGCTGTCGCCATCCCCAGCGCTTACCTCCCCCCTAATTATGCAGATGTTGATGGCACAGGAACTTTACGCAGCACTTACAATTATGACGCCTACCTGACAACAGGTTCCAGAACCAGTGACTTTAAATTCGTGACGTCTTACAATGACAACACACTGCCTGCTGACCAGACTCTGAGGAAAAGTCCTTCTGACTTTGCAGATGCCTTTGGAGACTATGATTCTTCTCCTGAGGTAGGGACAGTTTTTATTCATCTTTCGACTTCCATTTGCACTTTCAAATTGTCTTTCTTTGTCTATCTACATGCTGAACAATTTTAACAATTAAACGCACGACACAATTTGTCTTAAAAATCACTAAAACTGATTTTTCATTCTTTGAATTAGTTCTGAAATGTCTGAAATATACCTTAGTGTTTTGGTTTTCTTCTCAGATTTATTATATAGCTATTGTTCAGGGGTTCTACTTCCATAAAGTTGGATGGGCTTTTCTTTTTTGTACCTTTTTTCCCCTATAAGAGATTTTCTGTTCAATCACTATTTCTGCTCTTGATTATATGCAACTTGTGCGTTTTCTCTGTCCATGGTGCTGAACTTTTGATGTTACTGTTGTGAATACTCTGGAGCTACTACCCATTTATTCTATTTTACCATCTCTCAATCCTCTTGCGTCGCTCTTTAGTTCTCCAATATCTTTTCTTGACCCACCTGGGTCTTATATCAAAATAAACACAAGTGTAGTTTAATGCAGTTTGAATGAAAAATTATAATATAAAAACAACAGGGAAATAGCATTGAAATGGATGTAGGCCCTTTGTTATTAATGCAGCGATTTGCTGTGAAACATTTCATGAATAACAAAAGTATTTCACGTTGATTTTCCCGCCCGTAGTGTTGTATCTTCGTTTGTCTTCAATTCCATAACGAATTTAAAGTCAAAACAGCGTTCTTGATTTATTCAGCTTTAAACCCTAAAGGACATTTTCTTTGATCGGTTATTACCTCACATTCAAGGAGATATAACTCGTGTCGCTATGAACTGCTATTGGTGGATCACTTCTAAAGGAGACAAAATATTGTGTCAAGATATTTAGTAAACAAGTATCTCACTTTTCTTCAATTCGGAAAAAACTTTAAAGTGACTGAATACTGTCCTCTTTTCTTAAGGAAATAAACCTTTAGTCGAACTTTAAGAGCAAACGATATGATTTAAAAAGTTGGTTCACTTTTATTAACCTGTAATATTTCCTCTGTACTCACGGTGTCACTATAGACCAATGGAGTCGAATAGTTAGCCTGTTTTGCACACCACCCATTATAGGGATCGACCACCCGTCTGTTCTTCACAGCCTTCAACAAAGACGACAACTGCTCGACAGAAAGATACAGCGCCTGAATAGCCAGTTTTTTTTATTTATTGGAACTATACAGTTCTATTTTGCGTTGTGCCATTTAAGATGATGCACAAACGGTGCATTACTCAAAGCTGCGGCTTTGTCTTTTTCTTTGTTATGGTGCAGTACGCACACGGAGACCTGAGCTATTCGGTACAGGAGGAGCTGAAGCGCGGATCTGTTATCGGGAATATCGCTAAGGATCTCGGACTGGAAGTGGGAAGACTGTCTGCTCGCAAAGCTCGTGTTGACACGGAGGGAAACGAAAGAGAGTATTGTGCAATTAATCTTCGAAGCGGGGATTTATTGGTTGTGGAAAGAATAGACAGAGAGGAGCATTGTGGAGAAAAGCCCTCGTGCGTTCTGAAATTTGACTTGCTCCTGGAGAATCCTTTGGAGTTACATCGGTTGTCTCTGCAGGTGCAGGACGTGAACGACAATGCACCAATTTTCCCGAAGAATACAGTAAAGCTGGAAATACGGGAGTCAGCTGACAGAGGAGCTAAGTATCGCATTAACGCAGCTCACGATGCAGACATAGGCAAGAATTCAGTTGAAAGCTACATTCTGGAACCAAACGCTCACTTTGTGTTTAGTATTCAGACGACAAGTGCAGGCAGTAAATATGGTGAATTGGTGTTAAATAAGGAGCTAGACCGAGAGGAGCAGCAGGAAATGAAATTATTGCTCACGGCTGTGGATGGTGGCTCTCCTCAGAGATCCGGGACTGTAGCGATACGCGTCATTGTACTCGATGCTAATGATAACGCCCCGGTGTTTACTGAGGCCATTTATACAGCCGCATTACCAGAAAACTCTCATTTGAAAACCAAAATTATCACCGTCAGTGCATCAGACGCAGACGAAGGTGTCAATGGAGAGGTTACATATGAATTTAGCCGACTCTCTGATAAATCAAAAAAGATGTTTTCACTGGATGAGAAAACGGGAGAAATCAGTGTGACAGGCGAGATAGATTATGAAGACGGATCCAAATATGAAGTGTTTGTCGAGGCTAAAGATGGTTATGGGCTGTCTTCAGAAGCAAAAGTGATTATTGATATTACTGATGTGAATGACAATGCTCCAGTTATTTATCTAAAGTCACTGACTAATCCCATACCTGAGAACGTGTCGCCTGGTACAGAGGTGGGCATCGTTAACGTGCAGGACAGAGATTCTGAGAACAACAGACAGGTTCGTTGCTCCATTCAGCAAAATGTCCCTTTTAAGTTGGTTCCTTCGATTAAAAACTATTATTCTCTGGTGACCACAGGACAACTGGACCGTGAACTAGTGTCAGATTACAACATTACAATCACTGCCACTGACGAGGGCTCTCCACC